>NC_140962.1:50643116-50685616 GCF_056783735.1 Eptatretus burgeri
GGAAAATTATTTATTACACTTTGTACTTCAATTCCTACGACCACCTCCCTCTCAATGGTAGAGAGGCCATCGTTTAACAATCTAGATTCCCAATTCTTCTTCTTTTTTTTAAACCTTAGCTCACTCTGAGATCAAATGTCACAGTCCCGATGGATTCAAGAAGCGTTCCCTGATGCCAAATGGTGTGGTGGGGGGGGGGGCTTGAAAAATCCCGCTCCGGACACCAATTGTCATGGAGATGGCCGGGTTCGAATCGCGCTCCCGTCAGCAGTTGTAGTTGGGGTGCTGGGGTTCGAATCCCACGACCCAATTTCGTGGAAGGCAAGCGGTTAACTGAACAGCGACCAACCTCCCGGGACGGTCTAGCGGTCCTTATTCCGAGGAGGCGGACACGCCCATTGACATGGATTTCAGCTCCCGCTCGAAGGGTATGGCGGATGGCGGATGGCGGATGGCAACGCCGCTATATGGGGGAAGATGACAGAGCCCAGTGAGGGCAGTAGCGGACGGAGAAGGAGTTCTTGGAATGGAACGGAAGGACAGCACGAGGGGGTTTGATCCACGAGCCCCACTGCAAATACACGAAATGCGGTTTCTTTAGAAGGGAATACATTTCATGAAACAAATATTTACAAGGACAAAAATGAAGATTATACGGACAATCATGTAACAAATTTAATAAATATGATTGAGGCCTCGCACACACAGATGCATACACAGACAAACGGTAACGAACTAAAATAAAACCCCTTTTTCTTTAAATAAACTGGTACTCAGCCTGGCCCAGGGCTGACCCTCATCGATCTGGTGTTGGGGAGCTTCGTCCGACACGTGCACTTGCAAGAAAAATGGTGCCATCTCGTCGAGCCCGAGAGGAAGGCGCCTCCACCATCCATGTGCACATGCAGGCAGAATTGCGCTTCCCTTGTAGTCGCTTTCCAAAGTCTACATGCACAAATCTGGCTAGCATCTCCTCGATCAGCTCAAGATGTGAACTCCACTTTGCTCGATCTGCTCTCTCCGAAACCCCCTCACCAAGCACACACTCCACGCCTTCGATCCTCCTCTCTTTCTTATCCTCTCTCTTCTCTGCCCCCAGGGCATGGCCTCCTCGCGGGGCTTCTCCTGTTGTTTCAGGGACTCAATCCCTAGCTTACGGCCTGGCTTGGAAAATAAAAACATAGGGAAAATCACAGAAGATAATCTCGCACAGAGGAACTTATTTTTACTTCCTCAGCTAATCAACACTGCACCACCCCTCGTGTGGTGACACGTAACCCTTAAGCTGACAGATTCCCTGACCTGAATAGATTGAGGTGCTTCTACCCATCCACGGCTCATGCTTCACTATCCTATCTGGACTACTAAATCGGTTCATGTACCACCATAATCATAACAATATGTATAATATATATATATATATATATATATATATATATATATATATATATATATATATGTTACGGCCACAGGTCCCGAGTATTTTGAGGGGATTAATCCCCGTTTATCCTCGGAAGAGCAGGACCCAGGGGCCACCCCGCTCACAATTAACTTCGTGGTATGGTGGATTGCTTTGCAACCACAAACGCCAATCAGTTTACCACGAGTTCCAGTGTCCACTGTCTAATTTTTCCGTGTAACTGGAGGTCACGTGGCTTTTTGAACGGGGAGCGTGCCCTCGGCAAAGCACCAATCTTATCTTGATTAGATCTTAACTCGTGCGGGCCCGTAGGTGCGTGCCAGTATGTGCAACTTCGTTCCTTCGCTCTCGTAAACTACGACTGGATTGGGGCATTGTTTCAATTAGATCACACCAACCATATCATAAATGGCCTTGGGATTTGGCCATAACTTGGGAAACACCTGGGAAACAGACTCAGGTCCCCAGCGTCAATTGTGACGTCATATCAAACGAAGAAGAAGAAGAATCATGACGCCCCCTCTCTCTCCCCCCGAGTCTCACCTTTCCTCTCTCCCCCCTTCTCTCTCGCCCCTCTCTCTCTCTCTCTCTCGCCCCCACTCTCACCTATCTCCTCTCTCGCCCCTCTCTCTGGCCCCTACTCTCACCCCCCTCTCTCGCCCTCTCTTGAATTGTGACGCCCCCTCTCTCTCATCCCCCCCTCTCTGTAAGTGTATTCACAAATGTCTACTAAGCACAACAATTAATTCAAACCTTGGGAAAAAACAGCATTTAAAACCCTTGGGAAACAGCTCTTTCCCTTGGGAAAATTCAAACCTTGGGATTAATTAATATTTTGAACAATTAATTCAAACCTTGGGAAAAAACAGCTTTCAAACCTTGGTAAACACTTGGGAAACAGCTGAAACGGATGAAGAACAATATCAAACCTTGAAAAGGCACATACTCAGGTCCCCAGCGTCGATTGTGACGTCATACCAAACGATGAAGAAGAAGAATTGTCACGTCAATCGTGCAAAAAACTAAATAAACTAGAGGGGGAGCACTCGGTAGAGTGCAAAACCTCCGCCGCCAATACTGCTGGGTCACTTAAGTGAACCTGATATCCTATTTATTGTAGGTCAAAACGGATCAGACTCCACTGAACCACGATTGAATAAACTAAACTAGATCGACACGCATGAAGAAATGCCAAAAAAATCGAATTTTTTTTTGAAAAAAAAGGTGAAAATTTTGTTTTATTTTCCCTAACAAAATTTTTTTTTGGGGATGGGGGGGGGTTGGTAATCATTTAAAACATGTAGAGATGCAAAAAAAAAAATTCAAATATTTTTCAAATAATATCGAAATTTTTTTGAAAAAAGTTGCAAAAATTTTTTTTTTCTCTCTACAAATTTATTTCTTTTTGATTGGAATTCACTTAAAACATGTAGAAATGCAAAAACAAAAATTCAAATATTTTTTCAAAATGGCCGCCATATTGGCCATATTGGACTTTGGACCAAGTCCAAAATGTAATGGCATGATCCTTCGACCATACCTAATCCCCCCACCAAGTTTCGTCGAAATCCGTCCAGGAGTTTTTCCGTAATACTGCTCACAAACAAACAAACAAACAGGCCGGGGTGAAAACAGTAACCTCCGTCCATCTTCGATGGTGAAGGTTAACAAACAAACAAACTCACAAACTGAACCGACCAACATACTTGACAAAATTGTAGATTTCGTCAAGTAACAAACAAACAGATGGGTGAAATCAGTAACCTCCGTCCATCTTCGATGGCGGAGATTAATAAATAAATGAATAAACTTGACGTCATTCGTGACGTCATAGCACCGTGTCTTGTCATTAGTTGAGAGATAAATGGCCGTAACTTGGGAACCGCACGTCCGATTAATATCAAACCTTGAAAAGGCACATACTCAGGTCCCCAGCGTCGATTGTGACGTCATACCAAACGAAGATGAAGAAGAATTGTAACGTCAATCATGCAAAAATGAATAAATAAATAAACATTAATTGTGACGTCATTCGTGATGTCATAGCACCGTGTCTTGTCATTGGTTGACAGATCAATGGCCGTAACTTGTGAACCGCTCGTCCGATTAATATCAAACCTTGAAAAGGCACATCCGCAGGTCCCCGGCAATATTACTGGCAAGCTTCAATCAGATCGGACCAGCAGTTGTCGAGAAACGGTGGTCGCAGACAGATAGACAGACAGACAGACACACACACACACACACACACACACACACACACACACACACACACACACACACACACACACACACACACACACACACACACACAGATTGCTGGAATTATAGATAGATTAGGGTGGCTGAGCATCTAACTACTGGTGCATGCAGACTATGACAGCTCAATTCCTTTGGTAATTACCTCCCAGTCTATCTAGGTTCGGTCAATGCTGGATCATTGGAAGGAAAGGACAAGCACAGACAGGTTGAAATGTCGACAAGGAATTTATTAATAAGGAAAAAATAAATAAAAAGAACTTTTTATTTTCTTGTGGTGAAAATAAGTCCATTCAAATCAATCAAAATAATCTCAAACAAATAAAGAATTAATCAGGCATTGATAAAAAGACAGAGAAAGAGCAGATGCTTATCACTATGCCTTACTTTACAATTAAACACGAGACAAGGGTACCCAGCAGATAATTCAGGGAAGAAAGAAATCCAGTCTCGCTCGCCAAATAGAAGTCATTGTACGTCAAATAAAATGTCCCAAAATGTGTGAGTGTGCCTTATCCGTTGTCAGCACCTGCCTTGCCGTGCACCCACTTGCAAACAGGCTTGAACGCCAATCGACGTCACGTCATCACCCCCAGGAACGCCAATAATCAGGTACGCCAACAGCAGGCCACCAGGAGCCACAAGACAACAGACAGCTGCAAGGCGCTGTGAGGCTGTCGCCAGCGATCAGAGCTGCAGGGCCGTCACCAAAACTCTCACAAACTCAACTGTGGCCAGCTCACCAACCGTCTGGAACTGACTGGAGCTGAAAATAGCCGTCACCAGCTGTCACCAAAACGGTCTTCTTGTCCTTTTTATAGGCGACCATTCTGGGTGGAGCCTCAAGCAGACTTCAGCCAAATCCACCTTGCCTATTGGCGCATCGTTGCACATGACAAAACCGCCAATCTCGCGATCATCCCTTCCTTACAATACCATGTTTTTGGTGCTAGACGAACAGCAGAAAGCGGCCATTTGCCAGAATCACCGAGCGAAAATGTGAAGCGCTCACAAAACGTCAACGGTCAATTATGACCTCAATGTTCAGCCCGATACGAAAAAGAGCCAGCTGGCATCCATAGAGCTGCTGAACGGGGTGTCGAACATCGATGGAAAAAGGTGGGTGTGGTAATTGATCCACATCCGTATTTGACCGTCAGAATAACTGCTCAGGAAAAGCCCGCGGTGTGCTTAATCAAATGTCCTGTAAGTCCAAGGTGTAAATAAATCGTCGACCTCCAAGCCAATGTGTCCTGATGGAAATGGGGTAGACGAGCCTCCGTTGGGCTAACGGCTATCTCACGTGCATGAATGTGCCTGTCGTAAAGATAAAAAGGCCATCCCAGAAGAAAGGGAATCTATTCCATCCACTTCCCAACGTATCAAAGTTAGAACCCCACCAGACATGGAGATGGGTCTATCCTGGACATGCATTTAGGGAAATAAATGTCTGAGGACCTAAATTTTTTTTTTTTTTTTTTTGCATTCGTCAGATCCGATTCTGAAATCCAAAAATAATATATATATATATATATATATATATATATATATATATATATATATATATATATATATATATATATATACATATTGTTACGGCTGTGGAAATTCGCAATACACCATAAAGGTTTCTTAGATTAACTATGTCGGTGAGTGTTCAGAAAGGTCCCCACCGTTGTTTAAAGGGGATTCTTCGTGTTCACCGGGCTGCGACTCCTTGAGATAGCCCTTTTTCTTTATCTATCGTTATTTTGAGCCACCATTGCAACAAACCTCCACGCAAACATCAACCGCCACCAACTACGCCACAACTCCCACCACGCTCACACCACCCCCACAATAATCGCCACCATCTTCGCCACTACGCCCGCTTACGAACGCCATCCTCCGCGGACCACTGTAAGATGGTTTCCGCGTCGGAAACCATCCGAGAAGGATTGGCAGAACAAAAGCTCTTGTGAGGCCTGTGGGGTTTTTCCCGCCTGTTTTCCCCGCGCTTGGTGTGAAGGGAAGGGGGCAGGGCAGCTCGCTCCCCATTGGTGGAGGCACGGCGTGAGGCGGTCGGAGTGAGGGCACGCCCCTTTTCGAGAAGCTTCTCGAAGGGAGGCGGAGCCGAAAACGGGGTGGGGCAAAGGGCGGAGCCCCGCGCTATAAAGAGCGGACCGCACGTGGAGCTCTCTCTTCTTCTTCTTGGTTCATGCTCGCCCCTGTCTCGGTGATTCACGTTGGGCCTCCTCCTCTCTTTACGGTTCATGCGCTATTCTTGGCTTGCGCTCCCCTCCTCCGCGCTCGTGGCCCGGCGCGGCCTAGTGGTTGAGACGCGGACGCGAGGCGCCGCAGTGCGGCCTGTGGTGGACCTGCGTGTCCGGACAAGGGGTGCCGGAGAGGGTTCGCCAGCTGCGTGGGAGGTCGGAACCAGGCACGACCCCGCTAACGGTCGTGGGAGGGGGACTGGACAGCCACGAAAGGGAGGTCCTTTCTTTTCTTTTTACTTTTGCTTGCATGGTGTGGTGCCGTCTGTAAGTAGAACCTGTTTAAGTGACTGTGTTGTACAGAATTCCCTGCTTTATTCGGTTGTATTGTTTTCTTGCTGTACATATTGCATGACTGCCTTACGTGTGTGTAAATAATAAATGTGCTGGTCGAACTGTTCCCCGTCGTTGCGTCCTTTCCTTAATTGAAAGTGCCACCTTACCTCGTGGAATAATTGGTGAGGGTTTGAACACCTGGGTAAAGTAATCTGAACCGTCGAGGTCGGCGATAACACCGCTCGGTTATCCCTGTAGTATGGAACGAACCGCTTTAGCAGTTCGTGTCCTAAGCCGACCTGCGGCGTGGTGCAACCCCTCGGTAGGTTACCCGTGCGGGTATTTAGGTATATCGACATTCGGCGATTCACCCTGTTTCGCGCGGGTAGAATGCGGACTGGGTTGTGGTGAGGTTAACCCCCCATCCGTGACTGGCTCCTGGCGGTAGTTCCAGGAGGGTCACGACTGAATTGTCCGACCGGTGGGCGACGTGGTCACGATTAGAGTTGCGTGGCCGATCGCATGTCAGGCGGGCCAGAATTCGTAACAATATACACACACACACACATATGTATATATGTATATATGTATATATATATATATATATATACGTATATATATATATATGTATATATATATATATATATATATATATATATATATATATATATATATGTATATATATGTATATATATATATATATATATACGTATATATATATATATGTATATATATATATATATATATATATATATATATATATATATATATATCACGCACAATACAACAATCTTGCATAATGACATACAGTTACGCACAATTTTTACGTATTGAAACAGAAGACCAAGAAGGAACCCAAAGCAGTAAAGAGCAAAGATGGAGTCAACAGCAGGAACCTGGATAGGATTCGGGTTTCAGCCGCTACTCCATAACCCTCAAAAGCTATCCAGGCGCACCCAAGTGAGCCTTACAGAAAAATTTCTGCAAGAATTCACTTCTCCTTCGAGAGAGAGAGGAATGGTAAAAGTGAGGAATAGAGAGTAAAAGAGATGAAAGAAGAAGAAGAAAAAAATCAAAGCAAGAATTAGAATGAATGAAGAAAATTGTGAAAAAAACAGATGAGAAAGAAGTATGAAGGGAATAGACTGGCAGCCCATATAACGTACCATGCATCCCCCCCCCCTCCACAACAAATTGCCACTGAATTTTTTTTTAAGCCTTGGGGTGTACTCAACTCCATATCAAGTGGTAACAGAAAAATAACTAATTCCCTCTGATTTTTCAGACTTTCCAACACCACCCTATATATCCATATTTTTCATTAAAATGACATCCGCGAATGACTAAAATGTACACAGTTTCTTCAAGTCACTGTAATCATATATGGGCCCAAATGACCTTGTAATATACCAACTTAAAGCCCGTTATCTAAAAAAAATGAATAACCATATCATTGTTGTGTCACTTTTATTGTTGTGCAAATAAAATGTCATTGTAATCAATACCCCTTTCTTGCTGCAAAATCTGTGTGAATTTGGGAATGCGTTTGTTTAATGCATTAAGTTAGAGTTTTTTCATGGTATTCGACATTGTTACAATAACTCACTGATGAATGAAGTTATTAATGTTTGTTGTGGAGATTTAGTATTGCAGGTAGTGAATATAGAAGTCCAGTTCCAGACAGCAGGACCAGTAGATAAGTTCAAATTTTACTTTTATTTTAAGTTTCTTTTCCAGATGTAATTATTTAAGTGATATTTTAGCAAATTTTGATCGCAAACTGTTCCATTTTATACTATGCATAATTATTGCATATTAAATACTTACTAAATGTAATATATATTTTCAGAGATATGGTGAACAAAAAGCATCATCATGAATGATCCTGGACAGAACGCAGAGCCTCCTGCAAAGAGGAAAAAGGAGAAAGCACGTAAAAAAGACTCAGCCATGTTGTGTAGTACATTTTGTTGGCATATCTCACGGCACATTCAAGTCTTCAATGATGACAAAAATGCTCAAGTCAAAATAGACAAAATTCATGACATCAAGGAGCACAGACTAGCAGAACCAGTAACGTCCAGTTATCGTATGCAGGAACAGTGTAATCTGATCCCAGATGACATCGTAACACATCATGGGTATCATTGGAACTGCTACAAATGGTTCATTGGAAACCTGGATCGGCTTGGACAATCATCGTCCACATCAACAGAATCCACACCAGGACAGAGACCCACACATAGAACTTCCACTGAAAAAGATCATATTCTTTTCAAGCCAGATTGCATATTCTGCGAATCCGAAGGAAAAAAAAGGCAACTAAAGTTATGGGATCATGGACTACACAAGGCTTACGCCAATTCACCAGTGATGCATGGAAGTCAGTCCCAGAGATGGCCGAAAAGAAGAAAGATGAGAAACTCTTGATACGGTTAAGGGGACATGACTTGTTTGCTTGTGAAGCAAAATTTCACAGAAAATGCTTAATTGACGACATGCAAACACCAGAGAAATGGTGGAGTGAAGATCAAGTAGCATGCGAGATGCAAGGCAGCCTTGTTGAAGCCCACCAAAAAGTATTTGATGCTGTGTGCCTCACTGTCCAGACAAGTGTCCTTGGACAAAACAAGGTCGGGAAACTGTCCTCTCTGCATCACATCTATGTATCAGCACTGAATGAAACTGCCCAGAGTCACCCCAACTATCGAAGTGCAAATCTGAAAGTCAAACTGATGAAAACGTTCAATGACCAAATAGTATTTTGTGAAATGAGTAACTTCGGGAAATTCCAGTCTCCGATCATCTTCAGCTCTGCACTTGATGTCAAAACAGCTGTTAAGCAAGCATTTTTGTTGGGATCAACTGACACTATAGAAAGTGTGGGGATAACGTTGCGTCACATGATTTCTGAATCTTACGAGAAATCCCCTGAACTGAAATGGGCACCTGTTCCTCAGGATCTTTTTCCTCCTTACAATACCATGTTTTTGGTGCTGATCTTTTTTGATCTTCCTCAGGAATTCTTCAATATGCCAGAAGCCTTGAACAAGCTGCTGTCATATGTCATTTGTGGAAAGGAAATTCCTCGGGTCCAGAGACTTGTAGAGTCGATAGAGCAGGACATTTGTAGAGCATCGACAAATGGAACATGGAAGCTGCCCAAACATATCCAGATGGTCATGTCATTGCGCCACTTGTTCCGAAGTAAATCACTCATTAACCTCATACACAGATTGGGTCACTGTGAAAGCTATGATTTCTCTCTGGAGCTTGAAACAGCATTGGCAGAGGCTGTTGAGTCATCATCTTCGTTGCTGTCTAACCAAGTCGTCAAGAATCCATCATCTCTGTCGTGGAAAATAACTCAATTTCCACAAGTTAGATCAACATACCAAAGGAGAATCTTTAATTTCCTATATACGGAGGAAGAACATTGAATGCTTGACTGAACATTGAATGCTTGACTAACATCACTGCCCTGCATAAAAAAGGTGCAAAAACAGATCCCTGTAACTACAGACCAATCAGCCTTCTCCCAATCATCAGCAAGGTTATGGAATCCATCATCGCTTCAGACATGAAATCCTTCCTCTTCTCCAATGGCTTGATTTCCAATCATCAATTTGGTTTCAGACCAGGTCACTCTACCCTGGTTATGCTGCTTCTGCTCTCCCATCAATGGATGGAGGTCCTCAATGCCAGACAGGAAATCCGAGCCGTATCCCTGGATATATCACGTGCTTTTGACACAGTCTGGCACCCTGCCCTACTCACCAAACTCTCTTCCCATGGTATTCAAGGCCATCTCCACTCATGGCTCGCAGACTTCCTCTCCTGTCGCAGTCAACGTGTGGCCCTAAATGGAGTTCTTTCATCCCCTCTTCCTGTGCAGGCTGGAGTTCCTCAAGGTAGCGTTCTGGGCCCTGTTCTTTTCTGGTTTTCATCAATGATCTCTCGGACTCTCTGGAAAATCCTCTATTTCTCTTTGCCGACGACTCCACCCTCTGCCGTACCATCTGTCATCCCTCAGACCGGCAAGCAGCAGCTTCTTCGCTCACTGCAGATCTGGATAAAATCACAAACTGGTCCAACACGTGGAACATGTCTTTCAATCCAGACAAATCTCACACTCTCACTATGTCTCTTCGAAAGGACCGTTTAGAAAACCCCCCCATCCACTTTCTCAACAATCCTCTGGAAGAAGTCTTTTCTTTCAAGCTTCTGGGTCTCACTATCTGCCATGACCTTTCCTGGGAAAGTCACATTTCCAACCTCGCCTCAAAAGCCAGTCGCCGACTGGGAATCCTCCGTCGTGCAAAGTCCTTCCTTGGCCCTCTTGAGCTCCTGACCACTTACAAAGCTTTTGTCCGTAGCCTGATGGAGTACTGCTCTCCCCTCTGGGTTGGTGCTCCTGCCTCCCACCTTTCTTGGCTTCACGCTGTCGAAACCAGGGCATTTAAGATCATCGGCATCTCCCGCAATGAAGCTGAGTCTTTGGGCCTCTCACTCAATCACCGCAGGTTGGTCGGTGGTCTTTCTGTCTTCTACCGACTCCTCTCCAGCCTTGCCCCCCTGCTCTCTCTGCGATTTGTCCCCACCACATTTCCACAAGGTGCTCAAGGTCCGCCAACAACCCCCTTCTGGTAAAACTACCAAAATCACGAATCACTACTCATCTTCTCTTTCATTTCTCTTTTTTCCCGCCTTTGGAATAAACTTCCTCACTCTATTCTTTCCCATTCTTCCCTCCAGGCTTTCAAAACAGTTGTTCACCACCACCTCTTCCCTTCCAAATCTTCTCCCATCCAAATCCTCGATCTTTTCTACCCCCGATAATCCACCCAAGCCCACTTCCTTCAATTCCCCTGCTTTCCTTCCTGAAAGTCCCTGTAATGTCCATCTTCTCTTCGCCATGTTCCCCGTCCCATCCCCATCCCTCTCCCTTCCACAGTTCACCTAATGTGTCTGTTCCCCACTGTCTTGTCCCTTCCACTCCCGCCCCTCTTGTCTCATGCCTCCTTGCTGTGAGTTGTGTGTTAGCTCTCATACGAGCCTCGACCAAGGTATACAAAAAAAAAAAAAAAACATTCGAATGGACTTCGCTGAAACAAAAGCCCGAAGCAATTCTTCTTATACACAACTTGACATTCCAAAGAATGGGAGGGGAGACATTTGACAACTCAACTGCAGGGCTCGTTGATAAGCATTAGGTAAAAGAACTCAAACTGCAATACGTGTCCACTGGGTGAAGAGAATGACATAATCATGGCAAAAGTTGCAGTGTTATCAACCAGGTCACCCTGTTTCATCGTAAGACATTCCTTTTATCAATATTTAGGTCAAAAGACTCTTGGGTAAAGGGAAACATAACTGACAGCCAATTCGACTATAGCATAAAAATTAAATTTATAAAGCACCAGAAACAATAATAATTGAGAGTACATGAATATAATTATTTTTCTTCCACATCTCCATCGGCGTTCCATTCAGAGTTTGACAATTTTGATAAACTACTGAATGACTTGACTGGAAAGGGATCTGTACATACGGCACACGGGATAATGCTGCAGGAGGTAGCTGGTGATACAGATGACCATCGAGGCAGCACAGAACTTCCTTCTGTCCCCAGGACCAAGAAAAGGACGCTGAATCTGACTAGACCAGAAACACTTCCAGAATGCTATATCTCCCTGAGGCGAAGTCCAACACTGCAGATATCCCAGCCGTTTCATCCTGATGTTCCATCGTCGATGGATGCATCCCTTAAACTGAACATTCTTTGGTTGCTTATGCGTACAATGACGATCAGTCAACAACAACCAATTCCATCTTGGGCTGGCTTCGTATCGAGCACAGGGACGCCACCACAAAAGCTCACCTCAATAGATTATTACCCGGTAATAAAACATCCAATCACAGACTACAGAACAATCCAGGAATGTCTGCGAAGTTCAGAAGAAGCCACACATGAAGTGGGCCAAAATGATGTGATAACCAGTTTTGACTTGGGTATCTGTATGAAGGCATTTTCCAATTACCTGGCAGAACTCTGACAGATACAAGGATCACATTATCCTCATTGGAACCTTCCATCTGGAGTGTGCATTCGTTTGTTCATTGATATTTTTGTTTGTTTGTATTAGCAAGATGGGTCGTTATCTGATATTATACAACATCAATGAAACACAATGTTCTTAATGTATCTGATGTTGTGCTGGATATTGGAGTGATAGCAGCTGTAAAAAAAAAAAAAAAATGTTTATGTATATATGTTTATATATATATATATATATATATATATATATATATATATATATATATATATATATATATATATATATATATATATGTATTGTTGCGAATTCGCGCCCATCGGCGTGCGATCGACCGCGTGTAGCCAAAAGCGGCCGCCTCGCCCACCGGAACGGACAATACAGTCGTGACCCTCCGGGAACTACTGCCCGGAGCCAGTCACGGGTGGGGGTTTAACCTCACCACAACTCGGTCCACATTCTACCCACGCGAAATAGGGTCCGATCACCGAATGGTCGATTTACCTAAGTACTCACGCGAGTAGCATACCGAGGAGTTGTACCACGCCACAGGCCGACTCCGGACACGAACCGCTTAAGCGGTTCATCCCGTATTACAGGGATAACTGAGCGGAGTTATCGTCGGCCTTGACGGTTCCGATTAATTACCGGGATGTTGAAACCCACTACGAATCCCTTACGTGATGCAAGATGGAGATTCAATAAAAGGAAGGAGACTAAGCAAAGCGGGAAACAGTTCAACAAGCAATGCACATTTATTACGGAAACACAGAAGGCACGTATATTACAGTCAAGACAAGATGCAACAAAAGCAAATGCAATACGACCGAATAAAAGGGCAATTATTTACAACACTAATACAGTTCTACTTGTCCGGACTCGATGCCACATCACTCATACAAAAAGCAAAGGAAAGAAAGCCACCCTCACAGGCAAGGAGGCAGACAGGTCCGTGGACCAAATGTGTGTGGATCCTGGAGGAGCGGGCAGGTCCACGAGACCGAGAAGGTCTTACCCGCATCCTCGTGACGCAAGCCACAATGTTCGCGCAGCTGCGCCCCGACTCCATGCCCCTGGTGTGGTCGGCGAGCCCTCTCCGGCGTGCTCGGTGCAAGCAGTTTTGTTGGCACCATGTTTAGTGTGGGGGTGGAACGGGGCCCCCCGGCACTATTTTAGCACGGATGGGGGGGGGGGAATTGCTGATGTTCAGGGACAGGGGAATGGCTGGCTGGCTTGGACTCCGCGACGAGACGAGTGACCCCCACACCGCAACCTCTTTGTCGACCGCCGTCTTCACTTGACTCGATGGTGAACTCTTCACTTGCCCCGACCAGCCGCCTGCAACTCAACCGCGCGAACTCTTCGAGTCGCCTTATGCTCGCGTCTTTATAGGCCGCAGGAGGAGCCCATATGCAAATTTCAGGATCAAAACGCGATTGGAGGCGGGGCCACGCCACCCTCTTTTCAGCCATTGGTGCGGCAAAAAGGGGGCGTGAACCTCTTTTGATCCGAATTCCTCTCGGAAACAATCCACGTTCATCGCGCTTGGAGGCAGGGCCATACCGCCCGACGCTCGCCCATTGGACGGAGAAAAAGGGGGAGTGAAGCCTTCCTCATCCGAATTTCTCCCTCGGAAAGGCCGCCATTCGCGCTCGCGGCTCGATGCGTTCGGCACCAATCGTCGAACGGGCCCTGGACAGATCGACGTTTGGTGTTGACTGGTGGTGTGGTCGATGGTTGGAGAAGGAGATAGGCGAAGGTGGTGGGGGGTTTTCTGTGTTGGTTTGGTGGTTGGCAGGCGTCGTTTGGGAATGGCGGTGAAGCGATGTTTGTGGGATGGAGTTGTGAAGGTAAAGGTAGTGGCTGTTTGCGTTGTTGGCAGCTTAATGGTCAAAAATAACAATAGAGAAAGAAAAATGGCGAACTCAAAGCGTCGCAGCCCGGATGAATCACACATAATCCCTCTATACAACGGGTTTGGGCGAACTACACATGAACTTACCGATATATCTCACCTGAGGACTCTTTATGGTGTAATGCGAATTTCCACAACCGTAACAATATACATATATATGGATATGAGAGGTATGGAAACATCTACCTGTGGATGTTGGGCATATTACCAATAAGACGAGCACAATTTGAAATTTTTTAAGAGTTCAGCTGGATTTTGTAGCAGGGACAGAGTAGTACATATGTTGATTGAAGTTTACTCATGCAACAATAAAAGTGACACAACAATGATATGGTTATTCATGTTTGTTTTTTTAGATTATGGCGTAGCACACCCTCATCCAGGAAAACACAACTAGACATTGATATCGAACACATAACCAAGTTTCATCAAGATTGGATCAAAGTCCACGGAGTTATGCTCTGGAGAGACAGACACACAGGCAGACAGACAGACACACAGACATAACGAGTATAGTGGTCACTGGCTGGTGCTCGTGAACCAATATGGATATATAGGGTGGTGTTAGAAATAGTCTGAAAAATCATAGAGGGAATGAGTTATTTTACTGTTAACACTTGATATGGGGTTGAGTACACCCCAAGGCTTAAAAAACAATTCAGTGGCAATTTGTTGTGGGTTGTGGGAGGGATGCATGGTACGCTATGTGGGCTGCCAGCCTCGAATAAAGAACAAAGATGTTGGGAAGAACCCAGACAGATAGATTTCAGAAGTTACTCCGCAGGCTCAAACGCAGCAACATGTGCAAGCTTCCAGAGGTCTCTCAGCGGGGAATTGTGCGTTTCCATAATATGTTTTGTGTGCAATCATAACTAATATGTGTGTGTGTCGGTGTCCCCGTCTGTTGCCACCAGCTGTCATCTCCACACGTGGGCCCCAAGACTGAACGGAGCCTTCCCTGGTCTCGAAGCACCCATCTCCACCCCAGCAAGGGACCACGACTCATAGACCAAGCCGTCTCCTCATTCATGCCCCGTTTCCCCCATGACCTCTGAGGGCTTGCCCGATACTATCCAGGGACACGCACGCTCGCCTGGACAGGGCGCGCCGCTGCAACTGGTCATCATGTCCACCTCAGTCCAACCGAAGCTCCGTTCCACTCGTCCTCAGCGGGAAGAGGCTGCACGGCTAGGGCGCGTCCCAAATGCGTGTTGATCAGCGTGACGTCGGGCACTGCGCGTGTGGTCGTCGGCTTCATCGAAGCTGTTGCAGGTCTGAAGCTCGTGCGTGCGTGCGTCCTTCATGCCTTGGGAGGACTGTGTTCCACCTTGTGAAACTCACGTATGGAGATAACGACGCCCTCACGTCCTCACATTCTCAAATTCCTTTTCTCTTGCGTTTTCTGAATTTATATTTCCTCATTATTGTCTTCTCAACTCCGTGTGCGTATATAACAAATAAATGATTTACCAACGATAGCAAGTTAACAAACGTGAAATTCCCTTTAATTTTGCCGTCAAAGGTCAAAATCAAATCAAACGGATAAAGATGTGAATATGTGATCTTGAAATTAACTTTCAAACCAAGTTTGTTTGTTTTCTGCGTCGTGGTGCATTCCAACGTCATGACGTCATTAGGAGACGCGATAATTTTACGTGATGACGTATGTGCGTTTTGCCCTCTGAATTACATAACATCGGTTGCTCGCGCAGCGACTACGGGATTATAAATATCTCCCATCAGCGGAAAGATCTAAATACTGTTGAGTGAGATATTTTTATTTTTATTTTTATTTTACTCGCCCAATAGTGTTCCGGGAAGTTTCGCTGCCGGGCCGTGATCCGGATGAGCTTGAAGCCTTCTTGGCGCTCCCGCTTCGCCAAGCCGGTCCATGCACGGAGCTGTCGCTCGTGCTGAGGTGTTTGCTCGCTCGCTCGCTCTGAGGCGTTCGGCCTACTTGCCGCGTCGGGCGGTCTGGAGCTCCTGTGAGGTGAGAGCGGCAATTCGTGCTCTTTTATTTCTGTGTTTGTCGATGGATGTCGTCGTGCGAAGGGTAAACTGAGCCCGCTCCCTGCTCTCGTTGACGCTGAACTCGGACCGCCGTGAAGGGGCTGCGCGAGTTCTTCATGTGCTGTTAACTTGCAATGGGCGTCATCACGAAACACTCGACATTTAAAAACGTTCCCGGGTCCTGTGGGTCCTGTGGGTCCTGTAATCCCGGTATCCCGTCGACGCGGCCTCTTGTAGAGGACGACTTGGTGTATTTGAGGAAAGTATCACTGGTGCGGCCCGTTGCATGGTGATCTGCTCGAGGTGCAGTTTTTTTTTTTTTTTTTTTTTTTTTTGCTTCACTTCGTTTCTCGGAAATCCTTTTGGTTTTTGCTTTGTTTTCGAAACCCGTGGGCGGGAGAAAGGGGGTGGTGTGGCTACTGACCTTCCGTCGAGCGATTACGTCTCCGCAGAATTATCCATTTGGTGGGGGGGGGGGTGCTCGGTCGCACAATTATTGTGTGTGTGTGTGTGTGTGTGTGTGTGTGTGTGTGTGTGTGTGTGTGTGTGTGTGTGTGTGTGTGTGTGTGTGTGTGTGTGTGTGTGTGTGTGTGTGTGTGTGTGTGTGTGTGTGTGTGTGTGTGTGTGAACGACCATGTGTTGCGTGCAAAAGTTTTGTCGCTTGTGATGGAAACACCGTTCGGAGGAAAAGGATGAAATCCGAAATGTATTTGTTTTTAGCCGCGTTGCATAGCGAACACTGGCTCGAAGAGAGCTCCGCGTTGTTGTTGTTGTTGTTCTTCTTCTTCTTCTCCTCCTTCTCCTTCTCCTTCTCCTTCTCCTTCTCCTTCTCCTTCTCCTTCTCCTTCTCCTTCTCCTTCTCCTCCTCCTCCTTCTCCTTCTCCTCCTCCTTCTCCTCCTCCTCCTCCTTCTCCTCCTTCTCCTCCTTCTCCTCCTCCTCCTTCTCCTCCTTCTCCTCCTCCTTCTCCTCCTCCTCCTCCTCCTCCTCCTCCTCCTCCTCCTCCTCCTCCTCCTCCTCCTCCTCCTCCTCCTCCTCCTCCTCCTCCTTCTCCCCCTCCTCCTCCTCCTCCTTCTCCTTCTCCTCCTCCTTCTCCTCCTCCTTCTCCTCCTCCTTCTCCTCCTCCTTCTCCTCCTCCTTCTCCT
Source organism: Eptatretus burgeri (assembly GCF_056783735.1). Lineage (NCBI taxonomy): Eukaryota > Metazoa > Chordata > Myxini > Myxiniformes > Myxinidae > Eptatretus > Eptatretus burgeri. The sequence goes on from NC_140962.1 coordinate 50,660,448, forward strand.
CCTCCTTCTCCTCCTCCTTCTCCTCCTCCTTCTCCTCCTCCTTCTCCTCCTCCTTCTCCTCCTCCTTCTCCTCCTCCTTCTCCTCCTCCTCCTCCTCCTCCTCCTCCTTCTCCTCCTCCTTCTCCTCCTCCTCCTTCTCCTCCTCCTCCTCCTCCTCCTCCTCCTACTTCTCCTCCTCCTTCTCCTCCTCCTTCTCCTCCTCCTTCTCCTCCTCCTTCTCCTCCTCCTTCTTCTTCTTCTTCTTCTTCTTCTCCTCCTCCTCCTTCTTCTTCTCCTCCTCCTTCTCCTTCTCCTTCTCCTCCTCCTTTTTCTCCTCCTGAAGACAAAACCTTTCTTGGGGGTGAGAATAGGGAGTGATGGAGGCACTCGATGCCCTGGAAGCTAGCTCGAATAGCAAGGAGATTGGTGGAATGACGAGGCTCTTGGACACATTTGTCCTTGTTTTAAGTGGGGTTACAGTGATGACTATCTGTACTTTAGGGACTAATTACAACTTGTGCAGAAAATGAGGAAATATCTGTCTCCCTCCCTTTACGTCCCCTTTCCCTCTTTTAGTTATTGGTTCGCGGGTGCCAGCAGTGACCACTATTTTAGTTGTGTCTCTGTCTGTCTGTCTGTGACTCTCCAGAGCATAGCTCCGTGACGTTTGATGCGATCTTGATGAAACTTGGACACAAGCTAGATATCATGGTCTCGTTGTGTCTTTTTGTATGAGGGGCGGAGCCACGCCACTTGTGGGCGGAGCCATGGCCACTTGAACTTTTTTCTTTTCTCGATTTTTTTTTTTCTCGCAATTTCATTCCTAGAAGCTGTGCATAATGTCCATAAGTACAACATATAAAAAATCCGATTTGATTTGGTCAATTTTGATGGAAGAGATAGGTTTTTACGGTAGGGCTTCCTCAAAAGCTTCCACTAACTCAATTGTACCAAAAGTGGCATTGTTCAATAATGCCCGCGAACCATTGTCACCTCCCGGCTAATCTCTCCTATTTTACCCCCCCCCTTCACTTTCCCTTCACATTTTACCTCGACTTAACACTGACCAGGGGGGTGGGGGGGGTGAAGGTTGTTCTCCCATCTGTCTTTGTCTCTTTTTGTACACTAGTACGTGCCTGGAAAAAAAAAAAAATGATAAATAAATAAACCACACAGGCTGTTTCTTCGCTCTCACGTGCCCGTATGTGCGTGACCCGGAAGTTCGATATTATTCGCAGTTACGATTATTCGCAATTTAATTTTAATACCCAATTATTCAATTAGCGCCAACGTATTTTACCTTTTCGCAATGTCGTGGCAAGGAAAAACAAAAAGAGAAGAGAAGAGAGAAAAAATTTACTTCCTGGTTCGGGGCATACCAGCACTCTGATGTTCCCGAAATTTATACACCGTCTAATATGAAAACGATCATAACTTGGGCCATTGTGTTTATCTATAAATGCACATAAGAAATCGAGAGATTATTAGAATACACGAAGCCATCACTCTCCGGAAGCCCGTACGTTTTAACCGTAATGGGGAACGCGGCTGAGGTTTCCTTCCCCATCGGCCACGCCCACGCAACAACGTGTCTTCCCATTGGTTGGTAAATAAATGGCCATAACTTGGGAAGCACTTGTCCGATTAATATCAAACCTTGAAAAGGCACATCCTCAGGTCCCCAGCAATATACCTGGCAAGTTTCAATTAGATCGGACCAGTGGTTGTCGAGAAACAGCGGTCACACACACACACACACACACACACACACACACACACACACACACACACACACACACACACACACACACACACACACACCGCTGGAATTATAGATAGATGATGTCTCAAAAAGTTAGGGATGGATTATGATGAAACTTGGTGGATGATTGGGTAGGTGACCAGAACAAGCTGATTAAATTTCAGTTCAGATCCCAATCTAGATCCGGCCTATCGGTGGGTTCAAAACATGAACTGTTCAACCTGGCGGAGGTATCCGTTTTTTTCATTTATATATTTTTAAAATACGTAGTATACTTAGTCGAGGCTCCAATACGAGGTAATACACAGAACATATGACAAAGGCAGCAGGAGACGGGAGGGAAGTACAAAACAGGAGGGAACAGACACATTCGGAGATCTGTGGAAGGGGGAGTGATGAGGTATGGTGCACGGGGTAAACAAGAGGGACCTTTTGGGACACTACAGGGAATTTGAAGGAGGTGAGGGGTTTGGGGTGGATTAGCGGGGGTAGAAACGATCATGGTTTTGGATGGTGGGTGCCATTCTAGTTTTTCTGTGTAATATTGCCCAAACGCCTTTGAGTCATTCATATCTCTGATAGTTACCATAGGTGCCTTCGCAAAATGAATGGGACACTCCAGATAATAGCACCAGATGTTGAGGGGCACTTTCCAAGCTCAGACTTTAACTTTTTACTGAGAGCCATCAAATTTGAACTCTTGGAGTCAATCAGGTGACACTTTCAAACTTTTTGGATTGTACATCAAGGCAAATATACAACAATTTTATTTTTGTAGATTTGTGTGGTGTAGACGTTGACTAATCAACTAGCCAAACCCGCTCTCCGTGCAACGTTTCCAAAGTGAGGCTTCGTTGGGACGTCAATATATCCAGTGTTCACAATGTGATTTATAGAATTTCTTTGTATGCGAGGTGTGTTCAAAAAGTATCCAACCTTAATTTTTCGTGCGTAAACAAATGAAGCGAGGGAGGCGTGGTTTGGTGCACGTATGTGGGCGATCCTAATCCGTATGCGTGAATATTTTCCCGCCTGCTGAAGCTGTCAGTCGCCGACAGACCGCCGATGAGTGAGGAAGTGTCAGTGAGCACCGTCGGATTTTCGTTTTTGACAAAATGATGGATCACTGTGGTCTCATCGCCAGAGATCACTGTGTTGAAGAAGTTGGGATCGCTGTTCACAGTCTCCAGCATGTCCTGTGCGATCTCCAAACGGAGTTGCTTCTGCTCGATCGTTAGCAGCTTTGGCACGAACTTCACTGAGATTCTCCTTAAGCCCAAATCCTCAGTCACAATGGAATGAACGGATCCAATGCTGACGCCCGCCTCGTCTGCAAGTTCTCTGATCATGATGCGACGATCCTGCATCAGCAGGGTCCTCACTTGGTCAATGACGATCTCATTTTGGGATGTTGAGGGCCGAACAGAACGTGCTTCACTTTTCACTGATGTGCGACCATCTTTGAAGCGGTTGTACCACTCTTTTATCTGTGTGGTGCACATTGCTTCGTTCCCGAAGGCCTGTTGAATCTTGCGGATCGTTTCCACTTGGGAATCACCAAGCTTTACACAAAATTTGATGCAGTAGCGTTGTTCAAGGTTTTCCGTCATTTTGTCAAAAACGAAAATCCGACTGCGCTCACTTACACTTCCTCACTCATTGGCGGTCTGTCGGCGACTGACAGCTTCAGCAGGCAGGAAAATATTCACGCTTACGGATTAGGATCGCCTACATACGTGCACCAAACCACGCCTCCCTAGCTTCATTTGTTTACGCACGAAAAATTAAGGTTGGATACTTTTTGAACACACCTCGTGCAATGTTTCTTGTTACATTTTTTTTTTTGTGTCAAATGTACCTTCTGAGGTAATCAGCATGTGCAGAAGAGGGTTTTACATTGCAGACGCTGTTTTGTAGGAGTGGCCTTACGCCTCTCAGCGGTGACTGTCTGTTAACGACAGACGTAAAAACGTCAGCCAATGACCGATGGTCATGACGTCATTACGCCTCTCAGCGGTGACATCACACATGTAAACGAATGTAAAAATTAGAAAATCGCCAAAAATTCCCAAACCTGTCCGTCTGGCGCGATCTCACATAGCCTATGCTGTACATTAGACTACAGAGCACCCGCATGCCGAAAGTGACGACAATCCATCCAGCAGTTTCGAAGGAGATACCTCCACAAAATATGGCTTAGCGTATTAATATAATAATGGTCAATTCTGCTTGTGCAACTTACAAAAACCTTCATATTCATATATTACATGCCTCTATATATCTTTACTGGTTGCCAAGATATTCAACTTTGAAGCTGTTATTTTGAAAAACACACTTCGGGGAGAATGCTACTGCCAAGTCGAATATGCAAAGTGCCAGCAAATACAAAAGAAATGCATAAGCTATTTTTTCACAATGTCAGCATTCAGCTGTGTGTATCTTTTAGCTAACTTGAATATAAATTCCAGCTAAGGTATTGTCATCACGTTCCGTCCGTCTCCTATTTCGACTTCTCCGGCCAAATCGCTGGGCCGATCCGGCTGTAATTTGGCAGCAACATTCCTCTCCTGACTGGTAACAGGGATTGCAAAGCTTGTTCTGGTCACATGACTTCAAGTCAATCGAAATAGCCGACTTAGTAAATTTCTTCAAAAATCTTCTCCAGACCTATCAATCAGAATGCTACCAAGTTTGTTGCAACATTCAGCCAGGGTAAGGGATGTTAAATTGCAGAAGTCATGCTGATCATGTGACTAAGTGTGTCAAAATGGCGGACCTGGTAAATGTTTGGGAAAATCGTGTAAATTCTTTCAAAAACCTTCTTCTCCAGACTCACCAGTTAGAATGCCACCAAATTTGGGTTAAACATTAGGCCAGCCATCCTAAAAGCCTTGGTTTCCACACCGTGAAGCCAAGAAAGGTGAGTGGCAGGGCACCAGCCCAGAGGGGAGAGCAACACTCCATCAGGATGTGGACAAAAGCTTTGTATGTGGTTAGGAGCTCAGGTGGGCTGAGGAAGGACTTTGCACGACGGAGGATTCCAAGTCGGCGACTGGCTTTGGAGGCCAGGTTGGAAATGTGACTTCCCCTTTTCCCAGTATTGATTATTTTCAGATGAAATGTGTGGGTTTGACAGTTTGTAGATGGGGTAAATGTGCTCGTTGTTAGATGCCAAGGCAGATCACGCTTCAATGCTCGAGACGTTTTTTAGTTTGCTTCTTTGATAACTCCCGAGAGAGAATAACAGTGTTTATAATGCCTTGGAATGTTTTGAAGTTTATTGTCTCAAAAACATTACCTGCCCTTGCCAAGGTTATCTCCTTACTTTGCTGGTTATGTCGTTTTTCTGGTTTTGCTGGACAAAATGTGGTGTAAAATGTACGATTGGGGTTCATATGCTGAGAGTTCCACCTCCATTATTTTACAAAGCAGTTCCATCGTCTTATTTCTGAAATTGGATGAATATATAAATATATTAGAGGACATTTGAAATTTGGTCTGTGATTCATTTATTCTGCAGCATTGTTGATTTTTTATTTATTTATTTATTTATTTTATTTTGAAAGATTTCAAATTTCCCACGATGAAGTTGTCTATTGGTCCATAATTTTCATATCACAGACAGGTCGGTGGTCTCTCTGTCTTCAATCTTCTCATTTCTAGTCTTGCACCCTCTGCTCTTTCTGTGCCTTCCCCTCTTCGCTTCCCCCCAGGTTCTGCAGGATACTTCACGTTCTGCAAAAATAAAAATAAAAACTCCTCGGAAGTGAGGAGTGTCCCGTTTCTGTGGACTGCCCATGCCCATTACACTAACTTGGTCCCTTGGACCCATGGCCTACTCTGGCCGACTACTCCGGTGCCCGGGGGGCCCTCCACTCAGTGCGCACATTTTACCAGCCACGCTCCCAGCCGGTCATTAGACTCCTGCACCCTTCAAAAGGTTCCGTGCCTTCATCCAACACCAACAACAAACCGACATCCGTTTTGGTTAATTTAACTAACCCACTAACTAACATTAAACTAACCCTGGGTTCAGGTCAGGTCAGGTATGGGAGCATGTGCCAGAACAGCGCGTCGCTGTGTCCACTTTCCGCCGGTACTCCAGGGGCCTCCGTCTGGCCATCCCCCAGGCAGATGCCAGGCCCATCCCCATCTCCTTGAGATGATGGTCAACCTGCTGCAACCACGAGGCACGTGGTCGGCCCACTGGCCTCCTCCACTCACGAGACTCCCCCGCTGAGAGAATCTGGTGAGCAGGATCAGCATCAGGAAAACGAGCCACATGTCCATACAGCCGTAACTGACGCTCACGGACTATGCAGGTAACAAATCTCATCCGAGTCTCTCTCAGCAACCGCTCGTTGGACACAAAATCCGACCAGCGATAGCCAAGGATTCTCCGAAGAGACCTGGTACCAAAGGAATTAAGTCTCCATCTCAGATCCTTGGTCAGAGTCCAAGTCTCGCATCCATAGAGCAAGACTGGAAGTACCAAGGACCTGAAGACTCAGACTTTCGTCCTCCCGCACAGGTACCGGCAGCGCCACACCCCATGATCCAGTGAATCCATGACTCCCCAGGCCTGACCCAGACGTCTATTGACCTCTGACTCAGCCAGCAGAGACATGAATATCACTGCCAAGGTAAGTGAATCTCTCCATGACCTCAACATCCTCACCACAGACAGACACAGACAGGACAGCAGCATCCAAGATGTCACCGAAAGCCTGGATCTTAGTTTTGACCCAAGAAACCCGTAATCCCAGCGGCTCAGACTCCTCATTCAGCACCTCGAGGGCCCCCAAAAGGATATCTAAAATCTCCGCAAAGATGACTGCCTCATCTGCAAAATCAAGGTCCGAGATCTTGACATTCCCAAACGATGCACCGCAGCTTGATCTCTCAGACATCCTCCCGAGAATCCAGTCCATACAAATGCTGAAAAGTGTGGGGGCAAGTACACACCCCTGACAAACTCCAGTAACAACTGGAAATAAGTCAGAGATGGTACCACCACACTTCGCAGCACTCTCAGTACCAGAGCAGAGTTCAGACATCAGATCGATCAGTTTTGGTGGCACCCCACAAAGACCAAGAATCCTCCAGAGGACATCCCGATTCACTGAATCGAACGCTTTACAGAGATCAACATAGGCTGCAAGCAGCCCCTGCCGAAACTCTCTTCTGCGTTCGGTGAGGACACGAAGAGCAAGGATACGGTCAATCGTTGACCTCTTTGGTGTAAAGCCTGACTGCTCTGGACGCTGGTGCTCAAGCAGATGGTGGCGAACCCTATCAAGAATTATCCGAGCAAAGACCTTGCCCGGCACTGAGAGCAGCGTCACCCCTCGGTAGTTGTTGCAGTCTTGGCGATCACCCTTCCGTTTCCAGAGAGGAACAACAAGGCCCCTCTTCCAATCAGTTGGGATGATGCCTGTTTTCCAGGCAGAGCAGAAAACTGCATGCAACGACACGAGTGCAGCATTACCACCAGCCTTGAGAAGTTCAGCATGGATGCCACAGATCCCTGGAGCTTTGCCCCGTTTCAACCGGTTCACCGCAGCCCGTGTTTCCACAAGCTAAGGTGGACCAGTTGATTCTAGGGTCAGCAACAGGGATTGTAACACCCTTGACGTCCAACTCGACAGCTGGGGGGATCAGCCCGGTACAACCGCTCAAAGTAACCGGCCGAACGGGCCTTCACTTCAGACTACCCTCTCTCAAGAGCCTACCACTCTCTGCTCTAACTGCAGTGCTCCAAGGGATGGGCTTGGATGAACGCAATGCGCGAATTCCCCTGAAAGCGGGATGAGAATCACCTGTCCACAGGTGATGCTCTACTCCCTCACAGATTCCTCGCACATAGGCCTCCTTGTCCACCCTCAGTGCACGTACAGTTTTACGCATCAGCTCCCTGAACAGCTCAGCTCTGCCATTCAGCCTGGCCCTGCGACTGGTCAATGGTATCCAGTGTCCCTTGAGAGACAAAATTCTTCTTTGCCCTGCGGTGCGTTCCAAGACATCCACCGGCAACATCAAGGACGGTGGTCTTGAAGGCACTTCACAACTCTTGATGACCCCCCCCAAAGCACCCAGCCCCCCAAGTGTCCACTCAGCCTGTTCGCAAACTCCTCGGCTACTCTCTCATCCCTGAGCTTGCCAACATCCAGCCTCAGCTGGGATGGTACCATTCTCCAGGATTTAAGGTGCAGCTTTAGAGTTGCTACAACAAGCCTGTGGTCAGTATTGAGGAACTGAGCACTCCGGTAGACCCTGCAGTTCTGGATCATCCTCCAGCGACCGTCAATGAGGACATGGTCAATCTCCTTTGCCGCACCGCCAGCGTTGGAATACAAGTCCAGCGATGAGCTTGTGGGCGCTGAAACCATGAACCAGTCACCCTAAGTCCATGACTTCTTGCAAAGTCAAGGAACTTAGTGCTATTCTGGTTCATAGTTCCTGACCCATGGGGACCAACACACACCTCATAACCATCCCTATCAGTTCCAGTCGATGCATTGAAATCCCCCAAGACTAGAAGTGTATCTCGTCTGGGGCACTGATCAACCACAGACTCAATCGTGGCGTAGAATGCATCCTTCACGGTGAGATCACTCGCCTCAGTTGGAGCATAAACAGAGACCAGGGAAATGACACCTAAGGAGTGACGAATCCTTAATCTCATAATACGCTCGTTGACCGGTGTTACCTCGATTATCATTGGGGTCAGCTTATTGGACACGGCTACAGCAACTCTTTGGGTATGGTAACCATCAGAGCGACCAGACCAATAGTAGGTGTAACCACCCACCATTATCTCGCCGCAATCCGGTCTCCGAACCTCAGAGAGAGCTGCAATCCCGATGTCCAAACGCTTGAGCTCAGATGTTAACAGAGACAGGTGATCATCCTCTCTTAGGGATAGAACATTCCAGGCACCCACCCGAAGGGACCGCCTCAGGTTAACCCAAGGAGACCGCCGTCTGGTGGACGACACTTTAGCACCACTCCGACACACTCTCCCGCAATCTGACCCAGGGATGTTACCCCGTGGTTTCCCTCCTATCATCAAAGATTGGGGGTCCCGAAGGCTTTGCCCCAATCCCGTCATCCGGTGAGCTGCTCTGCGAAGGGAAGCTGCACAGGAGGTACTCCCACAGAGTGCGTTTTCAGATTTTTTTTTGTGTGTTTTGCAGAATGAAGGGTTTTACGGTGGCCGGAGTGCAAATCCTGCCACCAACCTCCTAATAAAAAAGTAACCCAACTGCAGGAGGACATCCGCAGACACAGTTGGGCACTAGATATGGATGGCCGTTGGCTCACAAGGAGCTCCTCCGCCCTGGGTTCCCTTGGGTGGGATTCATTCATTCGCACCATGCATTCCACATTCACTCCATTCACACTCAGGCCCACTGACCCACATTCACTCATCATGTTTCTTCCTTCGTTTTTATTTTCACACCAACACTCCAACAACTGCGTCCCCCTAACTAGCTCGTGCCCCTCGTCATTCCTTGTACTAATGCACGTTCCATTTAATTCTACGTAGCTAATCTACATCCCCACTACACGTTCCATGTCTGTCCAAGTCCTCGATACATTTCTAAAATCGAAACTAAAATTTCCCACTAACTCGTCCCACCAGGCCCCATGGAGGACTGCTCATGCCCTATGAGGCCAGTATATCTATCACTAAACCCTTCCCACTAACTAGTGTTCCTTTGCCCAAGAACGAGGATGTTCACTACATCCCGGCCCAGGCATCGGGTACTCTGAGCAAGGCCCTCCGAACCTTGCTTCGCCAGGGCGGCGGTTTACGACTCGCTCGACCCCTCCATTTGGGTGATAAATACGAGCGTAATGTCGCCGTGTCGATTGCAACAACCACTCGCTTCCGTGGTGTTCCCCATGCGAGCCACGCGTTACTCACGTGGCCTTCAGGCCGCGCGGTCCCCGCCGATGACGTCACTCGCACACGGACCCTGCGAAGCTTGCCGTGATGTCCCTGGGACTTGCGCCGTGCGTCACGTCGGCCTCCGTGCACGTGGTCACATGGGGCCACGTGCTTTCCAAATTTGAACAACCTAATTTACCCTTATTTTAGCAGTCGACGCTGGTATCTTGTACCAGGCGCCAAGTGTTTCAAGGCCGACTCCCGATCACGCAAATGTGCATGCCTGGGTCGCCCGCAAAACACGGAACGGACCTCGCACGCAGCGTCTCGATCGCGTGGCGTAGGGTTAATTGTCCAGATCCAATATGCCAAATTAACCACGCAGTCTTGGCTGCCGGGGATTCACGCCCTCGGAACGTCTGGCTGAACCGGATCACTCTACCAGCTACGGTAGAGTATTCACTTCCACCTACCAACTCCAGCTCAGATGCAGTCGAACGAGCCTGCCCAGGATGTTCCGGCTACGATGAACTGATTACCGGGGATGAAACCCCGTCTAAACTCAGATACGAACCATGCTGGACCAAATAAAGAAAGGATGGAAACGAGATGGGAACATTTCTAATAATTTATTCACAGAAAATAAAAGACAATAGAAGCGAGACTTAACGTGAATATGCAGGAACTATTTACAATGATCCAAAAACACTTATTCAGTTCTATTTAAAAACGGACACACACACACACACACACACACACACACACACACACACACACACACACACACACACACACACACACACACACACACACACACACACACACACACACACACACACACACACACACACACACACACACACACGTGAAAAGAAAAACCTTCTTCTTCGTCTTCTTTTGGCGAGCTCCCGTTAGGGGTCGCCACAGCGGATCAACCGTCTCCATTTCGCTCTATCCTCCACATCTTCCATTGACACTCCAACCACCCGCATGTCCGCCCTCACCGTATCCATGAACCTCTTCTTTGGCTTTCCTCTTCTCCTCCTGCCTGGCGGCTCCATCTTCAACGTCCTTCTCCCGATATACTCCGCTTCCCTCCCGTGCACATGTCCAAACCATCTCAATCTCACCTCTCTCACTTTGTCTCCAAACCGTCCTACCTGTGCTGTCCCTCTAATATACTCATTTCTTATCCTATCCATCCTCGTCACTCCCAACGAGAATCGCAGCATCTTTAACTCTGCCACCTCCAGCTCCGCTTCCTGTATTTTTGTTAGTGCCACCGCCTCCAAACCATACAACATAGCTGGTCTCACTACCGTAATATACTTTCCCCTTCACTCTTGCAGCTACCCTTCTGTCACAGATCACTCCTGCAACTCTTCTCCAACCTCTCCATCCTGCCTGCACTCTTTTTCACTTCTCTCCCACACTCTCCGTTACTTTGCACAGTTGATCTCAAGTATTTAAACCCATCCACCTTCCCCACCTCAACTCCTTGCAACCGCACCATAACACCACCCTCCCTCTCATTTACGCACATGCACTCCGTCTTACTCCTACTGACGATCATTCCCCTTCTCTCCAGTGCGTACCTCCACCTCTCGAGGCTCGCCTCAGCCTGCTCCCTACTCTCCCTACAGATCATGATGTCATCCGCAAACATCATAGTCCATGGAGACTCCAGTCTGATCTCGTCCGTCAACCTGTCCATCGCCATTGCAAACAGGAAAGGGCTCAGAGTCGATCCTTGGTGCAATCCCACTTTTACCTTAAACCGGTCCGTCATTCCTACCGCACACCTCACCGCTGTCACACTGTCCTCAAACATATCCTCCACGATCCTCACATACTTCTCCACCACACCCGACTTCCTCATACAATGCCAATACTCCTCTCTTGTCACCCTATCATAAGCTTTCTCTAAATCCACAAACACACAATGTAACTCCTTCTGGCCTTCCCTATACTTCTACATCAACATTCTCAAAGCAAACATTGCATCAGTGGTGCTCTTTCCTGGCATAAACCCATATTGCTGCTCACAGATCGTCACCTCTCCTCTCAACCTTGCTTCCACTACTCTTTCCCACACCTTCATGGTGTGGCTTAACAACTTTATCCCTCTGTAATTTCCACAGCTCTGCACATCACCCTTATTCTTGAAAATCGGAACCAGTACACTGAATCTCCACTCCTCCGGCATCCTCTCACTTTCCAAGACTTTATTAAACAATCTGGTTTACAACCCCACTGCCATCTCTCCTAAGCACTTCCATGCCTCCACTGGTATGTCATCTGGGCCAACTGCCTTTCCACTTTTCATCTTCCTCATAGCAGTCCTCACTTCATCCTTACTGATCCACCCCACTTCCAGATTCACTATCTCCACCTCTTCCAACCTTCTCTCTCTCATTTTCTTCATTCATCAGCTCCTCAAAGTACTCCATCCACCTTCTCAACACACTCTCCTCGCTCGTCAGCACATTCCCATTTGCGTCCTTTACCACCCGAACCTGCAGCACATCCTTCCCAGCTCGGTCCCTCTGTCTTGCCAATCGGAATAAATCCTTTCCCCCTTCTTTTGTATCCAACTTCTCATACAGCTCGTCAGATGCCTTTTCCTTGGCCAAGGCCACCTCTCTTTTTGCCTTTTGCCGCCACTCCTTGTACTCCTGTCTACTTTCTTCATCTCTCTGACTATCGCACTTCCTTTTCGCCAACCCCTTCTTCCTTATACTTTCCTGTACTTCCTCGTTCCACCACCAAGTCTCCTTATCTTCCTTCCTCTGTCCAGATGTCACACCAAGTACCTTCCTCGCTATCTCCCTCACCACTTCTGCCGTAGTTGCCCAATCATCCCACCCATCTTTACCACCATCCAACACCTGTCTCACCTCCTCCCTAAAGTTCACGCAACAGTCTTCCTCCTTCAGCTTCCACCATCTGGTCCTTGGTTCAGCCCTCACTCTCTTCCTCAACCTCACCTCCAAAATCATCCTACAGACCACCAATCGATGCTGCCGAGCTACACTCTCCCCTGCCACCACCTTACAGTCACTTATCTCTTTCAGTTTGCATCTCCTGCTTAAGATGTATGTGCACTTTCCTCCACTCTTGTGTGTCACCCTGTGTTCCTACTTCTTGAAATATGTATTTACCACTGCCATTTCCATTGTTTTTGCAAACTCTACCACCATTTGCCCTTCCACATTTCTCTTGTTGAGACCTTACCTACCCATCACCTCCTCATTCTCTTTATTCCCTTCCCCAACATGCCCATTGAAATCTGTTCCAATCACCACTCTTTCATCCTTGGATACACTCTCCACCACTTCATCGAACTCACTCCAGAAATCTTCTTTATACTCCATCTCACACCCCATATGTGGGGCATATGCACTGATGACATTCATCATCACCCCTTCAATTTCCAACTTCACACTTATCACTCGGTCAGACACTCTCCTCACCTCCAATACCCTCTTGACATAATCTTCCTTCAGGATTACCCCGACACCATTTCTCCTCCCATCCACACCATGGTAGAACAGTTTGAAACCACCTCCAATGCTCCTAGCCTTGCTCCCCATCCACTTGGTCTCTTGTACACACAGTATGTCCACCTTTCTTCTCTCCATCATATCAGCCAACTCTCGCCCTTTGCCAGTCATCGTCCCAACATTGAGAGTTCCAACTCTCACCTGCACACTGCTACCCTTCCCCCTCTCCCACTGCCTCCGGACTCGCCTTCCCTGTCTCCTTCTCCTCCTTCGCCCAGCAGAAGCACAATTTCCACTGGTACCCTGCTGACCAGTACTGGTGGCGGTCGTTGGTAACCCGGGCCTCGACCGATCCGGTATGGAAATTCGTTTTGTTGTCCGCATAATGATTTGGCATAGGTTTTTACGCCGGATGCCCTTCCTGACGCAACCCTGGTCGCCTCTTACGACACACAGGGATATGGTACACCTATTCTAGCCGGGGCATACACCGGGCCCAGTACAACTGGTACTCATTTCGCCAACCTCGGAAGGATGGCAGGCTGAGTCAACCCCCTGGTGTTTTCGACTTGGTGTGTATATATGTGTATATATATATATATATATATATATATATATATATATATATATATATATATATATATATATATATATATATATATATATATATATATATATATATATATATATATATATTGTTGCGGTATTCGCGCCCGCCGGCGTGCTGATGGCCACGTAACTCGAATCGCGGCACGTCGCCCACCGGACGGACAATCCAGTCGTGACCCTCTCGGACTAACGCCGGGAACCAGTCACGGGTGGACCTTTCGGTCTCACCGCGATCGAGCCAATCAGCCCCCGCGTGGGATAGGGTTGCTCGCCAAATTCGACCTACCTAAGTACCCACGCGGAGGGTAGACCGGGCGATCGCACCTCGCCGCAGGTCGACTTCGGACACGGGCCACTTAAGCGACCCGTTCCGTACTATCAGAATAACCGAGCGGTGTTATCGTCGACCTCGACGGTTCGATTAATTATCGGGCGTATTCAGCCCACTACCAACCCTTTATGTGAAGCAAGATGAGGATTCAATGGGAGAAATGACGAAGCGAAGCGGGAAACAGTTCAACACAAAGCACATTTATTCGCAGCACACGGGAAGCACACATATTCGATTCCACCAAAAGCACACAGAAAAGACACAATTCAATTTACACAAAAAGCAAATGCAAAAGCGAAAACACAATGCAGAGCTAATACCGACTACCGAGCACACGGCAACACTTATACAATTCTACTTCACAGACGGCGCCGACAACACATACCCAAAACCAAGGAAAGAATACCCTCAAGGATGAGGCGGGCCTGAGGCCGAGACCGGGTCGCGCCTACCCGTCTGGTGATGAGACGCGGAGCGGCGATGGCGCCCCAACCCCGCAGGCCTCGCGGGCAGTGTCTGGTAGGGGGTGGGAAAGGGGCCCCCTTGGTCGCACTATCTCAGCACGGGGGGAAACAGGAGGGGGTTGCTGATGCTCGGGGTATAGAGGATCTTTATTATCCCGCGACGAGCGTCTCCACCTCGGCCAGGTCGCGCTGTCGGCCTCCCTCGGGTGCAGCTCCCTGCACGACGCGAGCACCCCCTCGTCTGGTGTCGCCGCCTTTCCACAGCTCGTCCCCTCCGTTCCGACTCCAACGCACACGACGAGCAGCTCCACCGCCCGCGAAGTCTTGACCCTCTGCTTCCGACTCTCCTACTCTCCGCCTCTGGACTCTCCGACTCTCCACTTTGGACTCTCCGACTCTCCACTCTCCGCCTCTGGACTCTCCGACTCTCCACTCTCCGCCTCTGGACTCTCCGACTCTCCACTCTCCGCCTCTGGACTCTCCGACTCTCCACTCTCCGCCTCTGGACTCTCCGACTCTCCACTCTCCGCCTCTGGACTCTCCGACTCTCCGCCCCTCGACTCTTCTGACTCTCCACTCTGGACTCTTCTGACTCTCCACTCTGGACTCTTCTGACTCTCCGCCTCTGGACTCTCCGACTCTCCACTCTCCTGACTGACGAACACGGTCCTTTTATCCCCCCGTAGCTTCGCCTTTGACCCCCTCCCTTTGACCTTTCACCTCGCTCCCCATTGGCCCGAGAAAAAGTGGGCGTGAAGGCTTTTTGATCCACAAATTTGCATATATCGATCGTCCTGGAGGCGGGGCCAAATCGCCCCTCGCTCACCGATTGGACGGCAAAAAGTGGGCGTGTGTTGTTTTTGATCCGTTTTTGAAGCACAAAATCCGTGATTTTGTACACGCTGTTCGACGCGCGCCCTGCACGAGTCCAACACCGGTACCCACAGCGGGGCAAGAACGGTGGCGATGCTACGGTTGCGAGGTGTGACGTGAAGGTCGTGGCGACTGTGGTGAAGCGGCGTTGTGGTTGGTGGTTGATGATGTGATTGTGGTGGTAATCATGGCGGTTGGTCCAAATTAAAGATAGTAAAAGAAAAACGGCTATCCTGAAGAGTCGCAGCACGCATAAATGACATGTATTCCCACTAGACAACGGGTTTGGGCCTAACTACACATGCACTTACCGAGATACCTCACCTAAGGGACCTGAATGGTGGTTTGCGAATTTGGTAACCACAACAATATATATATATATATATATATATATATATATATATATATATATATATATATATATATATATATATATATATATATATATATATATATATATATACATATTAATTCAGTGTCCCAACGGGGCTTGAGCTCAGGACCTTTTGTGTCTCGAGCCACTGCCCTAACCACTGCGCCAACACCAGGCTTAGATGAAAAGAAAAACCCAAGGTTCTTTATTCGACCCTCCAGCTGATGAGTGAGACGAGCTGGGGGTCAGAGTTCGGCTTGTATCTGACCGTCGGAGGGAGGGCATGCTCCGTGATTCGGCACCTGACAAAGGGCCTTGGTCCGATCCCCAGTCATACGTGGGGGACTCAAGGCTTGTGGCAGAGTTCAGGTGGCGAATAATCGGGGTCCACGGAGGGGGGGGGTCAGGGTCGCTCTGTCCTTCCTTGTAGAGGACCAGCAGAAACACATTCGCCGCCTCGATGGCCCTCTGCTCACCCCTCGTGACAGCAAAAATCCCTTCGTAACAGCAACGTCAACCTCCTGTGACCACTCTTCGTAATCGCCCCTTGTAACCACCCATTCGTAATAGCAAAACCCTTAATAACCTTTCAGAACTCTCGTGCAACCCACCAACCACGACTCAGAGAGTCTCTGGAATTTATGGACCTCCCTCAGTGGGGAGGGGCCTTGGTCTGCACACCTCGCTGTTCGCCTCTAATTGGCCAGGATCCTATGGGCACAGCCTTCCTGGGGGGTGCCCTGAGAAAGCCATGCCCTGAGTCAGCCATGCCCTGAGAAAGCCGCCCCTCCCCTCCACGTGTGTTTGAGCAAGGTGGATGGTGGTGAAGCCACCATTGCATGTAGAACGTTCGTGGAAGCCGAGGACTGGGGCCGCGAGGCCCCCCCCTCTCGGTAAATCAAGGGACGAGCATCCAACGGTGCTTATGGAGCATGATGGGCAGGTGGTGAGATGTAATAACCTAACTATAAATAAACCAATGTCACCCGCAGGGTGACCCGTATCTTGCCAAAAGGTGACCACGTGTGACTTCTTTGAGGTCACACTGAAGTGAACAGAGCTGCTATCCACCAGGAGCGACTCCTTGAGGAATATCTGCCTACGAGAGATTCCGATGAGAATCATTCTACAGAGCAACCATGAAAAATATGCGTTTGCCTCAACGTCACCAAATGACGTCATAATGTCTCAAGCTTGACATATCTAGAAAGCACTCATCGAGGTGTTCAATTTGAGGTACTACACGATATGGTTCCGAAAACTTGAAAATTTGACCTTGGGGTCAAATATGTTTGATCTCAGGCGCTATCCATGAAGGTCAAGGCCAATCGCCACCAAAAACTAATCAGCTGAGCGCCAGACCATATATTACATTCCCATAAAGTTTGGAGATTATTCGATTAAAATTACTCAAAAAATAAGGGTTTCGTCGACCTCCATGATTTACCGCAAAGTGACCTTGACCTTTGACCTTGACCTTTATGTGTGCTGAATGGTATTGTAATAATACTACGATATGTGTACCCACAAGAGTTTCCGATGAGAATTGTGCTCTACAGAGTGATATAAAGGTGAAAAATCCAACGATTACAGACAAACAAACAAAAAAAACTTACCAAGTAACAGATCTTGCAAAAACTTCGTTTTGGCAAGATAAAAACTTACCAAGTAACCGATCTTGCAAAAACTTCGTTTTGGCAAGATAAAAAAACACCACAACGCACATATTGGACTCCCCCACGAGACAAAAGGAAGGAACCTGTCTCACGTACTTACCGGCATAACTAACTTTCGGACCTCAATGTTGAGTGTGCATGGTTTCCAGATTCATAACATGTGTCGATATATATATATATATATATATATATATATATATATATATATATATATATATATATATATATATATATATATATATATATATATATATATATATATATATATATATATATATATATATATATATATATATATATATATATATATATATATATATATATATATATATATACACACATGTATGTAAAATTCACAATTCCCCTGGGTTTCTTGATGAGTTGATATTTTCTGGCGAGGCAACTTCGACATCAATGGTAAAGGCAACCACCACAATTACCGCATTTGGTTCCTGAACCTCAAAGATTAAATATTTCACATATCACCTTGTACCAGCAAGATGAGGCTCCCGGCCACTGTGCTTCAAAATTGAAACTGTTCGTGAATGGTCTTCCCAGATAAGTGGGTCGGTGCATATGGACCTATTGCTTGGTCACCTTGTTTGCCTGACTTGTCCTCATTGGACTACATTTTATGCGGAATTGTAGAACTGTTGTTTACTCATCAAAACCGCATTGTTTGGATGAAGTTAGGGCTGTGTATGATCACAAATGCAATTCATGAAATGAAGATCAGCAGCAACTGCAGAACGTTTTTCAACAGGTTGGAAAATCGGACTGAATGATGTATATAATGAAAGTTGGTCGTTATGTTGAAACCTAAAATTTATATTATGTTGACCAAACACCTGATTAATTGTAATTTCAAGTACCATTTACAGTCTCTGTTCCGATCATGTGTTCATTAAATGTTATAAAAAGTTTACAGTGAGGTATGTGTGTGTGTTTTAAAATTAATTTAGTTTTTTAATGGCACATTAAATATTATTCAAAATCTGAACTCTAGAATCTTAGAGAATCAGTGCTTTCATTATGTTTTTAAAACGATTTTTATTCCATTTGACCTTTTGTTTATATTATTGACAGTTGAGTGGGTTCATAAGGAAAACAAAAGCACAAAGTGGGCAAAATTTGGTGGCTGTCCTGTAAGTTTTACTTGTAATGATTAAATGGGCTAACTTGTTTTATTTGCTGCAGGTTGGTGAAGCATTTGACATCTGCTTGTGGAAATTTGTGTTCAATTTTTTGATCTTTGGAACCATCGCTTATCAATTCTGTTCTTTTTTGATGCCAGGCATCGTACCTTCCTCCGATAGCTTTGTGCTACTTTGATCAGTGCATGGCTTCAGAAGTTGTTACATGTGAGGGTTTCAGTCGTCAACCTCAGCCAGGGATGTTGCATAGTTTGCACAGCATACTTCAGCGACATGGATAACATGGATTATGCAACGTCCTGCAGTAATTGTGGATCAGATGGTGTTAACTTTGGAATGAGAGGATCCACAAGCTCTGCCTGGGATTTTTACCAAGGTGAGGCCACGGATGCGATCAAGTGTGATGGTCAAAATCAGAATGGGCTTGACGGAGTATCGAGTCATTCACGCTTTCCAAAGGCTTCACAATCTGAAAAATCCTTTTGCTGTCCTTGTAAAAGCAACGTTTCTTCGAACCTACCTGCGGCAACTTCAGGATTCGACGTATCTCGGAATGATGGGGTGGAGAGCGGTGATCTTCAGAACCATGTGGCTGAGAAAGGGCACAAACCTTTAGATGAAGCAAGGAACTGCAACACTGTGAGGCCACGAGAGAAGACCTCAAGAAACTTGGCTCGAAGGAGTCACGGCAGATCGCATAAGCGAGAGCAAGTTGATGCATTTTCTGTGGAATGGCAGCATAACATGCATGACTTGGCAAAACAAGCCTACCAGAGTGTAAACAGGCTACTGCAAATTGGAGCTGAAATGCTATTGCTCTTGGCTGCAGTTATTGGTGAGTTAACAATGGAACTTGCAGACAGGCTATCTAAAGTTGTTATTCACTGGTTCGACCGCTTTAACCAGGCGAAGCAAAAAGCCTCGCACTTTGTGGACAAGTCGTGGAGAGCGTGTGATGAGGCGTGGTTGAGAGCCGTGCTTTTCTGTGGTGCTGGGTACCGAGTGATGCTCGATGCTCCCGGCTATCTCGAGAATATAGGCTTGATGCCTCAACTCCACGCTTGTTGGAAGTGGACTGTGGAGCTGACATCGTGGTTGTTCTATTTGGGCGGCGTGCAGAGGCATCAGGCACCCGTTGATGGTAATGATCACAATACCGTGCCGTTCTTCCGATTCTGCATTTTGCGTTCTTTGTTTGCCATTGATTTTCAAAGGTGCTTGTTGCTTAATGATGTCCATCAATTTTATGTCGTATATTTCCACAGCATCTTTATTTGAGAGATGGTTTAAAAACGTTTGGTCTTGAAACAAAATCAATTTTTTCTTTTTTTTTTGTATACCTTGTCGAGGCTCGTGTGAGAGCTAACAAACAACGCACATCAAGGGGGCATGAGACAAGAGGGGCGGGAGTGGGAAGGACAAAACAGTGGGGAACAGAGACATTAGGAGATCTGTGGAAGGGAGAGGGATGGGGCGGGGAACATGGGGAATACAATATGGACATTACAGGGACTTTCAGGAAGGAAAGCGGGGACTTTGAAGGCGGTGGGCTTGGGTGGATTATCGGGAGTAGAAAAGATCAAGGATTTGGATGGGGGTGATAGGTGGTGGTGAACAGCTGTTTGGAAGGCCTGGAGGGAAGAATGGGATTGAATAGAGTGAGGGAGTTTATTCCAGAGGTGGGCGAGGAAGAGGAATGAAAGGGTGAAGGTGAGCAGTGATTCGTGATTTTGGTAGTTTTACCAGAAGGGGTTGTTGGCGGACATTGAGCGCCCTGCGGAAATGTGGTGGGAACAAATCGCAGAGAGAGCGGGGGGGGGGGGGCGAGGCTGGAGAGGAGACAGTCGAAGACAGAAAGCCCACCGACCAGCCTGCGGTGAGAGAGAGCGAGAGGCCCAAAGACTCAGCCTCATCGCGGGAGATGCCAATGATCCGAAATGCCTTGGTTTCCACAGCGTGAAGCCGAGAAACGTGGGAGGCAGGAGCACCAGCCCAGAGGGGAGAGCAGTACTCCATCAGGCTGCGGACAAAAACTTTGTAAG
Source organism: Eptatretus burgeri (assembly GCF_056783735.1). NCBI lineage: Eukaryota > Metazoa > Chordata > Myxini > Myxiniformes > Myxinidae > Eptatretus > Eptatretus burgeri. The sequence continues at coordinate 50,681,108 of NC_140962.1, forward strand.
TGGTCAGGAGCTCAGGTGGGCCAAGGAAGGACTTTGCACGACGGAGGATTCCCAGTCGGCGACTGGCTTTGGAGGCGAGGTTTGAAATATGGCTTTCCCAGGAAAGGTCATGGCAGATAGTGAGACCCAGAAGCTTGAAAGCAAGGACTTCTTCCAGAGGATTGTCGAGAAAGTGGATGGGGGGGGGGCAGGGGTTCTAAACGGTCCTTTCGGAGAAACTTAGTGAGATGTGTCCGGATTGAACTCGTTCCACGTGTTGGACCAGTTTGTGATTATACCTCGATCTGCAGTGAACGAAGAAGCTACTGCTTGCCGGTCTGAGGGATGACCAATGGTACGGCACAGGGTGGAGTCATCGGCAAAGAGATAAAGAGGATTTTCCAGAGTCGGAGAGATCATTGATAAAAACCAGAATAAGAACAGGGCCCAGAACGCTACCTTGAGTAACTCCAGCCTGGAGAGGAAGAGAGGATGAAAAAAGAGGGGATATTGGGCTTTTCTCAAAAATAAAGTTTGGAGATAGTTATTGGATTTGGCCAATTAAGCTCATACAGTTTTTATTTCATGTTTGCACAACAAAAATGGTGTAAGCAGTTACTTTTTTGCAACCAATACCATTTATTTTTGTGGTGCATGGGGTGGTTTCGTCGTAACACTAAATTGGCATCCCAGAGGTCGTGGGTTAAAATCTAGCTGAATGCAGCAGTATTAAAATTTTGGAAACTGAGTAGAATTATCTACCGCTATTGGGTTGTGTCAACCCTGCGTCGGAGTGGAGACATGTCCAGGATTGTGCCCAATCGCCCAGGAGACTGATTCAGCATCACCGACACTCTACAGAGTATGGTCCCGATGGAATAACGTCAGGATTTTGCAATCACATGGTATTGTCCACATGTGATGCCAGTTGTACAGAGACAGACAAACATGTTGCATGAAATTGAAGGAAGGGAATATAATTGATGTGGATGTGGGTTGTTGTCGAACATTCCAGCATTTTTTGCATTTGTTAAAAACAGTGTTTCTACTATAATTTCAGTGTTGTTGGATACAAAATGATTGATTTTTGTTGTGGGATTGGGCAAGCTTGTGTCTGTGAATAAGGTCATCAAAAAGTGTTTTGTTAATTTTCTGTGCAATTGATAGTTTCACTGCGCTCCCATATTAAAATGATAGCACTATTTTGGAGCCTTTTTAAAAAATGACTTTTCTCCCATAGCCTGTTTAGTGTTTATGGCACAAAAGTTGCATGCTTTCCTATCTCCCACAACCCAGGCACTGACCCAGCCGTCAGCCATTCCACACCAGAACACCCAAAACGTGTCAGCCCTGAAGATAAACTAGAGACGGCCACAGTGGTAAAGCAACTGCTGGTCCAATCTAGATTTCCTTCTGACCAGCTGGATCCTTATGCTGCTATGGGGCTCAAGCTGAATACATCCAATGCCGAGATAAAGAAGATGTATCGTCAGCTGGCCATTCTGGTTAGAAAAAAATTGTTTGTCTTATCGTAATTGTTGGTCTTTTCCATTCAATTAATAATTTTTCTCGAGTGATGATTTCTTGGGATGCTGCTCCCTGATGAATTTTGGTCTGGATGATGTTGCTTAAAAAAACAAAATGACTTTGCTTCAAATAATAATCTCTTCAGATGCTTGTGTTTGCTTTCAGCAACAAAGAATCCCCCCCCCCGCCAAAATTCTGGACGGGTTGGTCTCTCCTCCCCCCACTCTCCAGAATTTTGGATGTGTTGGTCCCCACCCCACCCCCCAGAATTTTGGATGTGTTGGTCCCCGCCCCACCCCCCAGAATTTTGGATGTGTTGGTCCCTGCCCCACCCTCCAGAATTTTGGATGTGTTGGTCCCCGCCCCACCCCCAGAATTTTGGATGTTGGTCCCCGCCCCACCCCCCAGAATTTTGGATGTTGGTCCCCGCCCCACCCCCCAGAATTTTGGATGTGTTGGTCCCCGCCCCACCCCCAGAATTTTGGATGTGTTGGTCCCCGCCCCACCCCCAGAATTTTGGATGTGTTGGTCCCCGCCCCACCCCCAGAATTTTGGATGTTGGTCCCCGCCCCACCCCCCAGAATTTTGGATGTGTTGGTCCCCGCCCCACCCCCCAGAATTTTGGATGTGTTGGTCCCCGCCCCACCCCCCAGAATTTTGGATGTGTTGGTCCCCGCCCCACCCCCAGAATTTTGGATGTGTTGGTCCCCGCCCCACCCCCCAGAATTTTGGATGTGTTGGTCCCCGCCCCACCCCCAGAATTTTGGATGTGTTGGTCCCCGCCCACCCCCCAGAATTTTGGATGTGTTGGTCCCCGCCCCACCCCCCAGAATTTTGGATGTGTTGGTCCCCGCCCCACCCCCAGAATTTTGGATGTGTTGGTCCCCGCCCCACCCCCAGAATTTTGGATGTGTTGGTCCCCGCCCACCCCCAGAATTTTGGATGTGTTGGTCCCTGCCCCACCCCCCAGAATTTTGGATGTGTTGGTCCCCGCCCCACCCCCAGAATTTTGGATGTTGGTCCCCGCCCACCCCCCAGAATTTTGGATGTGTTGGTCCCCGCCCCACCCCCCAGAATTTGATGTGTTGGTCTCCCCCTCCAACCCCCCAGAATTTCGGACGGGTTGGTCTGCCCCTTCCCCTCCCCCCCGAAGGAGTGGCACTATTCCTTAAATATTTACAGAGAGAATTGTCATCCTCTTCCAACCCTGAAAGCTTTGTCAGTCACCTGATAGGTTTTGTAGGTTAATACAAATCTATTCTGATAGAGCATACACTTTACATTGTATGTGCAACTTATTTCACATTTCTAGAGTTATGAGTGATTTTGTTCCAGTTAATGGAAAATAATTTAAGTATTTTCACCATCCAGTCATCTTTTAAGTGATGCAACAACTGATTGTTGAAAATTTTAGGCTGGTTTGCATCCATCCCTGCTGCAGCGATATACATGCGTCACATTGCATTTTAATTCTGCGATGGATTTCATTGGGATTCAGACCCTCGCTTCCCAAGATATGGATGACAGAACATTGCTCCTCCCTGGTGCACGCTTCTCAGGGAGCCACCCTCTTGGAACTGCTCCACTGACATCATACGCTCAATGTTTCCAGATCTAAAACAGGCTAAACATGACATACCCAAAGATATAACACGTTTACTACAACTACACATTACATTCTTGAATTAATTTCGTCATTTTAAGGTTACTTATTGACTGACCCTTGAACAATTTGTCTTGTTAATCTGCCTGTACATCACCTTGAAATCATTGGATGTTGATAATACTCTCAATAATCATCCACCAATTGGTACAAAATCGTATATACGAGTATTTCTGTAATTAACGTGAACACCAGCAAGATATTGTGAGTGCATACTTGATCAGACTGCACAAGCGACTGTTCATTACCTCCACCATCGAAGGTGGATGGAGGTTGTGTCGTCATGTGCGTTTTTGTCTGTGAGCAGGATATCTCAAAAAGTTATGGATGGATTCGGACAAAACTTGGTGACAGGTTTTGTGTGTGACGACAAATTGATTCGATTTTGGTGAAGGTCGAGATCTGGAGATGAGAATATATTGTTACGAATTCGTGCCCGCCGGCGTGCGATCGGCCGCATACCTCTAATCGCAACCACGTCGCCCACCGGTCGGACAATTCAGTCGTGACCCTCCTGGAACTATCGCCAGAAACCAGTCACGGGTGGGGGTTTAGCCTCACCACAGCTCAGTCCGCATTCTACCCGCGCGAAATAGGGTCACTCACCGAATATTGAAATACCTAAGTACTCGTGCGGGTAACCTACCGAGGGGCCGTACCTCGCCGCAGGTCGGCTTGGGACACGAACCGCTTAAGCGGTTCGTTCCGTTCTACAGCGATAACCGAGCGGGTATTACCGCCGACCTCGACGAATCCGATTCTCCTTGCCGTGTGTTAAAAACCCAACTAATTATTCCGCGATGCAAGATGGCATTTTCAATGGGGAATAGAGGACGTAACAAACGGGATACATTTCACACAAGGACATTTATTACAACTAAGCACGTATGTACAGCCAGGCAGTCATGCACGTATGTACAAGCAAATAGAAGCAATACCACCGACTACAATGAGAATGTACGTGCAGTCACTTAACAGTTTTACTTAACAGACGGAACCACGACAACATTCATTCAAAAACCCAAAAGAAACACAAGAAAAGACCCCCTCACAGACAAGGGGGTCAGGCTGGACCACTTGGGTCTTTATGACACGGGACCTGGGAGACCGAACGGGTCCCGCGAGACCGTAGCAGGTTACCTGCACCCTCGAGGTGCCTCGATGGTCGGCGAGCTCTCTCTAGCACTCTCCTGCACGGACGCACAGGTTCGCGCCCCACAGCTGGCAGAGCTGCGCCTCTCGTCCGCGTCTCCGGTACGTTGCCCGGACTCTCCACCGACCCACGCCTCTGGTGTACGGGTCGCTCCACAGACCCAGAGACCAAGACAAGACCAGACCAA
>NC_140962.1:50690616-50745488 GCF_056783735.1 Eptatretus burgeri
TAATGCAGAGTGGTAATGCTTGCTCATTTTTCAACAGATGACAGATGACCTTGAGCAAATGAGATAGTGATTACAACAGAGAGGGAGAGCAAGAATAGCAGAGCATGTTTTTAGGACACTTGGGCTGATGCCGTCGGGACCGGTTGCAGAATCTGAGTCGAGGTTTGACCAATGTATCTACCTTGTCAGGAGAAAAGGACAGATCCCCGGAACATCTGGGTGCGACTGGGTAAGGTGGGTATAGAAAGCAATGGGTTTGGGACACATTATTTGGAAGCAAACAGTTTAGGCATTCAGCCTTTTCACGTACAGTGTCAGTTGTGCAGCCATTTGAGATAAGGTAGGGGATGGAGGGGGAACATCCATCAGAAACAGACTTAATCAGATGCCACCATGATTTGGAGAAGGAAGACAGGTTTGAGAGTTCAGACTTGAGATGAGAAAGATGTTGATTCCTGGCTCTCCTGAGGGTAGACACACACTTGTTTTTAGCTTTTGTGGAAGGAACTGAGATTGCCTTCATTTGGATATGCCTCCCATGAGTTGAAGGCAAGTTGTTTTAGGACAACTGCATCACCACAAGCTCCAGTGTACCATTGCCGGGAGGAAGGGTAGGACAACTGAAGACTAGATGGGATAAATCTGTGCATGAGAGAGAGAGAGAGCAAATTACTTTGAATTAATTCCCAGGATGAGTTTATGTTGGAGAAAGTAGAAATGGGAGACCAATCTCGAAGTTTGATGGCTCCTCAAAGTCCCTGCTAACCGGCCTAAGTGAAATGCCAGACTCGTCGGTGCTGAGTTGGTTCTCTAATAATGGCCAGAAACGCGACCACTTTAACAAGCATATGATCAGATGAACTGTTTGGAGTAGAAGAAGTGTGATTAGATTTGAGGAGGTGGGAAGAGGGGGAGGCAGCTTTGAAAAGCGTTTTGGGCAAGGGAGCTTTTGAGAAAGGTGAGGGGGAAGCTTGGGAGGGTGGGTGGGGAATAGAGTGAAGTTTGCCTTGAAGAAGGAAGTGGCTGATTTGAGAGTGAGGGGTGAGACGAAGCTTTGAGAGGGAAGGGAGAAGAGAACCGGTATGACCATGGGGGAGAAGGGAGGGTGGGGAGAGGGGAAGGATGAGACTGGGTGGTGGTATGGTAAAGATGGGACCGGGTGGGGAGGCCAAACAACATTTGAGGGGGTGTAATGAGAGGAAAGAAAGAGCATCTTTGAGATGTTGAGTGTTCTGAATGAGAGAGAGTGAGATATTTGTTAGCTTGGAACGGCACCCACATGTTTGAAGACCATTCTGTTTGGGATAGCAGAGGGTAGTGCAGACGTGCTAAGGGAGGAGGTAGAATGTGGGGCAAGATTAAAGGAGGTGGGGTGAATTTGCACTGAAGTTGGGGGGGGGGAACGACTGGAACACAACATGCATTGCAAAATGGGATTAAAAAAAAATTGTTGGTTGGATGCTTTTAAATATGTTGGAGGAAGGATGGAGTGCAGGAGAGTTGAGAGGATGGAGAAAGGAAACGTCATCACAGATGGAATTTATAGACACAGGATGAAAGAAAGGTCAAATTGAACTCAGACTTTTGAATAACAGGGCAGACAGAGAAAGTTGAAACGTTGTAAAAGACTGTTTTTTTTTTTAAGATCAGGGATGAGAGGGGGGAATGTATGGCAATTTCAAGTGCAGTGGCAGGGATTAAAAAAAAATTAGCCAGGGAAATCCCCCCCATCAAGTCGCATCATGGCCGTGACCAATGTCAGTCGGAGCGGTGTAGCCAGCCCTGAATTCCAGAAACGTTCCTGAAGAGAGAAAACATTGTGAAGTTCTTAACCCTCCATTGCAAAGTTCAGTGCACATTACAAATTATTTAATTATTTAACCATGTTACATCACGTGCGCACAATTTATCTGCTCGGGCATCCTGGGAGTTAATATCCAGCAGTCTTTGGGTCACCCATTAGGGAGACTCATGACAATTGCAATATCATATTACTCTAAATAATTTGAGAATTGTCTGTTTGTTTGACTTCTGTGTACTCTTAAACCCGCTAGGCAGAATAAGTTGAAAACTATGGGTTATACTCGGGTTGTTGGTTTTGGGTGGTGAGAAAAATAAATATATATATTTAAAAAAAAAAAGAAAAATCATTCCCTGGAGTTCAAGGTCGTGGGAAGGACCAAATTTTCTTTGTCCATGTGTCATAAAACGCCACCTGGTGGAAGCTGGTATTACAAGTCAAAATGCACTTATGGGACATCATAAAACCTGGGGGAATGAACCTGCCCATAAGGACAGGTTCTTTGGCTAGTATAGATGACGTGATACATCCTGTGTTTTCGAGTGTCCAATAAGAGATTGAAACACCTATATAAAGGCGAGCTGTTCATGAGTAATCTAAGCTCTTGTTACCGCTATTCTTTGTCTGCAACCCATTGTCAAATACTATACAGTACTCATAAAAAGGTGCATTTTTGATGGCTGGGGGGGGGGGTGCTATGTAGTTTTTTTCTTTTGCTTTTTTTTTCTTTGTCTTTGTGTACATGACTGATGCTCATGGAAGATTTAGTGGAAAGGAGAAACGCCAACAGCAGAGTAATAGTGAGATCATGGGGGTGAACAAACTGACTGCACACAAACTGAATGAAACACCGCAAGAAGAGGAAGAGGGAGAGTGGGGGATGAAACAGAAAAGGAACAAATCAAACGACTAACAAACAAACAAGCAGTCAGAGACTGGTACTTACGAAATCGTCAACTTGACCTCTGACCTTGTCTAATAAAAGCTGTCTCGAGAGAAGGTAGCGACGAAAACCAGAAGTTTCTATGATGATTCTGTTCCAAACCATCAAAAATCGAATGTTTTGGATGTTTGACCTCACTGTGACCTTGACCATTGACCGATTTTGACCAAAATCTAATCAGCGCGAGCCATCACCCTCCTGAATTGCGTGGTATAATTTGACATTGGTAGCTTCTTCCGTTCTTGAGTTATCATTTTTTGGATGTTTGACCTCACTGTGACCTTGACCTTTGACCGATTTTGACCAAAATCTAATCGGCACTAGCCACTACCCTCCTGAATCACGTGGTGCAATTTGACATTGGTAGCTTCTTCCGTTCTCGAGTTATCGTGCCTACAAACAAACACACAAACAGAGGACGGAGTCATCAATATACTTACGAAATCTTTAGATTTCGTAAGCAAAAAAGGAGAGGGCATGTCACAATAACCTGAAAAAGGGAGTGCTTGGGAATGGGGTCATTTGGGGTAAAGTATAATATGGATTGGGAGTGTTGGGTAGAGGGTAGAGGTAGTGGTGAAAACGGGTGTCTTGAAGCCCGAGAGGGAAATTATCGATGAGGTTCCATCGATGAGGGAAGAGATTAACAAATGAGTGGAGGTGTGCATTGAGCCTGGATTTTTGGAGTTTCAGCAGATGGTTACTGGCAGACCATGTGCGCCCTGCAGAAACATGGGAGGGACAAAGGCAAGAAAGGACAGAAGGTGCAAGATCAGAAAGGAGGGGGTACAATGCAGAGAGGCCATCAACCTGTTTGATGTGTACTAATTCTAATCATGTGAACAGAAATTCCATGTTTATTTTGTTACTAAAAGCTGTAATTTTTTTTTCCTTCTTGTTAAGGTTCAGGCAGGCCTTCATTTGGGTGTCATTCATTCATCCCCTCCCCCCCCCCCCCCATGGATAAGACTACCTTTTATGAAGGATCTGTAAACATTGACCGTGGTGCCGGCGATAGCTTGTCTGCTCTTCGCAAAGAACACCTTGGGATTTTTTAACATCAAACGACTTATGCCAGCAGACAGGATGCCCGTTTAACGTCCGTCCGAGCTGTTTGTTGATGCATTCACTATGAATCATTCTGTCTGGCAGTTTATAACTGGGTCGGGATTCAAATCCCAACCAGACAGCTTGGAGCAGGGGTTTCCCAACCTGTCGCGTACCACAGGTGGTACATTTGGACCTTCTCAGTGGTACTCGGCAGTGTGCTTTTTTTTTTTCTTTTTCTTTTTTACGCAGTTTTTATTTTACTTCTCTCTCTCATGCAGCTTGTGCACAATAATTAAATTTATATCGAAAGCAGCTGTACACTGACAGCTGTTTGTTATCGGCCATTGTGCACAAGTCTTATTATTCGTTTTGTCTCTCCACGCCACACTGTCATCATTGCTTATTGCCCGACTTATTGTTACCGTTATCGTTCACCAGCATCATGTCAATGCGAAAATATTCGGAGAGTTATCTCAAGTTAGGCTTCACTTCCATCCAAAAAGGTGAATTAGAAGCTCTACAGTGTGTGATTTGTGGAAAAGTTCTCGGCAATCAATCTATGAAGCCAAGTCTATTGAACCGCAATTTTGATACTGTTCATCCTGCGCACAGCGACAAGGACCATGATTTTTTTTTTTGTCGCAAGGAAAATGCCATGAAAAGAGCACACTTCAACGGCAGCGACAGTTTTCAACAGCAGTCCTCGGCATTCGTAAAGGCATCCCACTTAGTTGCACTGCGAATTGCAGAACAGAAAAAAACCTCACACCGTCGGTGAAAGCCTCATCCTTCCCGCCACAAAGGATATTGTAAGTTTCATGCTGGGAGAACAAAGCGCCAAGAAGCTCAATTCTCTTTCGTTGTCAAACAACACAGTTCAGAGGTGCATCGAAGAAATGTCAACCAATATTCGTGACCAGGTGGTGGCAGAAATCAAGGCATCTCCATGCGGATTTTCTATGCAATTGGATGAGTCAACTGACGTGGCAAATTGTGCCCAACTGTTAGCGTTTGTTCGGTACGTGCATAAAGCCAAGTTCAAGGATGAAATACTATTTTGCCGCCCGCTTAAAACCACAACGAAAGCAAAGGACATTTTCGAAGAGGTGTCTTCCATCTTTGATCAAGTTGGGCTGTCATGGGTTGATCTGAAAGGCTGTACTACAGATGGTGCTCCAGCTATGTTGGGGTGCAGATCAGGTTTCCAAACGCTTGTGAAGGCAGTTGCTCCTGAAGTGTGCGGCCTACACTGTACGATCCACCGCCACGCACTCGCAGCCAAGGCGCTCCCCAAGCCATTGACTGACGTTCTCTCAACCATGATCAAAAGTGTGAACCATGTGAAATCCCAGGCTCTCAATTCGCGACTTCAAGAAACTTTGCGAGGATTTCGACTCCGACCATAAAGTTCTCTTATTCCACACTGAGGTGAGATGGTTATCCCGTGGAAATATGGCGGAGCGCGTGTTTGAACTGCGAGCTGAGCTTCGTGAATTCTTCGAAAACGATGGAAAACCAAAGACTGTCGATTCATCACTGCTTTGAACGACCCCGACTGGGCATTGCACCTGGCTTATTTGGTCGACATTTTCTCTCAGTTAAACGCCCTGAACAAGTCTCTTCAGGGGACTGGCGCGACTGTCATTGACTTCGTAGACAAGGTCAAGGGATTTCAGGAAAAACTCCGTCTGTGGAAGACGAATGTCGAAGCGGGAGTGGTGGTCATGTTTTCTTGCACGGCCGATATTCTTCAGTAGCATGAAAAGAATCCCCCAAGGGAGTTCATACAACTGGTAAAAGACAACCTCGCTTATTTGGATGAGGATTTAAATTCCTATTTTCCGGATTTCAAGGAACTGGATCTGAAAATGATTCGCAACCCATTTCGCATGAATGCATTGGATTTGCCACCTGGGACAGGACTGCAGGAAAGCTTGATTGATCTCCAGAACGACTCCACAGCCCGAGATCAGTTTGACGAGATGAATCTTGCGGACTTCTGGTGTGGAATATTGGGGTCTTACCCTAAGCTAGCTGCCCTGGCTGTTCATTCGCTCATAGTATTCCCATCTACATGGCTGTGTGAAGCTGGGTTCTCGTCAGTCGTTATTCAAAAAACAAAACAAAGATCCCTACTGGATATTTAACATGATGTTCGGTGCGCTTTATTCAAAACAAAGCCTGACATCGACCTGCTTGTGAGCAAGAAGCAGGCTCAACCATCCCATTGACTGGACATTTTACACAATCAAATAGCTACTTACTGTATCATTCTTTTGTTCAGATCAGATTGCTCAATGTCATAGTTGTGAATTATTAGTATTGTTTAACTCCCCATTGTCGTATCTGTATCGCAAATAAACACACTTTTAGGTGAATTTTGGTACAGTGATGCTCGGTGGGACCAGGAACATGTGAAATGGTACCCCAGTAAAAAAAAAACGGTTCGGAACCCCTGGCTTGGAGGCTTGTGTGTGTGTTCTTCTCGGCAAGGGGTTGGCAACCTGCGGCTCTTTAATGACTGAAGTGTGGCTCCCAAACCTGATCGATAAAATCCCCCTTTATCTCACTATAAATTAATTGTCAGAAAAATATTTTTGAGAGTCGTGAAAGGATAAAATAATACTTGCGAACTTTGGTAGTGATAAACAGGAAAATACATCCAATTACCAACGAGTTCTGCGAGCAATACTTACACATTGTGCTCCACGTACGGCCTGCTCTCCATTACGTGGTTATTTTCACCATCTTGTCAGCAGTGTTATTGCTTCAACCTGTTTCGCAGCCTCAGTTTACCATTCGAACCCCCCTTCTAAAAAGATAGCGACGCCCTGATCCTCATTGGGCAGGTAAGCGAAAATCCCATAATGAACAACTTGTATGTAAATAACGAACGAGATGTTTTGTAACTCCCCCTTTTCAATGGAGGATGCATGTGCATGTGATGTCACCACGTTTGCTGTCCGCTATCTTGGAGTACCAACAAACAAAAGAGAACTACACGTGCACTGCATCATTACCATAACATTTGTTAAAATGGTGAATTTTTTGCTCATTATTTTGTTTTGGCGATTATTTTTAATTTTAACTTAGAGGCTTGACTTGCGAGTCAAGAGGGATTCGGAATGAGAGTCGTGTCCAAGAAACTGTGCGCGTGCGTACACACAGAGATTTCACTTCATGGTGGACATGACCTCACTTTTAAATGGCCTTAACAGTAAGCTGCAAGGAAAAGGAAACACAGCTCACTTGCTTTTCGAAGAGGTGCTATCATTTGAGTGAAAAGTAGCATTTGACGTGGATATTTTAAACCCACCTTGTTGTGATAGTTGCCCTCCTGAAGGATTCTAACTGGCCGATTGTGGAATCCTATTTGACTTCAGACAGAGTTTAACGTTTGTCCGATTTGATTATAAAATCCCACAAAAACCCTATCGACACTGATAAAACTGATGTCCACACAAGTCCTTCCTTGTGAAACAATTTATTTTCTAATTATCCACCATACACTTCTCACCCTCGTACAATGAACTTAAGAATCCCCATTGATTGCAATATTATTTGGTTCTATTTCATTTATTCTTACTTTAGTTAACAGTTAGACCAACCCGATTCAATTCACTTCTACATTACATCAGAGAGTTTTATTCTAACTTGGTACTTGGTCAGTTCCAAGGAGTACAAGCCACTGAGATACTATACTTCCTCACGTGCTTGCACTGAAACAATTTACATTTCAAAGCATTTTATACTTTCATGAGAGAGAGGTTGGGGGATATTCACCCAGACTGTAGACGTGTCCTTTAGACGAAAAGCCACTTCGTACATTTCTAAGCAAAGGTTCATTTATCAGCTCGGTCACTCTGCTCCAGAACAACACATTTCTTATCATTTAGGGCAAAAGTATTTTGGCCAGAAATGACAGCCAATTCAACTTGCAGCATAAAAGTTACATTTCTGAAACTCCATTTGTTACAATTTAAAATACATTAATATAAATTTTTCCCCCAACACTCCCCTGTTTTTTTTTTTTGTTGTTTATTTTTTTTAAAGGAAAATTTGAATAATTTTTCTTACACATGCTTACCATGTTCCGTTCCTGTAGGAGAAAAGATTTCCATTATTCAAGTTCAATCAACAATGGCAGCGAGTGCTCATATCAGAAAATGAGTGAATTTCCATTTAATTTATGGCCTGTTCATCAGCATGTCACACATTGAAAACATGCTACCCAAAGTTAGAAGATAAACAGGTCAGGGTGTGGATAGAGCTGCACCCAACGGGAAACACAATCGAAGCACTCCTTGAGCTGAGGAGAGGGTAGATGTGGGCAAGTACAAGTTTGGGCCGGACACTGGGTTGAAGGAGCGCAGTGTGGAATTCCAGGCCTGTCGTACATTGAAGTGACCACAGCAAGTTCACGATGTATTTGCAGAGCGGCAATCGAGAGTGTGGCTGAGAACATTCCTCCACGCAGGCACCACACAACGCCGACGTAAAGACTTTGCTCAACCTTCTCCACAGTGGGTTTTTTCTTTCTTTTCCCACATTGCTCCATCTTATCTCCTCAGGAAGGGGCATGATCACGTGTTGAATGCTCAATCACCCAAATCTGGGTTCTCCCATCGTCCAATCTTTGTGCGGAAGTTCTTTCCAAACTTCATTTAGATGAAATCGTACATTGCTTCAAAGACTGCTTTCAACACTCCGAAACAAACAAAGCATCAATTAAACACCAATCAATAAACGTCATGGCACATGTATTTCAATAAGACTAACAAAGGTTTTTATACTTGCAAGCATTTAACTTGACATATAATGCAAGCATTTAACTTGCATTATATGTCATATCAATATTTTAATCCCTTTCCTTGTTATTTCCCAAAACAACATGCTAAAATATACAGAAATCCCAGTTGTACATATACTCAAAACATCCATCTCATTTGCTATTTCCATCGACATTTTAAATCTCTGACATTTCTCCATCTGTCCACTTCTCTCTCTCACCAAAACAGCAAACGCTGCCATTTTTCCAACTCGCATACACAAACCATCTATCACTTCCTCTGACCTTCTCAATTTCGAATTCATTTTCCTTTATCAAAACAAATAAATCATTTTAAACAGTTGTACAAAAATTGTCAAATCACTTATCAAATCTGTCATCAGGTGAATATCATTTAAATTACAGCTCAAACACTATGTCTACACATGCAGCTACACCCTCCCCAATCTTTATCCCAGTCATGGAAAAGCATCTTAAACTTCAGACTAATAAACATCCAAACTCTCTTAAACAACTTTTTCGTCAAATCAATAAAATATTTCCTTTTAAAATCCATAAATGAAAAATTAAATCATGAATTTACCTTGACTGAATCGATCAAAGGGTTACACTGGGTTGTTTGCCATTGCCTTCCCAGCACAAGTTCAGGCAACCTCAACATTCGCAGACGAATAAAACAATATTTCAACGTCCATCCGAGGGAATCATCTATTATCTGTGAATTGCCCCACGTGCTAAACATCATCAAATCATTAAAATCATTCCAAATCACGTTTCTACATTTAAATCACATCTTTAAAGTACAATGGTTACAACTCAGATCAAATCTTCGAAACATTTCTGACGCGTCCTCAGAGCTTGCCCAGCACTTAAACCTGCCGGGTTGTGTAATTACAAATCATCACAATGCCAGCGAGAGCTCAACTCCCAAGACTTCACGTTCCAAATACAGTATATCCACATTCACAATTGTTATTTCACAATTTATTCAAAATCCCTATGGTTGTAAAATAAAACTTTAACACTTTTTCCTAAATGGACTTCACTTTAAACATTCAGTAGAGAGGGTGCGCCACAAACACCAAGGAACAAGGAACAGGAAGTTCTCTCCACATCCGGTGGGAAGAAAAAGGAAAAAAACTCTGACAGGCAAAACCCACAGTTTAACATTACTCTGTCAAGGCTTCAACACACACACTGACGAGCATTGCTTATCATAGACTCGAGTGTGATCACGTGACAAATACCAATCACATTTCTATCTCAGCCTCTTGAATCTGCATATGAATCAAATTTCACAATTAAAGCAAAGGCTCGAACAAAGACTCAGTGTAAAGATATATTCCAACCCCCCACAGATCGAGTGGAGGGGGTCTCACACAGTGTAGTTTGCGACCTTCGTGTGGAAATACAACGCCAAGAATGCATAACATGCCATTTCAAACAGACCCACAGCTCAACTCAGCACGAGTTAAAATATCGTCAAAATCCCAACAGAACACGTTTCATTGCAGTGAATATTGGACTCACACAAGTTTCATTTTTTATTCTCAGTAACACATGCATCTCAATGCAAATCACCAACCATGCTCCCAGCTGGTTAATCGTCTCCTGCACTCTACAAAACGGTTCGTGCAAATCATTGCATTTACAAATCCGTAAAACCTCCACACAATATGATATAACAACCTCACTGCCAACAAACTTTCAGTGAGTTCAATGAACAAAAAGTAACTCTTCTAACTCTTACAAACAGGTAACTTATAATATTTATCAATTTTAACCCTATCTCGGCGCCTCAGCCGTGTCCTCGGCCTCTCTCTCACAGCTGGTCCGTATCAATGCAAACATGTGGCATGTCGCTTCATCATGGCCATTTAATTACGCATCTGGCTCCTTAACGAGCCTCTTCTTGTCATCTGACTCCTCTTCTTCTCCAGCACTTTTCTAAAACAACAACAGTACATATAATTTACTTTAAAACGGACTCCCTTCCTCCTCCTTCGTTCCTCCAGGCACTGTCTCCGGCAGATTAAGCACCTCCGGTCACGAGCACCGCACCAACGTCGGTTCGAATCCGAGTCTCGGCACCATCTGACGTGGATTTTTTAAACCCACCTTGTTGTGATCGTTGTCCTCCTGAAGGATTCTAACTGGCCGATTGTGGAATCCTATTTGACTTCAGACAGAGTTTAACGTTTGTCCGATTTGATTATAAAATCCTACAAAAACCCTATCGACACTGATAAAACTGATGTCCACACAAGTCCTTCCTTGTGAAACAATTTATTTTCTAATTATCCACCATACACTTCTCACCCTCGTACAATGAACTTAAGAATCCCCATTGATTGCAATATTATTTGGTTCTATTTCATTTATTCTTACTTTAGTTAACAGTTAGACCAACCCGATTCAATTCACTTCTACATTACATCAGAGAGTTTTATTCTAACTTGGTACTTGGTCAGTTCCAAGGAGTACAAGCCACTGAGATACTATACTTCCTCACGTGCTTGCACTGAAACAATTTACATTTCAAAGCATTTTATACTTTCATGAGAGAGAGGTTGGGGGATATTCACCCAGACTGTAGACGTGTCCTTTAGACGAAAAGCCACTTCGTACATTTCTAAGCAAAGGTTCATTTATCAGCTCAGTCACTCTGCTCCAGAACAACACATTTCTTATCATTTAGGGCAAAAGTCTTTTGGCCAGAAATGACAGCCAATTCAACTTACAACATAAAAGTTACATTTCTGAAACTCCATTTGTTACAATTTAAAATACATTAATATAATTTTTTCCCCCACACATTGTTTGCGAGAGACATGGAGATAAGTTTGCTGGCTCATTTCCCATCACTGGAAACAATTCAGAGGAGACAAACTATGAACTTGACACCGAGAACCTAAAAAACGTGAGACTGGAAATGCAAGAAGCCTTCGCAGGGTAATTTCAGGATTTCAGAAGGGAAAAGGTAACTTTATCATTTGTCAATTCTGATTGGACGTTCTCCACTGATGCGTCATCACCTCCCAATGATCTCGGTGGGAGGAGCCTGTTCATTGTTCTGCTCTCCAATTGGAGGTTGCAGAGTCTGAGGCAGAGCCGCTCAAGCTGTTGTACAATCTTCTTCATAACCAGCCGTGATCGTGAGACGAGTTCGTGTTCCTCTTCTTCTTTGCACAAACAAGCAAAGCGAGTGGACAAACTCTTTTTGCCGACATAACATGGAATCCGTATAATAGATAAATATCACTTCTACTATTCGGAGATGCGTTGTACTACGTCCTCTACTCGATATCTTGAATGTATCCACATTATAATATTCAGAAAAGTTTGCATTCTCAATCAAGTGCTGTCCAATAGCAGATGCACACGATGTTTGGGATTGATGCTGGGACCTTCCTACAAGCACGTACAGGCTGTATTCGTGTAACAATTGTGTTTTTTAATTTTTTTTTCCTGATGGACAAAAGGACAATTGCTGTTTGATTCTGTCAGTCAGAGTCTGTGTAGTTCTGCCTCCATACCAAGTATCACATCGGCACTTGAACTCATAAATAATATTGCTAAGTTTTGAGGAAGGCAGAACATCCTTCTTAACTGCAGGAATCAAACGTCGAGAGGTGAAAATCGCTCTTGGACGAAAAACCAGATACATGTTTGAGACATCTTTTGATTTGTTCCTCGTATCTTTGTGACATTTTCCCTTTCCAAGGAATCTTGATGTAATGTAGATTGGGCACTTTTCAGGACCCATATTCCGTTTATCTATAGCAGTGAGGAATTTGTGCATAAACCTCCTGATGATATACTCAGGATATCCATTCTCACTGAGGATGCTGGCAATCTTGACCATCTCTGTAGGAAGTTTAGAATTGGAACATATCCTCTTAGCTCGACTCACGAATACATTGATCAAACCAATCTTGTATCTCGTTGAACTAAAAGAGTCCCATCGAGTATATTGGCCGGTGAAAGTGAGCTTTCTTTCGATGGACGTAGTTAACGATGATGCAGATCTCTCAACGAGGACGTCCAGAAAGGGTAAGCAATTGGTACATTCCAATTCCTTCGTGAACTTGAGGGCAGGATGAAGAGAATTCAATTCGTTCAAGAAGCGGTCACAGACTTCACGAGATTCAAACAGGCAAAATATGTCATCCACATATCTGTAGCATGCGATGGGCTATTGAGTTACCTGCAACTTGGTCAACTTCTGCAGTTTTTGAAAGCCAGCAAAGATGTTTGCCAACATTGGGCCCAAAGGAGAGCTCATTGCCACCCCATCAATTTGGACGAACATAATGTTATTGAAGCTAAACTCAACATCCCTTGTCGCCATGTTCATCAATTTTTCGAAGACGGATTCAGAAATGGGCGGATGCTCAAGTTCCATGTGATACAGCAAATGTGCGCATATATCGATGGTCTCTGTCAAAGGGACATTTGTAAACCGGCTATCAATGTCAAAAGAACACATTACATTTTCCAAACCAGTAGAACACGTCTCCCTTATGGAATCAGCAAAAGTGAAAGAATCTTTGATGACAAACCTGGAGACCGACTCGAGCGCTGGTTGCAGTAACTCCCCCAGCCATTTCGCCAACTGATGCGGGACAGAGCCAACCATGGACAGAATTTATCCCGGTGGAACATTCTGCTTGTGAATCTTCAGTATACCATACATTCTCAGACGAAGAGAGCCTACTGGCTTGACCCTTTTGTAATATTCCCTCGACAGTTCACCACTTTTATGCAGTTGGAGCAACGTCTTACCAATTTCATTCTCAAAGCGTGACGTACGGTCATGTGTATCCACACTTCCCAGCTGTCGAAACTTGGACTGATCCTGTTGAATAACCAACATTTTGTTCACATAGTCCACCTGGTTTAAAATAACCACACCAGAGCCTTTGTCAGGTTTACTGATGTGGATTTCAAGGTTCTTAAATTCTTCATAGCTGTCATGCATTCCCTTTATAAATAGAAGTCAGAAAGGTCGTTTTGGGCCCCACAGTAGGCATATGCTAAATCACAAAGTCGAGCCCTTCATCACCTTGTCTGCTTCAATGGAAACTGCATTATGTTCACTCATCTGCTCATGAAGAAGTTCAAACTCTGCAAAAATTTCCTCTCTTTTAATGTTGTTATTTGGAATGCTGAACCCAAAACCATGAGCGAGAACAAACCTCTCAGTGCCAGACAGAGTATCGTCCGACAAATTCCTGAACATGCTTTGAAGAATCACGAATGATGGAACCAAAACGTTTCACCTTTAAACGATCAAAGCATCAAAAGATGCTTGGTACAACAAAACTTTAATATAGACATAAACAGAGACATTTTGAAAGACGTTATCATAAACAGAAAACCATAAAGCTTTTCGTTGTGCTCTCTTCAGGTGAAATTCGCACAAAGTGAGTGAGTAATGATGAAGAACATATTTGTTGACTATCAAGAACTGCAGAAGTTGACCAAGTTGCAGGTAACTCAACCCCCCATCGAAAACTACAGATATGTGGATGACGTATTTTGCCTGTTTGAATCTCGTGAAGTCTGTGACCGCTCTTGAATGAATTGAATTCTCTTCATCCTGCCCTCAAGTTCACAAAGGAATTGGAATGTACCAATTGCTTACCCTTTCTGGACGTCCTCGTAAAGAGATCAACATCATCGGTTACTATGTCCATCTATAGAAAGCTCACTTTCACCTGCCAGTATACTTGATGGGACTCTTTTCGTTCAACGAGATACAAGATTGGTTTGATCAATGTATTCGTGAGTCGAGGATATGTTCCAATTCTAAACTTCCTACAGAGATGGACAAGATTGCCGGCATCAGTGAGAATGGATATCCTGAGTATATCATCAGGAGGTTTATGCACAAATTCCTCACTGCTATAGATAAACGGAAGATGGGTCCTGAAAGTGCCCGATCTACATCAAGATTCCTTGGAAAGGGAAAATGTCGCAAAGATATGAGGAACAAATCAAAAGATGTCTCAAGCACGTATCTGGCTGTTCGTCCAAGACTGATTTTCACCTCTCGACGTTTGATTCCTGCAGTTAAGAAGGATGTTCAGACCTGCCTCAAAACTTAGCAATATTATTTATGAGTTCAAATGCCGATGTAATGCTTGGTACGTAGGTGGAACTACCCAGACTCTGACTGACAGAATCAAACAGCATGTCCCTTTGTCCATCAGGAAAAAAAAAACACAATCGGAACACAAATTCAGCCGGTACGTGCTTGTAGGAAGGTCCCAGCATTAATCCCAAAATTGTGTGCATCTGCTATTGCACAGCATTTGATTGAGAATGCAAACTGTGGTGAACATTATAATGTGGATGCATTCAAGATATTGAGTGGAGGACGGAGTATAACTCATCTCCGAATACTAGACGCGACCTTTATCTATTCCACGGACCCCATGTTATGTCGGCGAAAAGAGTTTGTGCAAAGAAGAAGAGGAACACAAACTCGTCTCGTCATCATGGCTGGTTCTGAAGAAGATTCTACAACAGCCTTAGCGGCTCCGCCTCAGACTCTGCAACCTCCAATTGGAGAGCTGAACACTGAACAGGCTCCTCCCACCTAGACCTTTGGGAGGTGATGACTCATCAGTGGAGAACGTCCTATCACAATTGACTTTGTTGATAGACGTCTATGAGACTGTTCTTTTCATTTGTGTTGAAACCCCTTGAAGCAGACACTTCTGCACTCAACTTTTCAGTATTTACAGGAGTAGACCGAGCAGAACTTGAACTGGCCAATTTGTAGGACAAGGACATGTGGAGTTCTAAATTCAGAGGCTTCGTGACCAAACTCGAAATTATAGAAAGGCACAGATCTACCCTGGCACTTAAACACAGAAGGACTGAAATGCATGATCTTAAAAAACAGAAGAAATCATGTTTGAAGTTTGGAATTCTTTACCACAAACCTACAGGAACATGAAGAGATATGAATTTAGAATTTTGTCCATCTTCAGATCGACTTACCTGTGCAAGCAAGTGTTTTCATGTATGAATTTCATAAAAAGCACATTGAGAAACCAATTGAATGAAGTGAGTTTAAAGTCCTGTTTTTGAAAATGAAAACGACAGCACACTGTCCAAACATCGAATGACTCTTCAAAGAAACTCCACAGCAGAAATCGCATGAAACGAGAAGGGCACTCGGTAGAGCATACGCATCCACCACACAATACCTGATCCAGTAGAACATATCAGTCCCAATAAATTTTTGAAATATATATATATATATATATATATATATATATATATATATATATATATATATATATATATATATATATATATATACACGTGTGTGTGTGTTTTGGCCCCATCTCTCAATGGTGAAGAATCTCATTGAAAAATTCTGTTATCTGGATGTGGATTCGGATCTTCACCAAAACTGAATCAATTGATCCTTGTCACATACCCAACCTGTTCACCAAGTTTTTTTGTGGAATCCGTCCATAACTGTTTGAGATATCATGCTATATATCGTTGTAGCCCGATCACTCAAATTGCAGTAGTCTGATCCGGATCCGGATCCAGATCTTCACCAAAATCTAATCAGTTCTTCATTGTCACACACCGAACCTGTCCACAAAATTTCATCCGGATCCGTCAACAACTTTTTGAGATATCCTGCACACAGACAAACAAACACACACAGAGGTCAAAACATAACCTCCTTCCACCTTCAGTGGCGGAGGTAAATATGGGTAAGCTGACTCGATGTACTCAAGAAAATTATTGGCCCCTTTCATTGATGCCAACTCAATAAACATGTATTGCATTAATAATTATAATGAATGTGTGTGTCTTTGTCCTGTTATTCAATTATTGAAGTAGGATTTACATGCGTTGTGGCTCTTTTGATATCACGTTTCTGAGCAAATTTGAAAATAATGGCTCTTCTTGTTTTTTGGGTTGCCGACCACTGCTCTCGGCCATCCTGCCAGCCTGATCGCTATGACATGAGATCACTCGTCTCAAAACTGTTAGCATATGCAAATAAAGCTTTCCATGGCATGAGATGCAAACATGCGATTTCTCTTGCTTTTCAAGTCCTTGAAACACTAAAATGTGCTGTCCTTATTGATTCTATAAAGCTTTTAAATTCCTCGGTGGTCACTTTAAACAGTCTCATCCTTAATACTATGAAGGCTTGCATCGGAAAGTGCTGTACCTTGATCACTGCATGAAGCTTGACCTCCTTAACATCGTTTACTATCTTTGAGAAAAATTGTCTTTTGGACCAAATTAATTTTATGTTGTTGGGTGAGCTTCATTCAGGAGGGAGCCATACTTTTTTCACCATGCGCGTTCACCATATGCCAGCCTGCCTGATTTTGTCTTTCTGTTTGAATGAAGATTTGTTCATGCCACTTTTTTTGTAAACTGGTTCATGGCCGTACGTGCAAAAAATAAAAGAAGAAGAATTGACGTCAATCGTGATGTCATAGCACCGTGTCCTGTCATTGGTTTGGTAAATAAATGGCCATAACTTGGGAACCACTTGTCCGATTAATATCAAACCTTGAAAAGGCATATCCACAGGGCCCCAGCTATATACTTGGCAGGTTTCAATTAGATCGGACCAGTGATTGTCGAGAAACAGCGGTCGCAGACAGACAGACACACAGAGATTGCTGGAATTATAGATAGACTAGTACGTGCCCGTATGTGCGTGGCTGTACGTGCAAAAAAATAAAAATAAAGAATTGTGACGTCAATCGTGGAGTCATAGCACCGTGTCCTGTCATTGGTTTTGTAAATAAATGGCCATAACTTGGGAACCACTTGTCCGATTAATATCAAACCTTGAAAAGGCACATACTCGGGTCCCCAGCAATATACCTGGCAAGTTTCAATTAGATCGGACCAGTGGTTGTCGAGAAACAGCAGTCGCAGACAGACAGACACACACAGATTGCTGGAATTATAGATAGATGATGAGGTCAAGGCTCATGGGAAAGGTGAATACACTGAACGGATCAAGACGAAACAGAACAAAAGCAACAGTAGGGAGAGGGGACAGCGAGGTTGAGGACAAAAGAAGGAGACTTGGATAAATAGTAGTTGTAGGGGAGGACACAAGAAGTGGACAAAATGGATACAGAAGCAAACACTTGAAGGAAAAACTGGAAATTTTGAAGGTGGGCTTGTGGTGGTGGGGGGTTTAACAGGGATAGAGAAAAGATCATTGTTTTGGATAGGTGGTGATCTGAGATGGTGGTGAACAGCTGTTTTGAATATTTGGAGGGAAGAATGAGATTGAAGAGAATGTTTAAGTTGGTTCTACAGGCTGGAAAAAGAGCAACAAATGAGTGGAGGTAAGCAATGGTCCTGGATTGAGGTAGTTTCACCAAGAGAGGGTTGATGGTGGATCGTGCGTGCCTTGCAGAAACCTGTGGGGTGGGGGGATAAATTGTGGAAAAGAGGGGGTTCAAGACCAGAAAGGAGAGGTGGTGAACAGACCACCGACCTGTCTGCAATGGGAAAGTGATTGGCCCATAGACTCGGCTTTGTCGTGTGATATTACAATATTCTTCAAGACCTTGGTTTCCATGGCATCAAGTTGAACAAAGTGTGAGGCAGGGGTGCCAGCCCAGAGGGGAGAGCAGTACTTCAACAAGCTGCAGAGGAAAGCCTTGCAGGTGGATAGGAGTTCAGGTGTGCCAAAGAAGGACTCCATGACGCAGAATGCCCAGTCAGTGACTGGCTTCAGAGGCCAACTTTGAAATGTGGTTTGCAAGAAAGATCTATCTGAATGTGAGAACCAGGAGTTTGAGTGACTGAACTTCTTAAAGAAGATTGTTAAGGAAGTAATTGGGAGGGTTTACCAAGTGGTCCTTTTGTGGAGAGAGTGTGAGATTTGATAGGTTCGAGAAACATTCCAAGTGTTTGAC
Organism: Eptatretus burgeri; assembly: GCF_056783735.1. NCBI lineage: Eukaryota > Metazoa > Chordata > Myxini > Myxiniformes > Myxinidae > Eptatretus > Eptatretus burgeri. Next base: position 50,709,135 of record NC_140962.1, read on the forward strand.
CAGTTTATGATTTTTGGCCAGGTTTGAAAAGGGAGAAGAGGCTGTTACCTGTCTGTCTGAAGGTGGGGGGGGGGGTCATGACAGAGGGTGGAGTCATCAGCAAATAGATAAAGGAGATTTTTCAGTGTGAAAGCATTTATGAAGACCAGGAATCGGACTGGGCCGAGAGCACTACCATGGGGCACTTCAGCCTTGACAGTGAGAAGAGATGAAAGGATTTGCTTCGCTTGAGAGCCACACATTGGCTATGAGAGTAGAGGTTGTCAGTAAGCCATGTGTGGAGTAGGCTTTTGATGCCATAGGCAGAAAGTTTGGAGTATACGGCAGGATGTCAGACTGTATCAAAAGCACGAGACCAGAGACACAGCCCTGATGTCATGTCTGACATTGAGGGCCTCCATCCATTCTTGGGTGAGTTGAAGTCATCATGTCCAAGGTGGAGTAACGTGGTCTGAATCCAAATTGGTGATCTGAGATAAGTCTGTTGGAGAAAAGGATTTCATATTGACTGCGTTGATGTATTCCATGACCTCACTGATGATTGGAAGTAAGCTAATTGGTCTGCAATTGAGGTGATCCGTTTTTGCACACCCAGGACGAATCACCCTTTGTCTGTTATGACAAAGCACATTAATTGAGGCTTTTCCTACCTTTGTTTGTTTGATGAAGATTCCTTTAACAATATGGAAGCTCACATGCATGCCCTTTATTATCCCAAAAGATGGGTGGAATTCTAAATGCTAACAGGGAACCACTTTCTGCAGCGTTGAGGAGCAGAATTGGTATCCATACACTTTTTGAAGAAAAAGGGGGGGGGGGGATTGTGATATTGTGATTGTACCTGTCTGTCCATCCATCGTGCTATCTCCTCTAAAGCAGTTGTGCAAAAATTCACCAAACTTGGTAGTTATGAAGGTACAAGAGCAGCATCGTTTGTGGTCTCACTTCTTGGGGTTGGGTAGTAAGGTCAAACGTCAAAAAATGCAATTACAGGCACATTTTAAAACATTTTCGAATGAAACTGTATGTATATGCAATCAACATTGGGGGATGCATGAAATGGGTAACGTTTTTTTTTTTTGATTGACCCCTGGCTCATACTTCAGGCTTGGGGACTTGTCATGGGTCAAAACTATTTTTTTTAACTCGACTTCAAGGCCCTGTCACACCTTGACAATTTAGCCAGCGTATGCCGACGTATGAAAAATTTGTCTAAAACGCTGGCACACGTCGGATACGTTATGGGTAAGTTTTGTATACGTTAAGAGCATGCTGGCATACGTCGTAGTACGCTGAGCTCGTCGACAAATTTTAACATGCTTGAAATTTTTCGACGTATGCCAGCGTATGACTCACACGTTCCGCATACGCTGGCCATAAGTTGTAGGCAAGTTATGCGATCGTTGACACACGTCGACACACGTTACTTGTAAGTTACTCATAAGTCGAAACGCGTCGAGGTAATGTTTAGCGTCAGTGTTCCAGACTCCCTGTTTTTTTTTTTTCTTTCTTCGGTGTGACGGTGATGTTGACATTTCGATTTCTAGTGCGGTTATAATATAATATAATTAATAGGCTGCCGCTCAACGATTTAAATCATAACCGCACTAGAAATGGAAGTGTCAACATCACTGTCATGCCGAAGAAAAAAAAAACAACAACAAAAAAAAAACAGGGAGTCTGGAACATTTACGCTAAACATTACCTCGACGTGTTTCGACTTATGAGTAACTTACAAGTAACGTGTGTCAACGATCTCGTAACGTGCCTACAACTTATGGCCAGCGTATGTGGAACGTGTGTCATACGCTGGCATACGTCGAAAAATTTTCAACATGCTGAAAATTTGTCGACGTACTCGGCGTACTACGACGTATGCCAGCGTGCTTCAGCGTGCTCTTAACGTATACAAAACTTACCCATAACGTATTTGACATGTGCCAGTGTATTCGGCAAATTTTTCATATGTCGACATATGCTGGCTAAAACGTCAAGGTGTGACAGCGGCTTGACACTTCGATGTCTAGTGCGGTTATGATATGAATCGTCGAGCTGCAGCCTATTAATAGCCTACGCCACGTGATTGTTGGCGATACGCTGCCGCGCTATGCATAGGTTAGACTATCGTTGGGCATAGGTCGTGAACGCCGACAACACGCTCAGCATTCGTTGATATAAGTTATCTATATGTTATCGAAACGTTCTGTGTACGTTACTAATACGTTATGCATACGTCCAACTCGTTATGAATACATCCAAAACTGGAAAAAATAGTTCAGCGTACGCCAGCGTTTTACATACGTTTTTGATACCTTGCCATACGCTGGCTAAAACGTCAAGGTGTGACAGGACCTTCATATTGGGTCATTTCTGGTGGAACTCGTTTGCTCTTTCAACTCTGCTTTAGGTGGGAAGTGTGGGGATTTATGCCTGGTGTTGGCTTAATGGTTAGGGTGGCGGGCTTTGGATCCTCGGATCCTGAGTTCAAATCCCGCTCAGCTGTTGAATTAATACCAGGTGGGGTTAACTCGGCCTGTCATCCTTCTGAGGTCGGCAAAAATGAGTGCCAGCATTCTGGTATCCTGTGTCGGAGTGGCGACCCATCCAGGATTGTGTCCCATAGCCAAGGAGACTGCTTGGGCAGCACCAATGTTCTGCACAGAGTATTGTCCCAATGGATGGATGTGGGGATTTGCTTTGTTGCACCATTGACTTCGCCCTCATTTTGATTTTTTTTTCTGGCCTCATGACATTGAAAGTTTGCTCTTTATTTTTGAGAAATTGTTACCTTTGCCACCGAAAGTGAAGTAGGTTATGTTTTCACCCCCTTTATGTTTTTTTTTTTGTATTTATTTAAAGATTTCGTAAGTATATTGATGAATTCTGTCCTCTATTTGTGTGTTTGTGTTTGTGTGTTTGTTTGTTTGTTTGTAGGCATGATAACTCGAGAACGGAAAAAGCTACCAATGTAAAATTACACAACATGATTCAGGAGGCTGATGGCTAGTGCTGATTAGATTTTGGTCAAAATCGGTCAAAGGTCAAGGTCACGGTGAGGTCAAATATTCGATTTTTGATGCTTTGGTACAGATAACTCGAACGGAAGAAGCTACCAATGTCAAATTACACAACATGATTCAGGAGGCTGATGGCTAGTGCTGATTAGATTTTGGTCAAAATCGGTCAAAGGTCAAGGTCACAGTGAGGTGAAACATTCGATTTTTGATGGTTTGGTACAGAATCATCGTAGAAACTTCTGGTTTGCGTCGCTACCTTCTCTGGAGACAGCTATTTTAGACAAGGTCAGAGGTCAAGTTGACGATTTCGTAAGTACCAGTCTATGACTGCTTGTTTGTTTGTTTGTGTGCAGGATATCTCAAAAAGCTGTGGACGGATCTGGATGAAATTTTGTGGACAGGTTGGGTGTGTGACAAGGATGAACAGATTAGATTTTGGTGAAGATTCGGATCAGGGTGTGATAAAAAATAAAAGTTTTTTAAAAAGTGATTATTCACTATTGGGAGATAGGGTTAAACCGATATCTAACATGATATCTCAAAGTTGTGGATGGATTTGGACAAAACTTGGACACGTTGGGTGTGTGGCAAGGGCGAATTGATTTGATTTTGGTGAAAATACGAGAATTGTTTAATTTTCAATGTGATTCTTCACCATTGAGAGATTTGGCCAAAAATGATTAGGCATGGTATCGGGCATTGCGTGGCGGTGGTATGCCGTCTACCGAGTGTCCATCTAGTTGATTGATTGTGATGTGACTGGTCACTGAAATTGCTGTTTGTTGTGTGGAAAGGTATGGGGACTCAACTCTATTCATAAATACACTTCAACCTTTTACAATAAAATGTATTGTATTGTTTTGGGCTGTATCCACAAAGCAAGTTTATTCATTTCATGAGTCACCTTTTTCAACTAGTAATTAAATGAAGTGAGCAATACTGACTGAACTCTCATTCATTAGTGGAGTGATTATTCTCATAGCCAGTTTCTTGAAGTGTCAAATCGATTTTTGTATGGTCATTCTGTGATCCATCAAATGATCACTTCACTTCCACATCTTGGGAGCAGAGCGAGGAATCTGGACATATCCATGAAAGTAGTTGGTAGTGTACTCGCTTACGAATTGTCCAGTCTGGGTTTGATTTGTGAATTAGAACGGCACTTGTTAGTGCGCATACCTCTGCAAGGCTGAACATTTTACGTTTTGTGTCCCACTGATAGGCTGGATCAGGATCTGGACCTGAACCATTATTTAATGACCTTGTTCTTGTCATCTACCCAACCCATCCACCTCGTTTTGTCATCCTTTCACAACTTTTGGAAATATCATTCTTACATATAGCCTTTGGCCCTCTCAATATGAAGAATCACTTAGAAATTCAGGGATCTGGATCCAAATCTTCATCCAAAACTAATCGATTCTTCCTTGGCACACATCCAAGGAATTTTGAGAGCAAAATATTTTGAGATATCCTGCTCACAGACAGATAGAAGAGTGAAAATATAACCCCTTCCACTTTCGATGGCAGAGGTAATGAGGAAGATCCAAGTACAAACTATCCCCATGATGCTTCACAAGCAGGGTGTTGCACAATGGAGTAAGCTGCCAGGGATGATTATCCAAATGTACTGTTTCTCAATATTTGCTCATTGATGTCATGGAAGTTTGCATGCCTATAAATCAGAAAAGACTTTATTGTTCAATTTATAAATACGTATATACATTGATCGTTTATTGAATAAAACAAGCACACATGCGGAGCGAAAGCCTTTCCGTGTTGTCCAAGCAATCACAAACAATAGACAAAAGGTTACTGAGTTTTATATTATTGCTAATAGGTCGTGGTCTATAACCAAAGCATCATTTACAGGAAAACGAGTTGATCAATGTCAAACTCCAAGAAAGCTTTGTAAAGAAGAATTAACTAAAACAGAAAGGAAAAACAACTCCATATCTGGCCAAGTGTGCACTGAGGCAGGATGTGAGAGTGTGAGGTCACGGTGTCTGCTCATGATATGTGTGAGAAAGTGTAGCTTTGTTTGTGCAGATGAGATAAAGATGCAACGTTTGCCAAAAGTCCTTGACTATTCATAACTTTAAAGCATTTTTAACATTATGTATTTAATTCACCCAAGCACACAAGCTTTTTCTAAACATAATTAGGATTTTTTTTTTTACCTGAGTACCCAAGTTCAACTTTAATTCATTTATCACGATGCTATATATAGCCTTTGGCCCTATCTCTCCAAATGAAGAATCGCTTAGAAATTCTAGGATCCGGATCCAAATCTTCATCCAAAATGAATCTATTCTTCCTTGACACACATCCAAGGAATTTTGAGAGCAGGATATTTTGAGATATCCTACTCAGACAGACAAACAGATAGAAGAGTGAAAATATAACCTCTTTCCACTTTCAGTGGCAGAGGTAATGAGGAAGATCCAAGTACAAACTATTCCCATGATGCTTCACAAGCAGGGTGTTATACGATAGAGTACGCTGCCAGGGATGATTATCCAAATGTACTGTTTTTTAATATTTGCTCGTTAATGTCAACAATCCCATTGTGCCTTTCAAAAAGAGTAGGCCGCTGTGTTGTACCCTGGCCAAATTCCACCTTATTGGCTTCACCCGGAAAGGTAGCTTTGACGCAGAACACAACATGACAAAGGCAACAGCAGGAGAAGGGGAAAACCACATACAAAGCTTTCATCCGCAGCCTTATGGAGTACTGCTCTCCCCTCTGGGCTGGTGCTCCTGCCTCCCAACTTTCTCGGCTTCACGCTATGGAAACCAAGGCATTTCGGGCCATTGGCATCTCCCGCAATGAGGCTGAGTCTTTGGGCCTTTCACTCTCTGACCGCAGGCAGGTCGGTAGTCTTTCTGTCTTGTACCGTCTCCTCTATGGTCTCGCCCCCCCCCCCCTGCTGTGTCTGCGATTTGTCCCCACCATATTTCCACAGGGCGCTCAAGGTCCGCCAACAACCCCGTTCTGATAAAATTACCAAAATCACGAATCACTGCTCACCTTCACGCTTTCATTTCTCTTTTTTCCCGCCTTTGGAATCAACTCCGTTCAATCCCATCCTTCCCTCGAGGCCTTCAAAACAGCTGTTCACCGCTACCTCTTATCATCCCCCATCCAAATCCTCGATCTTTCTTTTCTACCCGTTAATCCGCCCCAAACCCACCTCCTTCAAATTCCCTGCTTTCCTTCCTGAAAGTCCATGTAATGTCCATCTTGTATTCCCCATGTTCCCCACCCCATCCCTCTCCCTTCCACAGATCTCCTAATGTCTCTGTTCCCCACTGTTTTGTCCTACCCACTCCCGCTCCTCTTGTCTCATGCCCCCCTTGTTGTGCGTTGTGTGTTCGCTCTCATACGAGCCTTGAGAAGGTATACAAAAAAACAAAAAAACGCCAACAACAGGGCAAGGGAGAAAGTGGACTGAGATGTACAAACAAGGGATGCAGGTAACGACGTGGGTTGTTACAGATGGGAGAACACAAATGGCGGACAATATGGCTACTTAAGCAAAATTTTGGGAGGGGTGGGGGTGATTTAATGGGTGGAGAAAAGGTCATGATTTTGGGTGGGGGGTGACTTGAAATGGTGGTGAACAGCAGTCTTGAAGACCTGGAGAAAGAATCAGATTGAAGAGAGTATGGAAGATGGTTCCACATGTGAGGAAAAAAACAGGAATCAATGAGTGGAGGTGAGCAGTGATTCTAGATTTAGGGGGTTCCTGGTAAACCGTGTGTGTTCTGCAGATGCCTTTGGGGTCAAAGCAAGGAGAGGGCAGAGGGTGCAAGTCCACAAATGAGTCTGAAGAAGACCGACCACTGATGTGTTGGCAATAGCGAAGTGATAGGCCCATAGATTCAACTTCATGGTGAGATTCCAATGATATTAAAGGCCTTTGTTTCGACAGTGTCAAGCTGAGCAAGATGTGAGGCAGGGGAACCAGCTTAGAGGGGAGACCAATACTCCATCAAGCTGCGGATGAAAGCCTTGTCGGTGGATAGGAGCTCAGATGTGCCAAGGAAGGACTTTGCATGACGGAGGACGCCCAGTTGGCATCTGGCTATGCAGGTCAATTTTGAAATGTGGCTTGTCCAAGAGAGATCATGGTTGAGAGCGAGACCCAATAATTTGGGTGACTAAACCTCTTGGCGAGGGCTTGCTTGCTTGCATGCATAATTTCCATTTTAGCCTGTTTTGAAATGGATTTAGATATTATTTTACTTATTTATTTTTCCCCCTTGCAGTGATCTTCTGCTTCTGAAGGAATTTGTACACAATAGATGATAAAGAAGAAAAACAAAAAAACTGACAGACATCAGTGTACTTGGGCATAAATTTTCAGGAAGTTGATGGACAAAGGGCAAGCATATCATACATGAGATTTGAATCTCGGTTCCCATCCATCATCAGCCACGGCTTCATTTGGGAACATGACGCTTTCTGCTTCTATCTGTGCAGTGCCAAATCACACATCTGGCTTGAAGTTGCAGCCACTCTTGATTTTGGGATTTTGACACATTCAGGTGATTCTTTGTATTCATGACATTCATGTTTGTTTACCTCTTGCATCTCAGCAAACAGGAGACTGAAGATAAACTGAGGAAAGCTATGAATGATTTCATGATGAAGCTCCAAAAGGATATAGACGAAGCTGTAAACACCATGAGCTGTGTCAAGTGTGGTGGCAAACACAAGTAAGAACAATACGTAATGGTAATTGTGTATTTTAAATGTCTCACAATTTGATGATTCTGCAGAAAGAGTGCTGATTTTTAAAAATTAGCATGTTGCAACTTTGGGGTTGTTTGTTTGATATACCTTTTGCTCAGATGTATCTTGGCTTTGACTTGTGGCAATGGACAACAACTTCCAAAGGCAAGGGTTCTGTGAGTTGTTCCGACCCTGTGGTCTGTGGCTGTCGCAGGCGGTACAAAGTGGAGCGAACTGTTTGGGCCGGACGTTACTGCACCCGATGTGATGCCCTGCATGGTGCGGTGGAGGGTGATTTGTGGGCCGAGTCGAGCATGCTGGGCTTCAAAATTACCTTCTACGCATTAATGGATGGTCACATTTATGACGTGACAGGTCAGTTGTGTTAAAACAAAATGTAGTAGTGAAAGCTACCATAAACATTTAGCTTGTGGTATGTGGAAATGTTTTGCAATACATACCATTTTCTTGCATTGTTGTGTGTGTGTGTGTGTGTGTGTGTGTGTGTGTGTGTGTGTGTGTGTGTGTGTGTGTGTGTGTGTGTGTGTGTGTGTGTGTGTGTGTGTGTGTGTGTGTGTGTGTGTGTGTGTGTGTGTGTGTGGGTGTGTGTGTGTGTGTGTGATTTTATTTTTTTTTTAAATGTATACACATAATATGTATGTATTATCTCTGAATAGCATTTGCAAACTTGGTGAAATCAACTGATAATTATCAGATGAAAGAAAGAGAAACAGAGATAATCTGATTATAATCAGATGACTGTAAAGGAATTTTGGAAGGCCTTTTCAATAAAGGCCCAGTCACACCTTGACGTTTTAGCCAGCTTATGCCGATTTTTGGAAAATTTGTGGAAAACGCTGGTACACGTCCAATACGTTATGGGTAAGTTTTGATAACATTGAGAGCACGCTGAAAAACACTGCCATACGTCGAAGTACGCTGGCTTTAAACGTTGTACTTTTCGGTTGTCCTCAAATTTTCCATGCTTGAAATTTTAACACTTATGCCGGCGTATGACTCACACATTCCGCATAACGCTGGCCATAAGTTGTCGGCACGTTACGCGATCGTTGACACACGTCGACACACGTTACTTGTAAGTTACTCATTAGTCGAAACACGTCAAGGTAATGTTTAGCGTACCCGAAACTTATTTCTAACCTATGAGTAACGTGTTGTAGGCACGTTACGCGATCGTTGACACACGTAACTTGTAAGGTACTCATAAGTCGAAACACGTCAAGGTAATGGTTAGCGTCAGTGTTCCAGACTCCCTGGGGTTTTTTTTTCTTCTTCTTCGGTATGATGGTGATGTCTACACTTCGATTTCTAGTGCGGTTATAATTTGATTTCTAGTGCGGTTATAATATAATTAAAAGGCTGCCGCTCAACGATTTAAATCGTAACCACACTAGGAATCGAAGTGTTGACATCACCGTCATACCGAAGAAAAAATAAAAACAGGGAGTCTGGAACGCTGACGCTAACCATTACCTTGAGTGTTTCGACTTATGAGTACCTTACAAGTAACTTTTGTCGACGTGTGCCAACGTTCGCATATCGTGCGTACCACTTATTCCCATCGCATGCGGAACGTGTGTCATACGGCAAGTACGTCGTAAAATGTTTAACACGTTTATAATTACAAGATGTACTCCACTTAATACGACGTATGATAGCGTACTTTAGCGTTTTATTCACGCATACCAAACTTACCCATACCGTATTCGACGTGCGCCAGTGTTTTAGACGCATTTTTCAGAGGTCGGCATACACTGGCAAGATCGCCAAGGTGTGACTGCGATGTTGACACTTCCATTTCTGCGGCGGTTATGATTTGAATCGTTGTGCGGCAGCCTTTTAATAAGCTACGTCACGTCATCGTCGGCGATGCGTGCAGCGCGCTATGCATAAGTTAGACTATCGTTGGGCATAGGTTTGGAAGGCCGACAACAGGCTCAGCATTCGTTGGTATAAGTTAGCTATAACACAACGAAACGTTCTGTGTCCGTTACTAATATGTTATGCATACGACCAACTCGTTATGAATACGTCCGAATCTTTAAAAAAAAAAAAAAAAAAGTTCAACGTAAGCCAGCGTTTTACATACATTTTAATACGTTGCCATTGCTGGCTAAAACGTCAAGGTGTGACTGGGCCTTAAGGGATGCTCTGTGTAATGTTGAGTCTTGGAAGGAAGTCACCCGTTCCTGCATGAATGGAGTTTGGGGGAAACTTTGCCCCCAATTTGTTCACGGCTTCAAGGGTTTCAGCGTGAATAATGATTTGGCAAAAGCATGACTTAACATCAAAATGGCCAAGACTGTCGGCTTTGATGAGGTGGTGGAGGGTGATGTAGAGGAGTTGCTGGACTCGTACCGGGAGGAGCTCTCAAATGAAGACCACCTAATGCTGGAGAAGGAACGTCAGGTGGAGGAGTTGGAGGCAGAAAGTGAAGAGCTTGAGCCACTGCGTACTCACGAGTACGAGGATGGTGGAGGCTTTCCGCCTCATTGATGTGGGTCTCGCCATCTTCGATGACGATGACCCCAACGCAGAACGCAGCTCAAGAGCGGCCCGAAATGTCCAAGCAGACCTCAGCTGCTATAAGTTAATTCAAAAAGAAAAGCAGATGACGGCAGCTCATCCGACTTTGTTTTCCTTTTTTCAAAAAAATGAAGGGAAAGAACATCCAAAAAACGATGCCAGTGAGCCCTCAACATCTAACGGTCAAAAAGCTAAACCGCATCTCATACCCTCTCCAATTCAACATAGTCAACACCACCATCTTCGCCAAGATCATCTGACACAGATGATCCCCCTCCTCTATAACTCATCCACCTCCTTCCCCTCAACACTTCCAGAAACAGAAACAAGGTCAAAAGCACGTTAGCAGCAGCAGCAGCAGCAGCAGCAGCAGCAGGTAACATTACCCCTCTCGAGAGCAGGCTTTAGCTGCTCCTATGGTTGGCAGTGAGTGCCCCTCAAATGAAGAGGACGTGCCCGGGACGCATTTTAGGTATATTTAAGGTCCCACATTTAACACAGAGCAGAGGCTCTTGTGCTCTTAGGTAGAGCCTAAGAATTGCGTTGCTCAGCTGGAAGCAGTGGGGGAAAGAGAGTGGCACTTGTATATGTTGAAGAATTGCGTTGCTCAGCCGGTGTGTCGCCCAGATAGCTCAGATGGCAGAGCACTGGTACGGTTTGCCAGAGGACCTGGGTTGGATTCCTGGTCTGGGCTCGTAATTTTTCCACATATATTTATGATGGTTCTATCCTGCTCATTTCTAGTTTCACTGACATTTATTAGTATATATATATATATATATATATATATATATATATATATATATATATATATATATATATATATATATATATATATATATATATATGAATGGAGTGAATAACCAATTAGCTCTCACCTTATCGATTAAACCCAGGTGGCTATGATTATATAAATTTGCTCCTCCCATGCTCTTCCAGCTGAATAAAGCAACCATGAAAGGCTACGAACTGTAAGCCCTTTGCTGTTTCAAACCCTTCCTCGAGTTCCTCCACAGCTGGAAAGACATTAACAAATAGTACACACATGAGAGCCCCAATACTACACACCCCCTCTGCTGCCAGACCAGTTTCATCGCTTGTTGGTGAATCGGAGACAGCACAGACAGAAACATGCACCACTGAGGCTCCCAAGCATGTACCATGCGTAAATGTCAAAAGTAGTCAACACATAAATGAAAAACAGACTCACTCCCATCTCACATGTGTGAATGGAGGGAGTAACAAATTAGCTCTCACTTAATCAATTAAACCCATCTAGCTCGGATTATATAAATATATCGACTCCTCCCATGCTCCTTGAGCTGAAGAAAACTGCATAAAGCAACCATGAAAGGCTACACAAGGGAATGTAGCTTTCTTCATATGCAGCTTTTTCATTTATATTGATTCGAGCCTAATATTTAACACTGATTTAAAATGAAATTAAAAAAAAAAAAACGCTTATGAACAATTTTTGTTTTACACTCTTGTTCCCAGACCCAGTCACTTGAACTATTGTCAAAATAACTTCATTTCCTGAACTTGGGGATGATCTGAATGATTGCTGTCAATATTTGTCCATAGTGTACTGCATAATGAAAGTAGTCATCTTGCTAATAATGAAACAAACTTCTTTCCAATACACTTTAGTTGGCTATTTATTCGAACAGGTTGGTACGGAGGTGGTGCACTTCTTTAAGGTGCTGTCACACCTTGACGATTTAGCCAGCGTATGCCGATTTATGAAAAATTTGTCTAAAACGCTGGCACACGTCGAATACGTTATGGGTACGTTTTTGTGTACGTTAGGTGCACGCTGAAAAACACTACCATAGGTCGTATTACGCTGGTTTAAAACGTTGTACTTTTTGGTTGTCCAAAAGATTTTGCATGCTTGAAATTTTACGACGTACTCGGCGTTTGGCTCACACGTTCCGCTACGCTGGCTATAAGTTGTAGGCACGTTATGCAATCGTTGACACGTTAATTGTATGTTACTCATAAGTCGAAACACGTAGAGGTAACATTCGCGTACCCGAAACTTATTTCTAACCTATGAGTAACGTTTTGTAAGCACGCTTCACGAACGTTGTTCACATTTCGCAACACGCTACTTGAAAGTTCCTCATACGTCAAAACACATCAAAGTAATGTTTAGGGTACCCATGACTTATTTATAACCTATGAATAACGTGCTTGGGAATTATTACGCTATGCATACGCTAGACTATCGTTGGGGATAGGTTGTGGACGACTAAAACACGATAAACAATCGTTGGTATAACTTATCTATAAGTTATCGAAGCGTTCTGTGTTCATTACAAGTACATTATGCATTTGTCAAAGTTTTTAATACTTTAAAAAGTAAAACAAAGAAATATTTCATCGTGGGAATGAGGAAAAAAAAATTAGTCGAAAAAAACATCGAACAATGGTGCAAAGTAGTCTCCTATTCGTGGACGATAAGAGGATCCATCATCACCCACACCCTCTCCATCACGCTCACATACTACTACAGACATAGACATACTACGACTACCAATGCTACTACTACAACTACTACTACTATTACTACTGTCACGCACACCAACTACTGCTAATAGTATTACTACTACTGATACTACTGGCATTGACATCTACTCAACATGGAGTCTGGAACAATGATGGGTTCCTCTTGTGAGGTCCATTTGTATATACCAATTCCCCTTAACGCTGCCAATACGCCATTACACGGTAGATGTAAGTTCGAAACACGTTCAGTAAGTGCTGTGGTCGTCCGGAAGACGTCAATCTAATTCGTCTACATACAACAATGTGCGTTTTAAGGCCCGGTCACACCTTGACGTTTTAGCCAACGTATGCCGATTTTTGAATTTTTTTTTTCTAAAACGCTGGCACACGTTGAATACGTTATGGGTAAGTTTTGATAACATTGAGAGCACGCTGAAAAACACTGCCATACGTCGTTGTACGTTGGCTTTAAACGTTGTACTTTTTGGTTGTCCTCAATTTTTTTCATGCTTGAAATTTCACGACGTATGCCGGCGTATGACTCACACGTTCCGCTACGCTGGCCACAAGTTGTATGCACGGTCTGCGATCGTTGACAGATGTCAACACATGCTACTTGTAAGTTAATCATAAGTTGAGACACGCCGAGGTAATGTTTAGCGTACCCGAAACTTATTTCTAACCTATGATTAACGTGTTGTTGGCACGTTACGCGATCGTTGCCACACATCGACAGACGTTACTTTTAAGTTACTCATAGGCTGAAAGACGTCGGTATAATGGATCGTCCTTGCGTCCGCGTCCACGGCCACGGCCAGGACACTTATTTGCAGCATTCTTCAAACTTTTCTTCGGCATGACGAGGATGTTCACACTTCGATGTCTAGCTTGGCTATGATTCCAATTGTCCATCGGCAGCGTCTATTTAAAATAGTCGAGTTTGAGCGTTTTAACACGTTCAGAAGAAACGCTTCAAATTTCCAAACCCCAGCGTCAAAAAACAAAAGCGAGTGACAGCAATTTAAATCGTTCATTGTAAACAATGAAAATAGCTGAGTGGTACCGTTTAAAAGTCGTTGAGTGTAAAAAAAAAAATCCAATTGTTGAGCGCAAGCGTCTACTTTCAATAGTGGAGTTGCAGCCATTTAAATCGTTGAGTTTATCATTTAAATCGTTAAATCGTTAAACGCAAGGACGATCCATCATAACCCACACCCTCCCCCTCACACTCACCTACTACTGCCAACATGAACAAACTACTACTAATACTAATAGTAATACTAATACTGATACTGTTACTGCTGACATGGACATCGACTCAAAAAGGACTCGAAAACACTGTTGGGTTCCCCTTTTATGAGCAGCATTTTTATATACCAATTCCCAAAACCGCTGGGAACACGTCTTTATATGGCAGTTGTAAGTTAGAAACACGTTCATTTTTTTTTTTTTGTCGACCGGAAGAGGTCATTGGAATACGTCTACATACGTCGATGTGTGTTGGGACTACGTAAAGAATTGGTTCAAAGCACGTCAAACATAAGTTAGAAATAAGTTTCGCGTAAAAAAGACATTACCGCGACGTGTTTCGACTTATGAGTAGCTTATAAGTAACCTTTGTGGACGTGTGTAAGCGTCCACATATCGTGTGTAAAACTTATCCCCATCGCATGCGGAACGTGTGTCATACGCCGAGTACGTCGTAAAATTTTGAACATGTTTAAAATTTCTTGACGTACTCTACTTACTACGACGTATGATAGCGTACTTTAGCGTTGTACTCACGTATACCAAACTTACTCATACCGTATTTGACGTGCCCCAACGTTTTAGACACATTTTTCTTAGGTCGGCATACGCTGGCAAGATCGCCAAGGTGTGATCGCGATGTTGACACTTCCATTTCTACGGCAGTTATGATTCGAATCGTTGTGCGTCAGCCTTTTAATAGGCTACGTCACGACATCGTCGGCGATGCGTGCAACGCGCTATGCCTAAGTTAGACTATCGTTGGGCATCGGTTGTGTAGGCCGACAACAGGTTCAGCATTCGTTGGTATAAGTTATCTATAACACAACGAAACGTTCTGTGTCCGTTACCAATGCGTTATACATAAGACCAAGTCGCTATGAATACGTCCGAATCTTTAAAAAAAAAACATCGAAAGTTCAACGTAAGCCAGCGTTTTACATACATTTTAATACGTTGCCATCGCTGGCTAAAACGTCAAGGTGTGACCGGGCCTTTAGATACGTTACACATAGGTTCATAGCATGTTACTCAAAGGTTAGAAGCACGTTATACTTAGGTTCAAAGCACGTTACACATAGGTTAAACGCACGTTACTCATAGGTTCAGAGTACGCTAGTCATTGGTTCAAGGCAAGTTACAAATAGGTTCAATGCACGTTACTCATAGGTGTCAAGCACGTTAAACATAGGTTCAGAGCACGCTACTCATAGGTTAAAAGGACGTTACCCATTGGTTGAAAATTAGGTTGCGGATATGTT
Source organism: Eptatretus burgeri (assembly GCF_056783735.1). Taxonomy (NCBI): domain Eukaryota; kingdom Metazoa; phylum Chordata; class Myxini; order Myxiniformes; family Myxinidae; genus Eptatretus; species Eptatretus burgeri. The sequence goes on from NC_140962.1 coordinate 50,724,458, forward strand.
AAATATTACCTTGACGTGTTTCGACTCATGACCTACAAGTAACGTATGTCCGTCTTGTGTGAACGATCGCGGAGCGTGCCAGGAACATATGACAACGCATGCGGAACGTGTTTGCCATACGCCGAGTACGTCGTAAAGTTTTCAGCATGCTTAAAATTTCATGACGTATTACACGTACCACGTAATATGACAGCATACTTCATTGTTTTCCAGCCGACTCTTAACGTATACACAACTTACCTATACCGTATTTGACGTGCGCCTAGCGTTTTAGACACATTTTTCATAGGAAGGCATACGCTGGCAAAATCGTCAAGGTGTGACTGCGATGTTGACACTTCAAATTCTCAGACGGTTATGATTTAAATCGGCGTCCGGCAGGTTCTTAACAGGCTACGCAACGAGTTCGCCGGCGATACGTTTAGCGCGCTATGCACAAGTTAAACTATCGTTGGGCATAGGTTGTGAACGCCGACAACAGGCTAAGCATTCGTTGGTAAAAGTTATCAATAACACAACGAAACGTTCTGTGCCCGTTACTAATATGTTATGCATACGACCCACACGTTATGAATACGACCAAAACTTAAAAAAAAACATCAAAATTTAAGCCTAAGCCAACGTTTTACATACATTTTTATACGTTGCCATTGCTGGTTAAAACGTCAAGGTGTGACAGGGCCCTTAACGGCTGACCCGTCTAGCCTGCGTTTGATGGGTGACCCGATGATTACCTGTTCAATGGTGCTTCATATGCAAAAGTGTTGCATTGTCATGTGCTGCCCTTCGGATAGACGTTGAGCTCGGTGTCCTTTCTGTGAGCATTATTGACTGGTGGGCCTTTAAGATCCCATGAGTGTGTAGGTGAGTTATCACCGGCACCCTGACACAAATGCCAAATTCCTGACATGGTAATCATGCGTTCAGGCTAGCCTTGTGTTCAAATTTAGGTTCTACAAAATTGTTAAACCTTATGCGGAACCCACAGCAGATTGGCAGGATACATCACATTATTCAGATAGTTGATTAATTATCGATTAACTTTACATGCCACGCTGCGAGAAGGCATATTCGCTATTGTCCAGAAATTAACTTTCATCTTCTCCTTTTGTTTTTTGATCGTTTTCTATTTGTTACAGAACGATTTGCCAACAAGTTTCAAAATTGCAAACATTTTGGTGTTGTATTTTCCAATATAAATGCTAAATAGCTTTTCTTAAATTGATTTTGAGCATTATTTGTTGTTAGCTTTTCTTTGAAGTCATTATATTTTGTTTCAACAACAACAAAAACACAATGTGCAGTTATTCCCTCTTCCCCTCTAATATTCTTTGTGACCCCCCCCCCCTATGCCTTAATCTCTTCATTCCTAGAGTGGGCAGCATGTCAACACATTCCCATACCAGTGGACAGCCACACCGTAAGGTATCACTTGTCAACTTGCTCAAGGCGCTCATCCCGGACTTCACAATCTTCAAGCCCCAACACAGACAACGAATCCCAACAGGAGCTTCAGGAAATCCTGCGTCACCTTTTCCAAGATTCACGGGGGATGGAAAGAGACGCATTTAACTATGGTGATGGATTTTCCGGGTTCCAGCAAACACCACCATTTGGGCAACCAGCTGACTGGCCTCGGCCTCGTTCTGAGGGTAGTTCCATGAATGGGGAAACTGGTTGGAGACGAAGAAAGAGAGGAAAGAAAACGCCCAAACGAAATCGTCTGTGAGGATTGATGAAGCACTTTGTTTGCACCCGCATCTTGTCAATACTGGTCGAAGAGTTGGGAAGTTCAAGCCTGTGGATTGTGACAGGTCTTTATGCTCACTTGTTTTTCATTGTTCCCAATTTTCAAAACCGCTACCTTTTTTGTTGATGTGATTTTGAAGGACTTAAATTTTTTTTTGAGTTTATCTCTTGCCCATAGTGTGATGTTGAAATGCAGGCAGCCTTTGGATTTTTTATATTATTTCATTCTCATGATCTTCTACTAAGGAACCAACCAGAATTGCTTGGAACTCGATTTGGCATTGCAAGCATGTTAACATCTTTTGAGCTGCTCTGGGTTTTTCAGTTTAAGCTGCAGTGATTCCAAAGTTTCTTTTTATGGTTTTTATTTTATTTTATTTTATTTTTTGACCATAGAAAAGATGTAATTCAAGTGATTGTAAATTGATTCTTATTTTTGAACTTCATTTTGCTCGTAATTATCTCGGTTTTGGGGGGTGGGGGTCCTCATTTCCTTGAATTATTTTGAACATTTTGATTTCAATTCAAAATATATATTGTTCATAGGTTCTCTAAGAGATGCCCAATATATTTTCTTGAAAAACTGTTAAATTTAAGGTTGTTGTGTAGCGGGGAGGGGGATAGCATAATTGATGATGATCGGCCTGTTTTAATTGATTTTGATTCAATATAAACCGACAAATACAATTTGTTTTTGGATTGTTTTCCCCCTAATGATAGCAATCCAAGGAATGAGGATCGTTTAATGGCTTGTCTTGAAGTGCCATGTATCCATGTACACATTACGTATGTACAGGGTATATTGGAAAGGTTGGAGAAGTTGTAGAAGTTGGAGTTGTTGGGTGGAAATAGCACAAGTGAATTGAGAGGAGTGGAAGAGAAGGAGATTTCTTGAAAGGGTTGTTGACAATTCTGCCATTTTATGTAAGAATTTTGTACTTGAGTTACCTAAGCCCTTATTGTGAAAATGGAGTCTGGAGCTGCTTGGAATCTGTAGAATCGGTTCTTCTCCTCTTGTTTTTTTTTGTTGTTCATTTTGATGATCGATTGTTTTTCAACAACATATTCATCATATATTTTGGGTTTTATTTGCACATTACAATTTTTAAATGTTTCCTTCTAAAATGTACAGTGAGTTGCTTTTTATTCATTGTGCAATCGTGCTGATTTTTCTCATCTCATTTGTGCTTCTTGAAAGTTGTTGGGGTTTGCCAGAGTGCCTTAAAAGCTCAAAGTTGAAAAGGATGTTCTTTCATTCATATATATATGTATGTATATATGAGTTTGTTTTGTTTCATGCTCAACATTGCTGTATCTAACATTAGAAATTTCGTGTTTGGCTTTCATTGCTGATAAATTTCCAGCGATAAATGGGCTTGTCTTGAATGTCTGCTAAAGTTTATTCCATTTTTAGGGGACTATTCCATTTTGTTTCAAAATGTTGGTTACTTACAACAAAACATGATGTGCACATATTTGTGTAAACTTTTATGTCCTTGAATTGCATATTTCTTTTTGGTTTGATGGTACAAAACACTCAAAAATCCCACACTAGTCAGTCATCCGGAGGTGGCAACGAAGGACTTTGGCACCATCTGAGCCTGTACACCTATAACCTTTTCCAATGCGTTTTTGAGGTTTTTGCATATAATTTCCGACTGCCTGTAAAGGGAGCAAGTGTGTGCACCAATTTTAATTTTCTGAAATAACACGTATTCAGGGAAAACAAAAAACTCAATTTTACGAAAATGGTCACAATTTCATTTATTTATTTTTTCCATCAAAACAAATGGTTTCTTTCTCAATTTGCAGGTATTGTGCCTGGTGACCTGGCTATGGACAGAATTTTGCTTTTCTGCACTGTTTGTCTGACTGCAAGAAATCAGATTAACATCAGGATTTTTAAAATTGAAATTGATTTTGGGGTGGGGGGGCTAGAAAAAGACAATAACGTTGTAGCAAATCAATGAAACCACAACACTATGTCTGTATGTTATTACTTATGCCCACCACTGCTCTTGTGCAGCAAACAAAGGAGAATATTTGGTTAGGTGTCTGAGAAATGATACTAAATCTTCCCCCACCCTCCCCCAAATACAACTCTGATGAAAAATGGCACACATGTTGCAAAACGAATAATAATTATCAGTTTCTTTCAAGCATAAAGATTCTTTTGCTAACTCACTGCAAAAGTACACAAATATTTGTATGAAAATGTGAAATGTTGACCATCAATTAATACGTGTATCGTGCATGCTACCTGGCACAATATGAAGCAACAGTCTGTGAAATGTATTGTAGTCAAATGGTCTAATCTGAGTCACCATCTGGAACGACCTCTTCTGTGGCTGTTGTGAGGACCGTTGGGGTTGAGGTCTGACATTGCACGTATGCACCCCAGTGAGCTTCCCATCTTATTCTTAACACAATTGCACTGCATTGAAGAGCATCTGCTTGTCGTGCACCTTCAGGCAGTGTTTGAGCAATGACTGGCGATGGAAAGACAGGAACCAAATAAAACTGTGATTAATCACAGAAAGAGTGACGACATTTTTTTTTCTTTATTCTTTATAGTAATACACATTTCAGAATGTGTAAAAATATTAGATCCCTACCACAGAAGTTCAGTGTTTGACATAAGACAGTGAAGCATATGCGCACGAGTGTGTGGGCACGCGCACGAGCGCGTGGTGTGTGCGCGCACGCACGAGCGCGTGGTGTGTGTGCGCGCACGCACGAGCGCGTGGTGTGTGCGCGCACGCACGAGCGCGTGGTGTGTGCGCGCACGCACGAGCGCGTGGTGTGTGCGCGCACGCACATGCATTTTTAGGCCATTTATCCCTGCAAGAGTGGGGGCTAGCCTTGCAGGCCCCATTACAATCATGGTTCCCTTTTTGAAGCAATGTTTTATGGCCGGTCAATGAGGCATATGCCTTGTGAATATGTGAAGAATTTGAATGGGTCCTTAGGATGATTTGTGGGCCATTTTGAAGATTGTCAATATATATATATATATATATATATATATATATATATATATATATATATATATATATATATATATATATATATATATATATATATATATATATATATATATATATATATATATATATACTTATATACTTATATACTTTTGTTTTTTAACAAGGCTGCACACACTTTCAATCTTACAACCTTATGGAACACACGACCACATTTCCTTCTGAGCTTTCTTGCCTGGATTCAACTCCTGACCCAGCTATAAATTGTCATCCCGGTGTTTCACAGGCAGGCGATTCATCAAATTGTGTGCAGTCACTCGGATGGATATTAAACTGGGTGCATTAGTTGGTGGATGTTAAAGATCCCGTGGTGTCTTTCGCAGAGAGTAGGCAAGCCATCGCTGGCACAATGAACAAATTACAAATTCCTGCTGAAACCTACAAGGAACACTGCATCAGCGGCACAGCTGAACCCATAGCCAATGATGCTATTCGTGACCATGTACTCCATCCAAAAGAATAAGAACATATGACCGAAAGGCCCCAGATCCCATTGCACAAGGTTGTGGGTATACAGGAAAAAGTAGTAGCGGAAACTTTAACGAAGCCACTTTTCCATTTCTGGCAAATTGACTGCATAATACCAATCAATAGACATTGCTCTTATGCATAGGAATTGTCTCTGGTCTGGGAAGGTTTTTCTGAATTTGGTTCTCTCCAGTTTGAGGGATTTTAAAACCTGTATAATTATTTTCATATTGGTGGTGAGGTAACCATCCATCCTTGTTCTTAGTTTCTTTGTGATTGGCCTTTTCTTAATCTGTGTGTGTTGACTTCTCTCTTTCCATCTTTTATTTTTCTATCACTGTTGAAATATTGATCCTCTTTCTCTTGTATTATTTCAGGTGATGCACTTGCAGTTGTGTATTAGGTGATGTTGTATTGCTTCCTGGCCTGTGAGGCTAGACCCTGCTTTAAGATTATTGAAGTTCCATGTGAACAATTTTGTTGCGAAAAGGAGATTTTAGCCTGAAACAGCCACCTGAGACTGGTTGTTGTTGTGAGTGTTTACAATCCCATGTGACCATAGCACACTGCCTTTTTGTGTGGAGGCATGTGATACCGGCATGTACAGTTATATCTCTTGTATCTTCCCACTTGGCCTCATAATGTTTATATTTGCTCAGCGTGTAAGGTATACGACCAATTATATTTGCTGCTGTTTGAATAAAAATTGAAGACTGTTTGGCTGTTCCCTCATTCTTAAAATTGTATATCGCCTGGCTGGACTTGTATGGTCTTTTATTTTTACATTGTGCAATGAAAGTTGAATTGAAATTTGGGAAGTGACATTATTAGTATCTGATCAATTTAATCGTTTTGGAAGCATTTGCAAACATGTTTTTATTAAATGCTTTCAGTTTGCTGGACTTGGCATTATTTGGATTCATTGGAATTCATTTATTCGCAGTAAAAATTATATTCAACCGGAATACTTTTTCGTGACGTTAAAAATGAATATGATGCCTTGCCTCTGCAAGACAGCTCATGATTTATTTGTGTCAGAACAAGGCTAACCTGCACAGAAGTTCCATATGTACACTACAAAAACTAAAACCGTGATGCACATATCATAACTTTTTATTTTATTTTTTCACGTATGTGGTGTTGTCATGGATGGATATCCTACAAAGGCATACATGTGAGACATTCTCAAGTTGATATCCCTACATTAAGGTCCTTGTGATTTGGGTATGGTTTAAGTATGTTTGACCAGCTGGGAGTGCAATGTTGAGTGCCAGAAGTTGTTCAGTCTTAAAGCTCAGCAGCAAGTTGAGTATTTTTTTGCATTGTGTCAACATGCTGGAGGATTACTGCAGGTGCTACAATAGCTTCAACTGCACGGCAGAGGGCGGTCGTGTTTTTTTGTATCTTCATGAAAAGTTCTCTGATCATTTAGATCAGGGGTTTTCAACGAACCCTTTTGTACTTTCCAAAACCAGGGAACCCCACTTAAAGGGGATTGATGTCTGACCCAGAAAAGTATTCTTGCACCCACTTGGAAAAGTTCGAAACATTAAAGTGTGTGTGTGTGTGTGTGTGTGTGTGTGTGTGTGTGTGTGTGTGTGTGTGTGTGTGTGTGTGTGTGTGTGTGTGTGTGTGTGTGTGTGTGTGTGTGTGTGTGTGTGTGTGTGTGTACGTACATACACGGTATGGGTCGGCCACTTATAATGCTGCTCCAGTTGATGCTTCACTTTAATGTCCTTGATCAAGTTGGGAACAAAGATTCACTCGAAGTTGCAACATTCTGCTTTTAAATTGCTTAAAATGTTGCCATTAACTGTTTTTTGTGCTGATAAAGGTCTTTGCAACAAAGTCCAACAGTCTTTGAATATATTCTTCAATGTCAAATGGAAGCAGGAAGAGAAGCCGCCAATAGTCTACACATCCAGTTTCATCCACAGATAACTTCATCCCCACAACTCTACCACACTAAGCAAAAGCTTAACAACCATCTCTGGTAAGTGTATACTGTACATGTTATTTAAATACTTTCAATTCAAATAACATTTAAATATTTATGTGTATATCTTTTATTATTGAAAATATACCTGAGTTAGGTCCCAAGAAATGTAACTAGCCTTTATACAGTGCCTTCAGAAAGTATTCACACCTCTTGAGTTTTGTCACATTTTGTTGTTGCAGCCTGAACTTAAAATGGATTAAATTTTTAAAAAATTGTCACCAATGTACACAAAATACCACATAATGACAAAACATGTTTTTAGAAATGTTTACAAATTTATTTAATATGAAAAGCTGAAATGTCTTGTCAATACTTTGTAGAAGCACCTTTGGCAGTGATTAAAGCTTCAAGTCTTCTTGGGTATGTCTGTATCAGCTTTGCACATCTGGATTCTCCCATTCTTCCTTGGAGATTTACTTAAGCTCTGCCAAGTTGGATGGGGTGCGTCTGTGAACAGCAATCTTCACGTCTTTCCACAGATTATCAATAGGATTCAAGTTTGGAAGTTTTGCTGGGTCACTCGAGGTCTCTCACATTCTTATTCTTCAGCCATTTCAGTGTTGCTTTGGCTCTATGCTTGGGGTTATTGTGCTGTTGGAACGTAAATATTTGGCTCCATTCATTGATCACTCTATCCTTTCAAGTCTCGTAGTCCATGCCGCTGCTTGATGCATAATGCTGCCATCGCCATGCTTCACAGTAGGGATGGTGTTAGATGGGTGGTGAACTGCGCTCAGTTACCGCCAGACATAGCACTTTGCATTCAGGCCAAATAGTTCAATTTTCGTCTCATCAGACCACAGAATCCTTTCCGTCATCTTCTGAGTCTTTCACGTGCCTTTTTGCAAACTCCAGGTGTGCTGTCATGTGTCTTTTTCTCAGGAGTGATTTTCATCTGGCCACCCTCCCGTAAAACCAAGATTTGTGAAGTGCTGCAGAAACTCTTGTCGTGGCAAGTTCTTCCATCTCAGACAAGGAACTCTGTAGTTCGGTCAGTAGTCATTGGGTTTTTGATCACCTCCCTGACCAAGGGACTTCTTGGTCAGATGGCCAGCTCGAGGAAGATTCTGAGTCATTCCCTATTCTTTCCATTCCTGAATGATGGAGCTCACTGTGCTCTTGGGAACTTTCAACACCCTACAAGTTGTTTTATACCCTTCCCCAGATCTATGCCTCCTCACAATTCTATCTCGGAGTTCTACGGACAGTTTGTTGAACTTCTTGGGAGAGTTTCTGCTCTGACATGCACTGTCATCTGTGGGGCCTTGTATAGAAAGTTGTATCCAATCAATTGAATTGGCCACAGGTGGGCTCCAATCAAGTTGTTGAGACATCTCAAGGATGATCAAAGGAAATTGGATTTACCTGAGCTCAATTTGGAGTCGTAACAAAAGGGTTGAATACTTATTGACGCAAGACGTTTCAGCCTTTCACTTTTATTTAACTTGTAAATATTTCGAGAAACATGTTTTTATTTTGTCATTACGGGGTATTTTGTGTGGATCGGTGACAAAAATTTTCATTTAAATTCAGGCTAACACAAAATGTGACAATAGTTGAGGGATATGTACTTTCTGAAGGTACTGTAAATGGGTTCCAAGAGGAAAAATAGGACCATGCATCCTGTAGCTCACTTGGATCAGGAGCAACAGTCATTCAAACCCCCTTACTTTTTGAAATGACGTGAAAATTTTTTGGTACATTATTGGCAATGAAGGTTGTGGTCGAGTTTCATCAAAATGATGTAGTTTCAGAGAAGAGCAAATGACTATTTTTGGGAGGGGGTGAGGGGTCAACCCCCCCACCCCCCCCCCCCCGAGACCCCATTCATGAGTATAAATTTTGATGTCGCTAAACCATTTTTAGGCTTCAGATATGAAGCTTGCGGCCAAGTTTCATCAAAATTGTGTGTTTGGTTCAAGCGATAATGACAGGTGTTTACTGATTCACTCACGGACATTCCTCGATCGCATAAGCTTTCCGAACTAAAGTCCAGGTGAATTAAAAATAGATTCGCTTTCAGTCACACATTCCAGAACGCATCCCCGACGCTAACTGGTGCTGAAATGGATATCGATGCATAATCAGATGAGATGCAAGCCTTTCGATCAGGACAGGCAGGTGAGCAAAGCAAGATTCTCGGTGGCAAGTGAGGTGATGCCGACGGTGTCGGAGCAGTTGGTACAATGCATCACTGAAAGACATAAGGCAGTCAAACCGTCAAATAATTAGGAAAGAACAGGCTTCAAAACCGTTGACAAAATCAAGCTTCTGGGAAAATTCAAGGTTTGGATTCTTCAGTTAATGTTGATTCTGAAACTACTGTGACCACTGCTGATAAATGAAATCACTTTGACCATAGTTGATCCCTGGAAAGGCAAATCAATTGCTGTGTACCAGAAAATGGCTGGATGTCCCACCTTGTCTCAGCAATGTTTTCCTTTACAGCAAAGAGACAAAATTAAGACTTTCCTTCAAATATTGGTCGAGGAATCTGAAGTTGGGCGTAAAACGGCTCCTCATGTTGAGGAATCCAAAGGAACCTCCAGTGAAATCCAATTTACCAAGTGAGTGTAGAAATGGAAAGTTAATGAAGCTGTCAACAAAGCAGAATCAGCTGTCCAGTTCAAGGTCACAGGTGCGACACAGCAAGGACGTCAGGATTGGGCATGATGAAGTGGAATGGTGATCCACAGCAACTTACAAGGAAAAAAGGGACATGGTGATTACAGAGATCAAACACGAATAAGACTGAATGCAGAAAGCTCAGCAAGGCCAACGGGGACAGTGGAGTACATGGGAGGATGCCCTACAAAGATCATGAATGTGGAATGGCACACAACACTCCTCTGCATTATCTTCATAAAATGCTCTATCGAGGACTAGCTGCCATCTGGAACAAATCTGATGAAATGGGGTAAAACTACAGTGTAAAATACAGTTTGTGTGGAGGGATTGACAGCATGGAATGTATGTGCTATCCTTGTGCAGTTGATCCTTGGCAAATGGCTGATATACCTGGAGGCACAAACAAGCCCTCTAAGAACTGGCAGCTGTTGTGGACAATGCCAGATGTTGAGCTAATAGAAGAAATGCAGTTATAAAACCGTTCACATCCAGTCATGGCCAAAAGTATTGGCACCCTTGCACTTTTTTTCAAATAACTCGATTTTCTCAAAAATAAGTTGAAATTGACAAAAGCATTTGGTCACCACAATTCTATATTTAACTCAACCGCGTGACCTAGGGTCCTCCCGTATATGGGTTAACCAGGTTACCTAATTAATCACGTGATTTAATTACTGGGGAGCACACCCTCTGTATGCCTTGTCCGAACCGGATCACTTTACTGGACCAGATCAGATGCAGCCGAGCGACACTGCCAAGGACGTACTGGCTAAAAGGAACGGATCGTTGGGAATAAAGTACCAGCTAAGCTCGGATTCGGACCATGCTGGATCAATGCAAGAAAAGACAAAAACGAGCTGGGAACATTTCTGATAATTTATTTACAAGCAGGTGAGGAAAAGTATGTGGCACAGGGAATAGTTTATTGCGGTGTGTTGTGCAGAGAAAGAAAGAAATGTGAGAGGTGCGGCAATATACAAGCAACTGACAAAAGCAGACACAGAGCAGACTTAATGTGAAATAATGATAATAATTACCTTCTGCAGTCTTACACATGTGGACAGGCGCCAGGACACACAAACACGCGCACACTCACAGACAGAAAACCTGATGAAGAGGAATTGACGAGAGAAAGGAGAGGAGTTGAGGCTACGGTCCCTTGGTACCTTTACACGCTTGCCCGAACGCGCCACCAACACATTTGGGGGGAATGTTCCATGGTGTGGTACCCCATGACAGGTGGTGCGTCATCTCTTGCTTCGTGGCAACTCGTGCAAAGCGTCGTCCAGAGAATGCGATGCGACCGTCGATGTGAAGGAGGGCTTGAGTTGGGAGGGTGGAGTCAGCGTCGTGTGGGCGGGAAAGAGGAGGCGAAGTCCAGCTTGAGTGGGAGGCGAGGCAGGGCCGAGAGAGATCAAAGGTTCCGCTCAGACCTTTATAGGCCCTGCGGTGCAGGGTAGGGGGCCACCCCAAAGCACTGTATCATCACCCGATAGTTTCTTGCTGTGTAAATTAACATTCACTAAGGCTGGGAATAACACAAATGCTACACTCGTAAATTATTTCTTCTGGAAAATGTTTGATAGTGTTCGTTTGTACATTGGAACACAAGAAGTTGAAGCAGTTGATTATGTCTCTGCTACATCTGAAATGATGAAATTTACACTATATTCATTTAGTGATAGAATGGGAAAGGGAGCTGTCGAAGGTTTTATTCCTGATATGGCAACGGGAACAAACGCAGACCCTTTTAATAGTCAAATAAAGACAATGTATAATGATTATAAAAAGTCGGGAATAGTTTTACCATGGCAGTTCCTCTTAAAGGTATATTTGAATTTTGTGATTATGATAAAGATCTGGATGGACTTAAAATTAGATTTAAACTCCAAAGGAATGATAATTTAAAATAGATTGCTTTTTGGTGCTCAGAATAAATTTGGCCGGGTTGTCAGCGACTAAACCGTCTCCCCCACCAGGTTTTCTGGTGAGGAGGGTGTTTGGATATGGACACCCAGCAGGATTAAAAACAAAACCTGTCAAAGGGCGGAGGAGCTCCTTGTGAGCCAACGGCCATCCATATCTAGTGCCCAACTGTGTCTGCGGACGTCCTCCTGCAGTTGGGTTACTTTTTTATTAAGAGGTTGGTGGCAGGATTTTCACTCTGGCCACCGTAAAACCCTTCATTCCGCAAAACACAAAAACGCAAAAAAATCTGAAAACCCACTCCGTGGGAGTACCTCCTGTGCAGCTTCCCTTCGCAGGGCAGCTCACCGGATGATGGGATTGGGGCAAAGCCTTCGGGACCTCTAATCTTTGATAATAGGAGGGAAACCACGGGGTAACATCCCTGGGTCAGATTGCGGGAGAGTGTGTCGGAGTGGTGCTGAGGTGTCGTCCACCAGACAGCGGTCTCCTTGGTTTAACCTGAGGCGGTCCTTTTGGGTGGGTGCCTGGAATGTCCCATGCCTAAGAGAGGATGATCACCTGTCTCTGTTATCATCTGAGCTCAAGCGTTAGGACATCGGGTTTGCAGCTCTCTCTGAGGATCGGAGACCGGATTGCGGCGAGATAATGGTGGGTGGTTACACCTACTATTGGTCTGGTCGCTCTGATGGTTACCATACCCAAGGAGTTGCTGTAGCTGTGTCCAATAAGCTGACCCCAATGATAATTGAGGTAACACCGGTCAACTAGCGTATTATGAGATTAAGGATTCGTCACTCCTTAGGTGTCATTTCCCTGGTCTCTGTTTATGCATCGACTGAGGCGAGTGATCTCACCGTGAAGAATGCATTCTACGCCACGCTCAAGTCTGTGGTTGATCAGTGCCCCAGACGAGATACACTTTTAGTCTTGGGGGATTTGAATGCATCGACTGGAACTGATAGGAATGGTTATGAGGTGTGTGTTGATCCCCATGGGTCAGGAACTATGAACCAGAATAGCACTAAGTTCCTTGACTTTGCAAGAAGTCATGGACTTAGGGTGGCTGGTTCATGGTTTCAGCGCCCACAAGCTCATCGCTGGACTTGGTATTCCAACGCTGGCGGTGTGGCAAACGAGATTGACCATGTCCTCATTGTCAGTCGTTGGAGGATGATCCAGAACTGCAGGGTCTACCGGAGTGCTCAGTTCCTCAAAACTGACCACGGGCTTGTAGCAACTCTAAAGCTGCACCTCAAATCTTGGAGAATGGTACCATCCCAGCCTAGGCTGGATGTTGGCAAGCTCAGGGATGAGAGAGTAGCTGAGGAGTTTGCGAACAGGCTGAGTGGACACTTGGGGGTCTGGGTGCTTTGCGGGGGTCCTGAAGAGTTGTGGAGTGCCTTTAAGACCACCGTCGTTGATGTTGCCGGTGGTTGTCTTGGAACTCACCGCAGGGCAAAGAAGAATTTTGTCTCTCAAGGGACACTGGATACCATTGACCAGAGTCGCAGGGCCAGGCTGAATGGCAGAGCTGAGCTGTTTAGGGAGCTGAGGCGTAAAACTGTACGTGCACTGAGGGTGGACAAGGAGACCTATGTGCGAGGAATCTGTGAGGGGGTAGAGCATCACCTGTGGACAGGTGATTCTCTTCCCGCTTTCAGGGGAATTCGCGCATTGCATTCATCCAAGCCCATCCCTCGGAGCACTGCAGTTAGAGCAGAGAGTGGTAGGCTCTTGACAGAGGAGTCTGAAGTGAAGGCCCGCTGGGCCGGTTACTTTGAGCGGTTGGACCAGGCTGATCCCGCAGCTGTCAAGTTGGAAGTCAAGGGTGTTACAATCCCTGTTGCTGACCCTCGAATCAACTGTGGTCCACCTTCGCTTGTGGAAACACGGGCTGCGGTGAACCGGTTGAAACGGGGCAAAGCTCCCGGGATCTGTGGCATCCATGCTGAACTTCTCAAGGCTGGTGAAAATGCTGCACTCGTGTCGTTGCATGCAGTTTTGTGCTCTGCCTGGAACACAGGAATCATCCCAACTGATTGGAAGAGGGGCCTTGTTGTTCCTCTCTGGAAAGGGAAGGGTGATCGCCAAGACTGCAACAACTACCGAGGGGTGACGCTGCTCTCAGTGCCGGGCAAGGTCTTTGCTCGGATAATTCTTGATAGTGTTCGCCACCATCTGCTTGAGCACCAGCGTCCAGAGTAGTCAGGCTTTACACTAAAGAGGTCAACGATTGACCGTATCCTTGCTCTTCGTGTCCTCACCGAACGCAGAAGAGAGTTTCGGCAGGGGCTGCTTGCAGCCTATGTTGATCTCTGTAAAGTGTTCGATTCAGTGAATCGGGATGTCCTCTGGAGGATTCTTGGTCTTCGTGGGGTGCCACCAAAACTGATCGATCTGATGTCTCAACTCGACTTTGGTACTGAGAGTGCTGTGAAGTGTGGTGGTACCATCTCTGACTTATTTCCAGTTGCTACTGGAGTTCGTCAGGGGTGTGTACTGTCCCTCACACTTTTCAGCACTTGTATGGACTGGATTTTAGGGAGGATGTCGGAGAGATCAAGCTGCGGTGCATCGTTTGGGAATGTCAAGAATATCGGACCTTGATTTTGCAGATGATGCAGTCATCTTTGCGGCGACTTTAGATATCCTTTTGGGGGCCCTCGAGGTGCTGAATGAGGAGTCGGAGCTGCTGGGATTATGGGTTTCTTGGGTCAAAACTAAGATCCAGGCTTTCGGTGACATCTTGGATGCTGCTGTCCTGTCTGTGTCTGTCTGTGGTGAGGATGTTGAGGTCGTGGAGAGATTCCCTTGCCTTGGCAGTGATATTCATGTCTCTGCTGGCTGTGAGTCAGAGGTCAATAGACGTCTGGGTCGGGCCTGGGGAGTCATGGATTCACTGGATCATGGGGTGTGGCGCTGCCGGTACCTGTGCGGGAGGACGAAAGTCCGAGTCTTCAGGTCCTTGGTACTTCCAGTCTTGCTCTATGGATGCGAGACTTGGACTCTGACCATGGATCTGAGATGGAGACTTAATTCCTTTGGTACCAGGTCTCTTCGGAGAATCCTTGGCTATCGCTGGTCGGATTTTGTGTCCAACGAGCGGTTGCTGAGAGAGACTCGGATGAGATTTGTTACCTGCATAGTCCGTGAGCGTCAGCTGCGGCTGTATGGACATGTGGCTCGTTTTCCTGACACTGATCTTGCTCACCAGATTCTCTCAGCGAGGGAGTCTCATGAGTGGAGGATGCCAGTGGGTCGACCACGTGCCTCGTGGTTGCAGCATGTTGACCATCATCTCAACGAGATGGGGATTGGGCCTGGCATCTGCCTGGGGGATGGCCAGACGGAGGCCCCTGGAGTACCGGCGGAAAGTGGACGCAGCAACGCGCTGTTCTGGCACATGCTCCCATACCATACCTGACCTGAATAAATTTGTTTTTGGTAAAATGAATTGGTATATTCGTGAATATATTACTAATCTTAAAATTGAAGAGATGTTGAAGAAAAGACCTAACTCAAATAAACCACAATCTATCATTCCTTAAAAGAAGATGTCAACACGTTAAACTCAACCAAACCACTTATATGTGGAATTTGGGTGTTCTCGAAGGAAAGCCACGATACCTATGGCTCATTTTAAAGAAACCAGATTGAGATACTGCTACTTATAAGAATAATGCGTTGAGTTATGTTGCTAAGGTGAAACAACTTCGCGTTTCTCTGGATGGAACATTTTATCCACGAGATAGATTGGAAATCGATTGGGAAAAAATGATTATGCTGAAGCATACAGATCTTACCAAAAATAAAGAACCCATTTTGGATATGACAGCATTTAAAAGCCAATATACAATCTCTGCGATTGACTTGAGTGCTGAAAAGGAAACTATAAAATCTAATAGAGTGGATACTTCCCTATATATTGAAAGAGGAGACGGTAAAGAAGTTGATGCATATTGTTTGCTTTTGGAAGAAACAGAATTTCAGATTAATACAGATAATGGTGTTATGATTAGTCTCACATAATTTTTTGATAAATAAATGATGAGTAAAGTGCCAACTGCGGTATATGTTAATCAAATCAATCTTCATAAACTATCATCTTGTGTTCAAAATCAAAAGCCTTGAATGATTAACGTTCATACAATTCAGAGAAAAGGAGCAGTAAGAATTGTTGTTTTTCTCACAAGAGAACAGGTGAAAATCTTGAATCATACTGGCTCACTTAAAATTAAAATGTCAAAACCAATGTTGAAGAAATATTCAATAAGAGAGACGAGTGGAGGATTTCTCCCATTTCTAATTCCTTTATTTGCTGGTTTAAGTGCGGCTGGAGCATTGACGGGTGGTATTTCAGCAGCGGTGAAAACTGCCAACGAAAGGAAGGCTCAAATACAGGCTCAAAAAGAGTTGGAAAGACATAACAAAGAGTTGGAGAAACAAATTAGTGGAAGTGGTGTAATTGTAGATTTTCCTGAAAAACTTGAAAGTCTGTCTGTAAAAGCGAGATTGTTAGTTGGAGATATGCTTTCTTCTATCGCACAAGCAGGTGTAAAATTAACTAAAAGGGGTAATGGATTATATCTTGCTCATAGATAAATGAGCATTGAGTGGTTTAAAGAATTTGGAAAGAATACAACATCAAATATACAACTTGCCAAATATTGTAAGAAATTAAAAATTGATAATGTGGTTATTTGTATGAGAGATGAATTAACAAACTTGTCTGAATATACAAAGAATATTATTATGAATTTAGAAGAAAATAATGGAAACAGCTCTCATTGAGTTTGTGTTTATAACAATTGGGTTAAATATTATTTTCATACTTATGGTCTTCCACGACCTGTTGAAGTCATGAAATTCTTACAGAATGGTGTTTATCAAACATTTCAAGTTGAAGAATTAAATTCCAAGTGATGTGGTCAATTATGTCTGCATGAGTTATTTCAACTCAACAAAAATAAAAAAAATTATGATGTTATTTTTAGTCTAATATAAATGGCATGTTGGAAAAGATGGTTCTACCTTTGGTGTATCCGAAGAACTGGATATTGATTTATCAAATTATTACACAAAAGCACAGGCTGAACAACAGAAATATAGAATAACAAATAATTTTAATATGAAAAATTCTTATAAATTATCCAAGCCCGACTGAGGTGAATGACTTGGTGAGATTAAGTGATTTATCTCTCTCTCTATCGAGTTCAGCCTGTGGCTGCTGGTTGCATCATTGGTTGGGACGTGGCTATGCCGCTGATGCAGTGTCCCCCTTACCAGTACACTGGTGCTCATTTTGCCTACCTCAGAAGGATGACAGGCTGAGTCAACCTCCTGATGTATTTTTAATTCAGCGGCCAACGGGGCTTGAACTCAGGACCTGAGGATCCCAAGCTGCCACCCTAACCACTAAGCCAACACCAGAGGATCCCAAGCCGCCACCCTAACCACTAAGCCAACACCTGGCGAAGTGATTTATCACAATACATATATATCCTTAAATAAAACGGCTGTGTATTCCAAAGATACAGAAGTGTTGATTTTATCTTTGGGTCATACAGAATTCACAGTTCCAATTCAAATAAAATTTCAAAAAGGAGAGCGTATCACTGGTCTGAGAATACAACATTGAAGATATGATATGAATGATTTATGGTATAATTGGTCATTTAAAATAAACCTAGAAGACTTGAAATAATTAAATCAGTCTCATAAGGAAGAATTTTATCCATTTGGTGCCGATAATGAGATTTGTGGAAGCACAATTAGCAAACAACAAATAAAAGATTTAATAAGGCTAAAAATCAATAATGGTCTTGCCATAGTTTATATAACGAAAACACAAAACAGGAATTTATACAGTAAGTAAGGGAATACAAACCGATTTAACCAGAGGAATATGGGAGGTATTGTTGCGAATCTGGAAGGCATGAGCACACAACATTCAGGTCCTATAGCTCAGTTATTTCAATAAGTGAATGTGGATAGATAGCTCCCCTTTCCCGAGTCAAATGGGTGAATAAATGTACTTGTGCTGTGAGTTACTTTGATAGTCAGGGTTTTCTTTCATTTTTACACCCTTCATCACTACGACAACGCCAGCCTCACCTTCACCTCGCTCTGGCCGATGCCATGCCTACGTGTGTGTCAGCACGTACGTAGGTGGAGCCCACGCAGAATACAGTTCCTCTGGCTGTTTGGTGGGCGGAGGGCACGCAGAATCATATTCCTCTGCCTGTTTGGTGGGCGGAGTTCAAGGAGGAGCCTCGTGGCAGCCCTCGACCAATCAGCGTGCTCCGGGTGGGGTACCGCTGCTCAGCCAATCAGATCCCACGACAGGAGGAAAGGGGTCCGCGTGACGTCACCACGCCCCCGGGCCAATCAATGGACTGCCGCCCGTTTTGGCCAATGACAGGACGACGAGCAGTTCTGCGCTCCAAAAACCGTCCAGTCAGGGAGAGTGGGCGGGGCGGAGGCGTTTTCCCCCTGCCCCCCCCCCCCGGAGACAGGGTGAATAAGGGTGTGGCGCGTTCGGACTGAGATCCTCTTCCTCCTCCTCCTCCTCCTCATGACCAAGAGCTTGAGAGACACCATCCCCACGAGAGCCACGGGGGTTGCATGCCACGTCCCTGCCGCTGGATTCGGCTCACCTCTCGCTGGTGCCCGGTTCGACTCGGCGCGAAGACCACACGAGGTGGACAGGTCCGAGGCAGAATCTGATCTTCAGCTCGCCCTTTCCCTCCGAGCTGGAGGCCTCAATAAAGACCACTTTGGGTCCGTTTATTTTGGGTGCGTGAGCGCGTGTGTGTTTGTGGCACCAGTCAAGTTAGTAGGAAATTGTATAAGTGCCTTGCTGTACATACGTGCCTCTTATGTTCGGATAACTCTGCTTCTTACGTGCCTCCCTGCTCCATTATAAATAAACCCGTGTTCAATGTATCGGTTCATTTTTGTCTTTCTTTTATTGGTTTAACACGGTGCGTGTTGGAGAATTAACCAGGCTGTTGCCGCTGTAAAGGGACATTTGGACTGACGGAAGCTCGGTGACCGTCTGCTCGGGTCACTCACGGTTCGAGTATGCTAGCGGCTCGTTCCGTACGAGCATCGTCGAGGGTGAATTTCCCCGGTAGTTGGACGACGTGGGTATTTAGGTAAATTGAAATTGGCAATCGACCCAACTCCACGTGGTCGATATATTGGCGAACTTCGGTCCGATAAGGGACCCGTCGGCTCCGGAGTTATCCGGGGTGACGACCTACACATTCCGGGTGATCGGTGGAGCCGACCCCACTGCTCCATCTCGCAGTCGTGCTCGTCGCCGATATCCGGCCCCGCAACAGTATTACCTGTCATCAGATTAATCTATCATATATTTCTGATACATAAATAATAGCAAGAAGGCTTCAAGAAAATTATCATTTCTGTGTCCAAGCATCCTTTCAAGAAAAGGATATTTGGTATTTTAATAAATATGTTCCACAACATAAGAATGGGGTGTTTTCAATAAAATATTGGCTTCATACTGATGTTGCTAAACCAACAACTTTGTATTTAACTGAAATGTTAAATAATGAAAATGTTTTAAAGTTGAGAAAATACAAGGCTCTTTTGTAAATTCAGAAGAAATTTTATTGGTTTCCTGTTGTAAAAAAAATTGTTTTGGATATAGGAATATCAAGAAATCCAGATGAATATATGTATGATATTCTACGGGGTGAAAGTGGTTCAAGGGTCGTAAGGGATGTGGAATGTGTGGTGTATAACACCACAGAGGTGAACTTGTTCTCACTCATTGATCTGGAAGCTTCCATCCTCACCGGGATCTTATTGATTGTTACATCTGTGTTGTATCACGTGATTGGGTTTTCGTATATCATGACTCGCCCGCTAGGGGTGGCAGGAATGTACATCAGGATGCGCAATAAAGCGGAGTTGCTACTAACACTCTTGCTTCTCGTGTTCCACTTAACCTCGTACACTACAACATCAACTATAATTGGAGCATCGGAGCTCATTGTTCCAACAGAGAAAACCTCATGAAGTTCCTCACTAGACTCGACTCTTGGCTGCAGGCTGTGCTCTGTGACCTATCGTCCACTGCATCAGGGTTCACCTCAATGTAATAAGGAGATAAGTTCTTCGACTTGGATCGAGAACGACACTTCAAGTGTTCCTGCTTACCACAGTTGTATGGAAGAAAAATAATTATATTCATGTATTCTCAATTATAATTGTTGCTGGTACTTTATAAATTTAATTTTTGTACTGAAGTCGAATTGGCCATCAGTAACGTTTCCCTTTTCCCCAGAGTCTTTTCACCTACATATTAATAAAAGGAGAATATCTTACTATGAAGAAAGGTCTTGTTCGCTGCATGGAAACAGGGTGACCTGGTTGAAAACACTGCAAACTTTTGCCATGATTGTGTCATTCTCTCCCTCCCACCCAAAGTTGACATGTATTGCAGTTCTGAGTTCTTTTGCCGAATGCTTCTCACTCTCCCATTCTTTGGAATGTCAAATTGTGTACAAGAGGAATTGCTTCGGACTTTTGTTTCAGTGAAATCCATTCTAATGTTTCAGTGAATCATTCAATGTTCTTCTGAACTCCTTCCTGACCCTGAACCCCTGATTGAGAACCCCTCCAGCGGTTTCAAGGACAGCCCTCCACTACCCTTTGAAGATCAGCTCGTGTCTGCAAGTCAGCCTCCTGAGCGTCTTGATTTGTTAAAACAAAAACAAAAACAACAAAGGGGGAGGGGGGAGTTGAGATGTAGTATCAGTAGTTTGTGATAATGTATGCATGCATGGGTGCACCGGGGCGTTGTTAAGGAGTCATGTGACCCACCCATGTTCCAATGCTGGATGTGCTGTGCTGTCAAGATAAAAACCTGCTGTTCCCACTTCAGCCTTCGTCCGTGTCTATCGAGTATATTACAGAAACAAAGTCAACAAGTGGTGCCAGGCACAACAAATCCCGCCCATTTAAGGCATAAAGTGATTTTGGGGATCAAATTAAAATTTGATACATCCTTAACCTGAATGTTGATTATAAGGAATATTTTAGTCTTAGTTTGAAGTCAATTAAACCATTTTTGACGAAGTTATGACCGTAAAATGATTTTGACCTTTCAAGGCCACGTAAGGTCAGAGGTCATGGTGTCAAATGAAAGCCAATAAATGACTTCATATATGTCTTCCATAGTAAA
>NC_140962.1:50745988-50763488 GCF_056783735.1 Eptatretus burgeri
TTCTTTCATGGCTTTCACAGGCCAGGACTTCCTTCAGATTTTAGAATTTCAGAGTATTCGAGTCCTGGCAGAGCAACCTTACAATCCCGCCTCCTGGTATGGCAAATTGCATGAAATGCAGGTTTGCAAGTCTCTGTGATGGCCAACGTTCATTCAAGTTTACCAATTTTTTTATGTGAGACAAAATACAAAAGGGGGTGGGATGGGGTGGTGGGGGGGGGGAGAAGAAGAAGAAGAAGAAAAAAAAGAACACTCCCTACCCAATTACACACAGGATGGCAGGTAACCCTGCTTATTATTATCAAATGACCTCCCCCTCCCCCCAAAGAAAAAAAAGTACCATGAGAAAGAGAATTTTTAAAAAATGAAAGGATTCAACTAGAATGTTACAGCTCAAACTGACCTAAATAATATGCTAAAGTGATACAGGTTGCTACTCTAATACTACATGGCAGTAGATGGCAGCAATGCATTGATACAAGGCATTAACTCGCTGTACAGTGTGACTGCGTATTAAAGCATTTCATCAGCAATACGTGCTAGAAAAACTACATCACAGAGAAAAAGGCTTCACGTTTTACATAAGACTGGCTCAGTGCTAAGTTAGCAACAATTTTGTTACTCGTATGGCATCAGTAGCATGTGCAAGGAATCTTCACAAGGTCAACTAAAAGCATGTCAAAAATACATTCATATAAATGATGTCCGTGCAAAGCAACAATCTGTTAGCAAAATAGATACAACCTCTGTATAAATGTTGAACAAACTAGGAAATAGTTACAAATATATTTGGTTGCTGTTATACATATGTTTGGCACAATTTTATCTTTTTGGCAGAAAACAAAAAAGATTAACAGCAGCATGCAAGAATATTTTGAAATTTCACTCCATTTTCCACAATATATGCTATAAAAGTTACGAATAAACAAAAGGCGACAACCGAAACATCACCAAAATGTACCGGCTTGTTCAAATCGGTGCAACGATTAAAAAAAAAAAGAAGATGATGATGACTATTTTCACCAGGGCCACAGTTTGCAGTTAGACATCAACTGGTGTGAAATATTTTGTTTCAAATCTAGTTTTTCATCAGTGGAGCAACATTGAAAGTACAACACGGTCGATAATCACAGCTTCCTTATAATGTACAAGGTCACTAAAGCCTTTTTCTGCATTTGTGTTATCTCAATACAACACCGATTTTACCTTGTTTATTAAACAGTTTGAGCTTACTTTGTGCGTGTCAATTGCTCCTGCTACAAGCTTTAAAGGAGAGGACCACAGTTTACCTTCAAAGGAAGTGCAACTCCACTCTGTGGTTATGTTTAAAAAGAAAAAGCCACCAAACCTCAGCATCTGTGGCAAATCCATAATAGCACTTGCTGACATTCAGAAAAAATATTGAGGTTATAGAGGCAGAGATCCAACAGGAGAAACCTGCTCAAGCTCTGAGAAAAGCACTCTGGTATTGACAGGATCTATAAACTAATGGAAACATTTCACTGAACACCCAAGCAGAATGTTATAAAATTGTCAGCACAACTTAAGGTGGCTACATTTAGCTAAAATCCATGCAAATGTACTATCCTGCAGCCAAATGCAATCTTACCAAATTAAGTCTTCACAAATTGGGTCAAAAGTGCAATCAACTATTCTTGGCTGGATGGGCTGTCAACATTGGGAAACTGTTTTTTTTTTCAATGAATGTGTATGTATGAACAAGCCCAACCACAAAAAGTGGGGAAATAATTGGCACTTAGTTGGTTCGCCTTGCCAAATTGGTGCCATCGAAATTTCATCATCATACACCCTCTTCCCCTTATAAAAATCGAAGGCTTGCAATCGAATGCATGGGGAAAGAGCTGATGTGTTCTGTTTGGGTTAGCGGTCAATTACTGCAGGATGTCACCAAGAACATATGCAATCAATTACTGCAAGCAACCATTGAAAAACACCACTTCATCCAATTATAAAAACACATGCCACCTTTTCTGCACAAATCTCTTTTTAAATGCAGAGTAAAAGTCAAAACATTTTTTTTCCATTTCTGGAACACGTTTTCATATAAAAGCAACCATAACAAAATACTTAGAAAACAAAAAGACAAATCATAAAGCATACAATTTCATTTAAAAGCAGAGCCAAACTTGATCATACAGCTCATGAAAGACAATACTTGATATGTTCAATTGACAAGACGAGCATTAAAAACACCAAGGAAAACAAAAAAAAAAGCTCTGTCCTTAAGTTCAGATAAATATCCACCAGAAATTTGGATCATTACAAAAAGACCAAGCGCACGAATTAAGCGTTGCAGATGAGATAGAAGGTTGGGGTTGGTGGGCAAGGGTTTGTTCTTTCGATACATACTGGCAGAAAGGCTGTCCATCACCACGTGATTAATGTACAAAGAATCACATTAAGAGGAGCTTTGCCATTGAGAAGGCATACATATTGGCGTTCGATTCAGAAAGTCCTCAATATCCTGCGGTTCAATATCCGCATCACTGTCAAGGTCACCGTCCTGCATTCCATCCGTGCTACGAAGAAAGAAATAAAAGAGGAAGAGATAAATAGTTTTACATTAAAGTTGCAGCAATAGACAGTGAGCATAAAGCAATGGAAGGAAGCATCACTGTTTTAAAAGTTAGTAACTCACTTCTGAGGGTAGAGAAGAACGCCAATGGGAGACATGCTTGAGTGATCAAAAATGAATGGTGGGCTGGAGGCTGCCTGGTCATTACGAGCTGTAAATCTGAATTCAAAATAAACACAGACAAATTATGAGTTCATAGAACACGATACACCACATGGTGTTCAAGCTTACACATCAATTTTAATAAAATGATCGTTAAAAAAATATTTCCGGAAGTTTATCGCTCCTGAAGCAGTCTGATACACCACCATATTTAACATGTCCAAGTACTGCAAAACTGGAGGTTCTTGGATGTGACAAGGTGATTTGCATTCTACAGTGTTCAAGCATATAATTCAATTTAAATAAAATAAAAATTGTAAAAGTCATATAAATAAATTAATTCTGGCATTTACCACCATTTTTGCAGTGTCTATTACACCACCCTATCGAACACATCACATTAGTTCTTTGTGCCTGTTGTTTGTGTCCTTTATAACATCCTTAAAAACAGTTAGTTTCCTGTTTGGAATGATTTTTAATTTTGTTTGACAGCTCAGCAGGCAGACAGAGTAAAACAATTAATCTCACTCCGTCCTGCCCATGTGCGATCGGGACTAATTCTGAGCCAAGGTGCGGTAAAATGGCAAACTTATCTTCCTATTCATGTTCTGATTCGTGTTCAAAATATAACATTCAATTCAAATAAGTCATTCCTCGATCATAAACTGATGTTTACAGACAGACATGAAATAATTACTGAACCCTGCTTTTCACTTCGCGTGCGCAGGGTAATAAAATAATAAACTAGGACACTCGGTAGAGCGTATACCTCCACCATGCAACACCTGATCCACGAGAACATATTGGGCCCAATACATTTTTGAAATATCATGCGATATATCGTTTTTGGCTCAATCTCTCAATGGTGAAGAATCACTTTAAAAATAAAAGAATTCTCATATCCACATCTGGATTCAGATCTTCACCAAAATCAAATCAATTCATCCTTGTCACCACCAACATGTCCACCAAATTTCATCCGAATCCATCTACAACTTTTTTAGATATCGTGCAAGATATTGGTTTAGCCCCATCTCTCAATGGTGAAGAATCCTTAAAAAAATTATCAGATCCGGATCTGGATCTTCACCAACATTGAACCAATTCGTTCTTGTCACACACGCAACTTCTCCACCAAATTTCATCCGAATCAGTCCACAACTTTTTGAGATATCCTGCACACAAAGACAGACAGACAAACAGACAAACAAACAGACAGACAGAAAGGGATAAAAACATAACCTCCTTCATCTTCGGTAGCAGAGGTAAAAAATTTTTTTTTTACAAAATAATACACCTCCAAGTTTTTCTCACAAATACTATGAAGCAATGTCCTTTTGTCTGAACGCTTCCACCTGGCCCTCCCCTTCTGTCTGAACACTGATGCATTTGACCACTTTGGAATGTCCAGCCCATTGAGTTGAGTTAAGAACTTACTCTGGCACTACTTGCTTGATTTCTGGCCTCACGTAACCATCCATTGATTTTGCTCCGTTGGCTGAAAAACACCACCAAAAGGAGCATTATATTGGTATACATCATTCTTCCAAACAATACTACTTGCCAAGAAATCATATAATTTCTTTCTCACCTTTACTCCCATATGGTTACCCATTTTTACCAATATTTCCACTCAATTAAGTACCTGGAGAAGCCACAGCTGCACCACCTGGACACATTTATGCTCGTTTTTTGCAACACTAATGATTTACTCCAATGTTACTTCCCTGGAATTGTGGTTCTCATGGCATGGTTTGCAAGAATTAGGAAGCCAAGCAGGGACCTACGTAGGAGGGGTGTGTAGTACTTGGAGAAAATGTCTGCTTTGGTTCGGTCTGGGTAAAGGTAAAGCAGGTGGTTAAGGTCGCTGATGCGGTCAGCAAGTGAGCGGATGCTGAAATCTCGAGCAGTGTAGGGTTTCAGGTTCCATACCAGACGTTCCCCTGCATCACACAACAAAAAATACCATCACCACTCTTGCCAGAAAACTGACCAAATTTACTACAACTATTAATACTACTTCTTTAACAGCCCCTAATTACTCCCACATTCTAGTGGG
Source organism: Eptatretus burgeri (assembly GCF_056783735.1). Taxonomy (NCBI): domain Eukaryota; kingdom Metazoa; phylum Chordata; class Myxini; order Myxiniformes; family Myxinidae; genus Eptatretus; species Eptatretus burgeri. Next base: position 50,750,746 of record NC_140962.1, read on the forward strand.
GTCGGATAAGAAACGTTTATGGCCCAGCTCTTTCATGAACTAGCTGGCCAACTTGATGTTTGACTGAAGGTGACATTATTATTATTATTATTCTTTAACGGCCACTATTATCCCACATTGTGAGGTCAGCCAGTGGAAGCTTGCCCGAGTCTTCATAAACTGGCTGGCCAGGCCAGACGTTCAACTAGTTTGGACAGGAATTTGGAATTTGGCCATGGTACCAGCTATGGCACACCTACTCTTTGCGAAAGACACCATGGGATCTTTAAAGCCCACCAACGAATGCTGGCAGATGGGACGCCTGTTTAACGTCCATCTGAGGTATGACACACACATTGATGAATCACCCTGCCTGTGAAACACCGGGATGGCAGTTTATAGCTGGGTTGGGAATCGAACCCAGGCTCGACAGCTTAGAGGCGGGTGTGCATACCTCGAGGCCATCCTGCCACCTCACTGAATGTGACTATAATTTTAAATTTGTTCAGGGTGCTCGTGATAACTCAGATCCCCTAGTTTGAAGGAAAAAGGGGCAGGGTGCTTGTGTGGTGAAAATCAGCACATTTTGCACAAAAGGGACACAAATTTGACAAACAACGAATGGCATTTTCATCTATTTGTTTTCACCAAGTGCATCAGCATGACCTTGAACCAGACATGTGCTGCAACTCATGGAGAAGTACGTTTCACCAAAAATCTTTTTCTTTTTACAGGACTGCAGGATGGGTGAGTGGTGATGCGAAACAGGAAGAAAACATAGGGGCAATACCCCTGGGTGCTCAACTGGTAGCGGCTGGAAAAGATAACCAGGGAACCACTGGTAGGCATGGATAACCCACAAAATATGTAACAGAGTAGAAAGTAAATAACTATGGAATTTTTTTTTTAATGCCATGAACAAACTTGAGTACATCACGGGTGATGAAGGTGGTGGTCGTTTCATCGGAATTGTGTGTGTAGTTTCTGAGACGAAAGAATATGCATATTTTGGGGTCAACCTCCCCCCAAACCCCCCACCAACCACCCGTAGATGCTTCTTGACCCTGATTTGTTTCTGAGAAGAAAGCAAATGTATATTTTGGGTGGCAACCCCCCTTAGACCCTGATTTGTCCAATGTCATGAATAAATTTGGTACATCACAGGTGACGAAAGTTGTGGTGAAGTTTCATCGGAATTGTGTGTGTAGTTTCTGAGAAGAAAGCAAATACATATTTTGGGGGGGGGCAATCCCCCCCTTACACCTCCTTCCAGCCAGATTTTTCCAATGACATGAGCAAACTTTGGTGCATCATAAGTGTTGAAGGTTGTGGTGAAGTTTCATCGGAATTGTGTGCGTACTTTCCAAGAAGAAAGCAAATACCTGTACCTCTTTGGGGGGCGTGGGGGGGGCAAATCCCCCATAAACTAACCTCAATATTTTAATGCCATGAACAAACTTTGGGACATACATGGAAATGAACATTGTGGTAAAGTTTCATCAAAACCGAATGTGTAGTTTCAGAGAAGTTGCAAGTATTGGTGGATGGGATGGACAACGTGCCATCTCTCCCATAAGCTCCCAGAACTACATTACAGGTGAGCTTCAAAAAAAAGAAAAAATTAAAATTACCAGCCGATGAAAATATTCAAAACGAACCACAGATATATCTTATCTATTTCTCATTTAGCCAATATATTGTCGCGGCCGTAGTGGTTAAGTTATTCCCCCCTGACCCAAGTTATTCAAGGTTAAGTTATTCCCCCCTGTGGTGGATGGGCGGGTTAACACCCACCAGGCCGGATCGCCAGGCAGTTTTCCTTCGAGGCGAACACATGATCATCAGAGATTATGGCGTGTGCGGGAAGGGAAGGGGCGGCATGGACAGAGCAGATGGAAGCACAAGGTGTATATACTCGAACCCACAACAGATAGACAGACATCAGCACCTAAAAATAAACACGGGGATTTGATGAAAATAGAAGAAACAAGTCTGAAGACGACGATGGTTCACGAGCGGTATTTGACGATGTAGATTGTTTCAGAAGTCAAGGATGAGACAATGTGATAATATTTGACCAAGTTATAAAAATGATCAACATGATGTGGTACGAGTGACAGGTTATTAGCTGCAAAATGTCAAAAACCCGGTTTCGTTCATCAACTTTCAAAATTTGACCTTTGCATAACCTTTAAAGGTCACAAAACAATGTTGTGGACATTAAAATAAGGAAACAGGATACGTACTACAGCTTATTGGAGTTTCGTCGAAGAAGATCGAAAACCCGGTTCAATTCCCACAACTTTGAAAATTTGACCTTTGTGAACTTTTGAGGTCAAAGGTCAAGGATTATAACCTTTGATGCAAAACTTCCTCTGGAACATTGCAGGAACAATATAACGTCATATAGGCTTTATGGCATTTCACACTCCTCAGATTATCCATACTTTGATGAAATCAGCGTAAAAGCAAATTTGAAGGGGGCGCCACAGGCAAGGTGTTCGAGATAGAGAAAAATGGTTTCAAGACTTTAGGTGGGGAATGACCTCAAGATTATGCATAAAAAATATTGTCATCCTAGCTCTCAAAGTTTGGGCGGTCGTATGATTTTTATGTCAAAATTCGAAATTTTCTAACTTCGTTACCTTGACACAAAAATGAAAAATCGAGCTCCATGGGGCTATGCAGGTGCCATTGGGCTCACCAAATCCCGAAACCCCTGCCAGATTCGATAAACCCCTCGGAGAAGATGGAGTTTATGTCAAAATTCGCAATTTTCTAAGTTTGTGACCTTGACCTTGGGATGAAAATGAAAAAATAAATAAATAAATAAATAAATAATCGAGCTCCGTGGGGCTTTGCAGGTGTCATTGGGCTAACCAAATACCGAAACCCCTGCCAGATTTTACAAACCCCCGAGGAGAAGATGCAAATTGTAATCGGATACCCCCTAAAAACACAATTCGCAATTTTCTAAGTTCGTGGCCTTGACCTTGGGACGAAAATGAAAAAAAAAAAAAAAAAAAAAAAATCGAGCTCCGTGGGGCTGTGCAGGTGCCATTGGGCTAACCAAATACCAAAACCCTTGTCAGATTCGACAAACCCCCTTGGAGAAGATGCAAATTGAAATCGGCTACCCCCTAAAAACACTTTTTGGGCGTGGCTCCGCCCATAATGGGCGCACCACGCCCATTTTCAGGAAAACACAATGAGATGATATAAACCTCCAACCAAAATTTTATCAGGATCGGATCAAAACCCACGGAGCTATGCTCGGGACAGACAGACAGACAGACAGACAGACAGACATAGACAGACAGACAGACAGACAGACAGACATACACAACAATAACAAATATAGTGGTCACTTATTTTTTTTGTGAAAATATTTTTTCACTTTTTTCGTAAACCAATATTTACAAGGGTAATAATTCAAAATGTAATAATAATATGTGAAGTAAATTAAGGTCTAAAGTCGAGGCGCCTCCACACATGGACTTTAATACAGAATTAATTAATTTTTTTGATCTGGGTTTTTTTTATGTTTTCTTTTGAATAAGGCTCACTTGGCTGTGCCAAGATGGGTTTTGAGCGTAGAGTTGCCACAGCTGAAATGTGAATCCTATCCAGGTTCCTCCTGATGACTTCATCTTTGATTTTTGCTTGTTCAGGTTCCTCCTGATTACTCCAATGCAGGAGTGTACCTATTTGGTCTTCCATTTAATTTGAATTGAATTTATTTTAATCCCATTCTGAATTCAATTGAATAATTAAAAAAACATCATGGGTCAGGGTCAGGTATTCAATCAAAGCAGGGTTGCATCAAAGCAGGACATCTTGGGACCTGGTCATCACTGCCAGCAGTTATAAAGTACACCACACAAATCTGCAGAAACGCACCACACAAAACAAGTCCTGGCGAGGGTCTGCAATCTCCGATTACTCTTTTTCTTGTTCGTATTTTGCTTTCCGCCCATTTTTGGCACACTATTTCTCAAGCAATTCTTCACAGATTCACTTCAAATTTTGCAGATATTCATGGACGCTTGGAGAAGTGTGCTATTACTTTTGGTGTTGGTCAGGATCCAAATCCTAAATGCCGAGAAATCATGGAATTTGTCGTAAAACAAGTTCACACGCTCCGGGGGAGAGGGGCGGATCCTGGATAATGCATTCCCAGTTCTGTGGATTAGCAGGGAAAGAAGGGCGGGAATGGCTTTGTGTTGAATGTTATATAATCACATTTGTCAGTTAAAGTTATGTTACATTTAAGCAAGCTGTATGGCCAGTATGCATGGGTTACTGTATTTCTGGATGGACATTGGGAAATGCATCGAAATGAATGATTAAAATCGATCGTTACATGAAATAAATTTGATGTTACACGAATGGGTTAAACTCCAGGAATGATGAAATTGATGTAACGAGCCGATTTTGACTGTGGAGGGCAGTATTGTATTGGAAACTGCTTGATGGAAAGTGCCGGATGATTTTCGCTGGGTCTGAGATGGAAGGTTCCCTTACCAACGAGAATCTCATTGATAAAATAACTCATTAAGGCTGTGTACCAGGAAGTACTTTGAGGTCGACAATCATCCTGAAAGGACCAGTGTTACAAGACATTTTTGATTTGGATAATTGAGTACGATGTGAACAGATCAACACGGCAACGACGTCGGGCGAGTAGGACACAATGTTGGACAGTACCTGGCGGGTGAGGTGATCACACAGGAGTTGGGCCAGCAGGACAACGACACCGTATGAAGACACCTCGACGTGGGAATCAGAGTTGTACATTGTATGCAAGGGTGAACTTCTTCATTTGACTGTATCTGTTTATTCGAAATGCACGTTTCTTTTCAACCATTACATTGTTTTCTGTGTTCCTTGTACAGTCACCCAGAAGTCAGACACCATATCTGACTAAGACCCATTCTATTGATACTCTCAAGTCCATACCTTGGGCTTCCATTCATAAGAGAACGAGCTGGATTCAGCCTTCCCACCATTTAAACCCCAACAGCATGAAAGATGCTTTCCAAAGAGAATGGTGAATAATTTTACAACAAAATCACCTTGAATCCAGTGGTGACTTCAACACCCAAGACAGAAGTGATCGTTATGCTTTGCATCAAGAGGCAATTTAAAAGGGGCAGGGTGGACTCTGAGGGGTGGGGTGCTCCGCAAAGGGGTGCTCCATCCCTTTGATTTATTCAATCAAGCTGGGGGTCTGCAACTCGCCGACTCTTTGCGAACAGCACTGTGGGATCATTAACGTCAACACGTTCTAGCAGAGGGGCCACCCAGTTTAATGTCCATCAAGTAACGGTGAGAACACGTTGATCCATCGCCCTGCCTGTGAACCATCCAGGACAACAGTTTATAGCCGGATCGAGATTCAAACCCAGGATAGATGGCTCAGAAGCGAATGGGTAAACATCTAAACTATCCTGCGAGCCCAATAAAAAAAAAGTACCACTGGACCTGTATCTTATATGAGCCCTGTCCTAATGCTGCAACCCAAACTTGGTAGCATTCTGACTGGTGGGTCTGGAGAAGAAGACTGTTCAAGTAATTCATGCGATTTTTCCAAAAGTTGACGAAGTTGGCCATTTTGACACTTCCGGTCACATGATTGGCATGGCTTCCGCAATTTAATTAAGAACTCTACCCTGGCCCAATGTTTTAACCCAAATTTGGTTGCATTCTGATTGGTGGGTCTGGAGAAGAAGATTTTTGAAGGAATTTACTAAGTTGGCCATTTTGACCTACTTAAAGTCATGTGACGAGAATGAGCTTTGCAATTCCCATTAACAGTCAGAAATGGAATGTTGCTGCCAAATTTCAGCTGGATCGGCCCAGCGGATTGGCCAGTAATGTCAAAAGGGGGCAGATGGATGGACGGTGCACGATGACAATACCTTATTTGGAATTTAAATTCCAGAAAAGCTAAAAAGTTCACAAACCTAAGTCAAGCTCATTACAGCACTGCTGCGAGCTGATTACCTGGTGTTCCCAACTGATGGTTGCTGATTCAGCAATTTAGAAGAAAAGAAAAAAAATTCACCCCCACCTCCCCAAATCAGGGAAACTGAAGTGAAAGCCATGGGTGAGACAGGTAATGCATAGTCTCAAAATAACCACAAAAGGAAAGGAGTTAAGAATACCAATTTTGCTTGGGTTGTCAGCAACCCAAGCGATGGTGATGCCTCCAATCTCAGAGTCACTGTATCGAAGTAAGAATGTTCCATTTGGCTTCGAAAGGAGCATGTCTTGTGCTTGCTGCTTATTCACAAACCCAAGGATGGCACTGCAAACAAGATAAATAAGGAATCAAAAAACACAACTCGACTCGACTGGAATAAACAATGCAATTCATTTTTTTCAGTTAAAACTTGATTGCAACCATTGTTTATACGGTGATCCCTTTACGTTATCAGCAGCCACCATTACTCCAAGGGATGTGGTGACAGCAACGCCGTTGACGAAAGGTTGTCCGATTGGGCTTTGGCTAGCAACCATTTCATCCTGTATGATTTTTAAAATTTTATTCAAGCACTGAAAAAAAACAGAAATCATTGCCCATTATAATCAGTACAAAAGTGGTTGGGGCAGAATCGGACTGCAGTGTCATCCACCGGATGAGGAACATGCCTTCCACAGCTTCAGCGACGCAGCGTACATGCTCTCTTCCCCGTGGGTGTCGTTTTGTGGTTGTTGTTGGTTAATACGAGCTCATCTGCCTTTTGCTGGCACTTGCTCCATCAAGGGTTTCACTACCCCGATCAGTCTACTTGAGTTACCACGAACTGGTCCAACCAGATTGGTAATTTTTAGGAGACACCATCTCTTTCTTGGATGTCCATTGGCTCCCACAGGGAGCTCATCCACTCTTTGGTCATATGTTGTTTTAGTTCTGTGGGGGGGGGGGGGTCGGTTTAGATGCCGACAACCCGACCATGCGGCAGGTAGCACTGGGTTACATGTTACTAGTGGCAGTCCAACGACTGACCTGATTGAGTAAAAATGGAAATTTCCTCACCTTACCCCCTTACTTTGGATCCTTACTCATCCAGATGGAATAAGGATTACAACCTTGATCTCTGTTTTGTATCAGTTGATGAGTCAGCACAGCCTCAACGACATCATGTGAGATACTCCCCCACTTCCCCTCATATTCAACATCACCCTGCCATCATCCATATCAGAAATGAAGTGCCACTCATCACATCGAAGCCTGTACCTCAATGCCATTTCCGTAAAGCCAATTGGCCAGGTTTTGCCAGAGAAGTAGATGAGAAGATCACCTCTTGATTGGAGACCAGAGAACTACAAAGCTTTTTGTCAACTCTTCAAGCTAGCTGCCTCAAACAATATCCATAGAGACTGCAGGAAAACTTTCACCCCTTGCTTGCAACCAGAAACCGAAGCCTTTTGCAGATGAGGAAATTAGCAATCCTGACACAGCCACTCAACTTCTTCACTTGACCTTCAGTTTAAATTGTCATCATCAAATGTGGTTCATGGGAAAAGAAAGAAAGAAAAAAAGGAAGTCAAATGGAAGGAAAAAAGGAATGGCATGTACAGATCCTGGGAGAATTTCTGCATTGATCACACCATAGTAATCCAAATACAAGGTATATAAATACTGTGTTAATTGGATGGTGAGACAAAAAGGAAGAGATTCAGGAAATGATACAGCAGGCAACTATAGAAGGAAAGGTTAGTGTAAAGAGGCAGATGGCAAACCTTGTTGAAAGGATCATAAATCAGATGTACAACAAAACATGATATATTAAATTGACCAGGTGTAGAAACACTCTTTGCTATCAGACTTCACAAAAACACCAAAGAAACAATAAACAGATAATCTATACCAGTGCTGGATGAACCATTAGGCAGACAAGGCATGTGCCTTAGGGCCAGCCAAAAATTCTGGCCAAAAATTATTTTCACATTAAATATTTGTCTTTTTTTGTATTAAATATTTTGTTCTTGAATCAGTTCATCTTTTGTCTGGGGTCCATTTCAATGAGCCCGAGATCCAATTTAAATTTCTCAGGCCATTCTCTAAAATTTCAAAATGTGCATTAGGGCCAGCCGAGGCGTAATCCGGCACTGATCTATACAAGAAGAGAGATGTCTGTCCATGTGTGTCGCCATTCTTCTCAGAAATAGCCGATCAGATGGTCGTCAAACTTTCAGTACCCACACAAATGCAAAAAACATCGACATGCACATTTTGAGGAAAGATGAGACAAAGGTAATGGGATGAATGAACAGGTTAAACCTAGGGGCAGTTGGAAAGTCTGTCAATGAGGCATGCCATCAGTGTGAAGACCTCTGAATGTAGATTTCTCTATGTCCTCAAGGTAGAAGAGACAATTCTAAGGCAAGCAAAGCCAAGCTTTCCACACTGCATCATATCCAAAGGGAATTTGAATTGACTGGTTGCAAAGATTATCGTTAAAAAAACAAAAAAAAAAAATCTCTATCTTGAGGTGGATTTTTTTTTCTTCCACAAACTTCACGTCACTTGGCACCAAGAACATGTGTTGTGCCTCCTGCAAGTGCAAATTGACATAGCACATATCATCCTCAACGTCCTCAGGGGCAGAGTGTTGGACGTTTCGCTAAATTTGGATAATAATTAAGAGTATGAAAGGGCATTAAGTGCCAGTGTAGTTCCTTTCAGGTAAACTCCACAAGCTTGACTATAATGACACAAAGGTTGATAAGTAATTGGGAAAGTTTCCTTTGTTGAAAATGGGTTGAACAAGGAAAAAAGAAAGACATAAAATATCATAGCACCGATTGTTTTAGTATTTTTGCTGTTCAGAGTTAAAGGGATATATCTATATATATATCTATATATCTATATATCTATCTGTCTATCTATCTATCTATCTATCTATCTATCTATCTATCTATCTATCTATCTATCTATATATATATATATATATATATATATACATATATATATATATATATATATATATACATATATATATATATACATATACATATATATATATATATATATATATATATATATATATATATCTTGGTGTTGGTGCAGTGGTTAGGGCAGCGGATTGGGATCCAAAAGGTCCTGAGTTCAAGCCCCGTTGGGCCACTGAATTAATACACCAGGGGGTTGACTCAACCTGTCATCCTTCCGAGGTCGGCGAAGTGAGTACCAGTTTACTGGGCTGGTGTATACCCTGGTTAAAATAGGTGTACCATATCCCTGTGTCGTAAGAGGCGACCAGGGTTGTGTCAGGAAGGGCATCCGGCGTAAAACATGTGCCAAATCACCATGCGGATCATACGGATGATCCGCTGTGGCGACCCTGAATGGGAGCAGCCGAAAGAAGAAGAATATATATATATATATATATATATATATATATATATATATATATATATATATATATATATATATATATATATGGTGTCCCCAAAAAAATACAACTTTTAAAATGTTTCGTTTGATTCTAAGAAAGCAGTCATTTTGTCACTAATGCTTCATTTCTTGTTGCAGAGACCCTGAAGTTTATTTTGATACCACGCAAGCGCCAGAAAAATGCCAAGACTGACCGTACAACAACGGACAAAAATAGTTGAGCTTTGGCACCAGACGAAAAGTGTCATACAGGTGCAACGTCTTTACTCGAGACATTTCGGTATCCACTTGCTCCATGCACCAAACTTTCGGACAATAAAGTGCACCATCGCAAAGTTTACCAATGTGGGAACCATTTGTAACCTTCACAAGGGTCACAGTGATCGGAAGAGGACAGGTCGTAGTGAAGAAAATGTGGAATTGGTGAGACAGGCGGTCGTTCAGAGTCCAAAAAAAAGATTCGACGACTTTCTGCCGAGACAAACATCCATAAGAGCACCGTTCAGTGGATTCTTCGCCAAAACATTCATGCCTTTCCATACAAAATTCAAACGGAAACGGTGCTTACTGATCAACAGAAACGCAAACGACTCGATTTTGCAAATTGGTTCTCAGGAAAGTTGGAGGAAGATGCAGACTTCCTCAAAAAACTTCACATGACGGACGAATGCCATGCTCACTTGTCCGGGGAGGTAAACAAGCAAAACTTTCGGTACTGGGGAACTGAAAATCCTGGTAATGAATCAACTGAACTGGTGCCTCGATCTGTTCTCAAAGTCACCATGTGGGTGGTGGTTGGTTGATATGGGATAATTGGTCCAGACTTCTTTGAAGATGACCAGGGACGCACTTGCACGGTAAACCAGAGGAACTATCGCGAAATGATTCAGGAATTCTATCTGCCAGAGCTACGTACTCAGACCCGTAGGAGAAACAACCTGATCCAGATGAGAACCCAGTGATTCCAGCAGGATGGGGCACCACCCCATACAGCCAGAGAAACAAGGCGTTTTCTCAACCAACATTTTGAGGGCCACTTTATCTCCCTCTACGAAGATGTTGAGTGGCCACCGTATTCCCCTGACCTTACTCCTCCAGACTTCTTCTTGTCGGGGTATCTCAAGGACAGGATCTATGGAAACCCTAGGCCTCAGACTCTTGATCAGCTGAAGGAAAACATCCACCGAGAAATCCAGAACATTCCTCAGGAAACGTTTCCCAAAGTGATGGAGAACATGACAACACGTTTGCAGGCAGTGATCGGACAACGTGGAGCCTACGTCGAACATGTGGTCGAAAAGAAAACGACGATTCTATACCAAAATTTAAATTTTGGTGGCAATTTTGACATTGGTACAATAAACTTCAACCTTTCAGCTTTCTCTCCAGCCATATATCTTTTTAAAAAAAATATAAGTTATGACCATCCTCTTTGCAGATGAAAAGTTGTATTTTTTTTGGGATACCCTGTAAATATATGTATATGTATATATGTACACTACTAAAATGGCAACCAGTCTACCAATCGGCCATCTTTGATCAGATCACAAAATAAAGTGAGGTGCACATGTATGCAATGATGTACTGTGCTTGTGCCAAGGTTGAACAAAATGGTCACCAGTTGGGCATCTTGGATCTAATCTCAGGGGAGGGGGGCGGGATGACTTGCATATGTAAGCTATCATTCCTTATCTGTGTGCTAAGTTTGATCAACATTGGTAAATGCATGTCCAAGAAATGGTTGAGAACATGTTTGATAAGTTTTGTTTTTTTACAACTTCAATGCCCGCCAGTCAGCCATCTTTGATCGCATTGGGAAACAAAATGATGTGCATATGAATACCATCACGTGTTGTCTTTGTGCCAAATACGAATAAAATTGGCCCATGCATGTCCAAGATATGGTTGCGGACACATGCACACATGCACGGGCACGAAAATCGAGACCAAATCCATAAGCCCCCATTTCGGATTATGTCCAACGGGGGCTAATAATGCCTGGTTTTCAAGAGGTGGCAAAAGCACTGGTTTAAAGGGGTAAAATCGAACAAACAATCGACAAACAATGTGCCAAAACCAAATTGGACTTTTTTCTTTTAACAAAAATGACAAAATCAAATGAGAGTACAAAACCAAATTTTAAATAAGAGTAAAAATAAACAGTCGAATGCCAGCAGGAACAGATTCCTCGTACCGTCTGGCTGATGGAACTGAAAGAACCTGATGGCTGTGATACGTGGCAGTACACGTAAATATGAGATGAATGTTGAAGAGGTCAAATGAGAAGGATAACCGTTACCAGAGACAAGAGTTGAGTTGAGTTGAGTTAGAGTTAGAGTTGAGTTAGAGTTGAGTTAGAGTTGAGTTAGAGTTGAGTTAGAGTTGAGTTAGAGTTGAGAGAGAGTTGAGAGAGAGAGAGAGAGTTGAGAGAGAGAGAGAGAGAGAGTTGAGAGAGAGAGAGAGAGAGTTGAGAGAGAGAGAGGGTTGAGAGAGTTGAGAGAGTTGAGAGAGAGTAGAGAGAGTAGAGAGAGTAGAGAGAGTAGAGAGAGTAGAGAGAGTAGAGAGAGTAGAGAGAGTAGAGAGAGTAGAGAGAGTAGAGAGAGTAGAGAGAGTAGAGAGAGTAGAGAGAGTAGAGAGAATAGAGAGAGTAGAGAGAGTAGAGAGAGTAGAGAGAGTAGAGAGAGTAGAGAGAGTAGAGAGAGTAGAGAGAGTAGAGAGAGTAGAGAGAGTAGAGAGAGTAGAGAGAGTAGAGAGAGTAGAGAGAGTAGAGAGAGTAGAGAGAGTAGAGAGAGTAGAGAGAGAGAGAGAGAGAGAGAGAGAGAGAGAGAGATAGAGAGAGAGAGAGAGAGAGAGAGAGAGAGAGAGAGAGAGAGAGAGAGAGAGAGAGAGAGAGAAAGAAAATTGAAACGAAGATCATCTTCATCCCAGGAAGGAGTTGCAATAGTATATAATCAGGCCTGCTAAAATATTTGGTGAAAACCCCAAAAACTTCACCAAGACTTGTTTTAAATGCAACGTGGTCGGTCTATGGATTGCAGGAATTATTTTATATTTTTCCCATTTTAATGAGACGTTTTGAATGGTTCCAAAAACACCTGGTGTTGGCTTAGCAGCTTGGGTGGCAGGCTTGGGATCTTAGGGTCTTGACTTTGAGCTGCGTTGGCATCCAGCAGCCAAGCTGCCATACGCAAGAAGAATGGTTCCAAAATTCAATATAAATTTGGATGACATTTCTAGTTTATTATGGTGTGTTTGTGCTCTGTCGCTCACCAACAAATGTTGAACCAGAGAGATCTCAGTTTGTTTATATTTCTGTGGTGAGTGTGAAATATGGAAGGAATACTTTTACTCCACAAAC
>NC_140962.1:50778488-50859616 GCF_056783735.1 Eptatretus burgeri
CACTGTGACCTCGACCTTTGACCGATTTTGACCAAAATCTAATCAGCACCAGGCATCACCCTCTTGAATCACGTGGTGTAATTTGACATTGGTAGCTTCTTCCTTTCTCGAGTTATCTGAACCAAACCATCAAAAATCGAATATTTTACCTCACTGTGACCTTTGACCGATTTTGACCAAAATCTAATCAGCACTAGCCATCACCCTCCTGAATCACGTGGTGTAATTTGACATTGGTAGCTCCTTCCGTTCTCGAGTTATCGTGCCTACAAACAAACAAACAAACAAACAAACAAACAGAAACGGAAGTCATCAATATACTTACGAAATCTTTAGATTTCGTAAGTAACAAGCAATCATAGACTGGTACTTACGAAATTGTCAACTTGACCTCTGACCTTGGCTTATAAAAGCTGTCTCTAGAGAAGGTAGCGACGCAAACCAGAATTTTCTACGATGATTCTGTACCAAACCATCATAGATCGAATGTTTGACCTCACTGTGACCTTGACCTTTGACCGATTTTGACCAAAAGCTAATCAGCGCTAGCCATCACCCTCCTGAATCATGTGGTCTAATTTGACATTGGTAGCTTCTTCCGTTCTCGAGTTATCGTGCCTACAAACAAACACACACACAAACAAACACACACACACACACACAAACAAACACACAAACAGATGACGGAAGTCATTAATATTCTTACAAAATCTTTAGATTTCGTAAGTAACAAGCAGTCATAGACTGGTACTTACAAAATCGTCAACTTGACCTCTGACCTTGTCTAATAAAAGCTGTCTCTGGAGAAGGTAGCGACGCAAGCCAGAAGTTTCTACGATGATTCTGTACCAAACCATCAAAAATCGAATGTTTGACCTCACTGTGACCTTGAGCTTTGACCGATTTTGACCAAAATCTAATCAGCGCTTGCCATCACCCTCCTGAATCACATGGTGTAATTTGACATTGGTAGCTGCTTCCGTTCTCGAGTTATCGTGCCTAAAAACAAACACACAAACAGAGGACGGAAGTGATCAATATATTTAAGAAATCTTTAGATTTCGTAAGTAACAAGAAAAAGACGTCATGCAGAGCACGATACTTGCAAAATCCACCCACCCCCACTCCAAAGGTTACCATGGATACATCAAATTGTCTATTTCATTAAGATTAAAATTGAAAATCTTAATCAAAGCTCAGGTCAATCAGATGAAAATTATTTTTCAGATTGAAATTGATGATTTTAGAAGTTTGACCTCGAGTTGACTTTTGACCTCACAAATATTTGCTTTTCCAAATAGTGATGAACTATGCAATTGCCGTTTAATTTTCAAATCAATTGGATGGAAATTGACGATTTTTCATTTGAAAATTCACGAAGTTTCTGTTGAAAATTGATTTTAGAAATCTGACCTTGAGTCGACCTTTCACCTTTTGACCTCAAAAATAGTTGGTTTCCCAATCCAATGATGTAATATGCAAATCTTGTTCAAATTTCAAGTCAATCGGATGAAAAAACAACAATTTTAGAAAATTTACCGCAAGATGACCTTTGACTTCAAAATCAATTGACTTCTCAGTTGAGACTAACTTTACAACTTGGTAAGGTTTCATGACAATCAGTTTAAAATTGCGATCTGTCGATGACAGACAGACAGACAGACAAAAAGATAGAAAGAATAACAACAAGAAGAAGACGTCGTGCACAGCAGGATACTAACAAAATCCATAAAACAAATTTGACCTCAAATATAATCGGTGGTTGAATGCAATGATCAAATCTGCAACTCCTCTTCAAATTTCAAGTCAATTGGATGAAAATTCACAATTTTAGAAAGTCGGCCTATGTTGTCCTTTTGGCTGATGTTGACCTCAAATTGGTGGTTGAATTCAGTGACCTGATATGCAAATCCTCTTTAAATTTTAAGTCAATTAGATGAAAATTTATCAATGGCATCTCCCGCGAGTCTTTGGGCCTCTCACTCTCTCACCGCAGACAGGTCAGTGGTCTTTCTGTCTTCTCCCGTATCCTCTCCGGTCTCGCCCCCCCTGCTCTGTCTGTGATTTGTCCCCACCATATTTCCGCAGGGCGCTCAAGGTCCGCCAACAACCCCCTTCTGCTAAAACTATCAAAATCATGAATCACGGCTCACCTTCACTCTTTCATTTCTCTTTTTTCCCGCCTTTCACATAAACTCCGTCATTCTATTCAATCCCATTCTACCCTCCAGGCCTTCAAAACAGCTATTCACCACCACCTATCATCCCCCATCCAAATCCTCCATCTTTTCTACCCCCCGTTAATCCACCCCAAACCCACCTCCTTCAAATTCCCTGCTTTCCTTCCTGAAAGTCCCTGTAATATCCATCTTGTACACCCCGTGTTCCCCGCCTCATCCCTCTCCCTTCCACAGATCTCCTAATGTCTGTTCCCTACTGTTTTGTCCTTCCCACTCCCGCCCCTCTTGTCTCATGCCCCCGTTGCTGTGCATTGTGCATCAGCTTTCATACGAGCCTTGACAATGTAAACAAAAAACAAAAAACAAAATTGAGGATTTTAGAAATACCACCTTAGTTGTTGACCTTTTGACCTCAAAAACAAGAGGTTTCTTCCTTATGACAAACTCTACCATGTGGTCAAGTTTCGTGAAGATCAGTTTATAATTGTAACCTCTAGGCAACAAACAGACAAACAGACAGACAGACAGACATAACAAAATCGACTGACCAATATACTTGAAAAATCTTCAATTTTGCAAGTAGCAAACAGACACACAGGGGTGAAAACATAACCTCCTTCCACCTTCGGTGGTGGAGGTAAATGTGGGTCAGCTGACTCGATGTACTGAAGAAAATTTAATGGCCCCTTTCATTGATACAAACTCGATAAACATGTATTGCATTACAAATCAATGTGTGTGTGTCTGTCCTGTTATTCAGTTCTTGAAATAGGGTTTACATGCGTTGCGGCTCTTTAGATTTCGTATTTGTGACCGAATTTGAAAAAAAATGGCTCTTCTTGCTATTTCGGTTGCCAACCATTGGCCTTGAGGTACGTACTCTTCTGGTCAAAAGTTTTAGAACACCCCCATTTTTCAGTTTCTACTGATATGTAAGCAGTTCAAGTCCAGTGAATAACCTGAAATGGTACAAATCTAAGCAGTAAACTGCCAGAGGTTAAAAAAAAAAGTTTAGGTTACCAAAAAATGAAAAATAATGTATATTTCAGAGTAGTTAAAAAAGGCCCTTTTCAGGGAATAAGTAATGGGTTAGCAACTGCAGCTGTTCTGCAGCAATTGAAGTAAATTAAGCCTTGAAAGTTGATGCAAACAATTCCTACAGGTGTCCCAACTTTTGTTTATTAGTTACAAACCCTCTGTCTGGATAAAAGCAGTGTTGGAACAGACTGTGTTGCTACACCCTCTGAAGCATTATTTGGACAATATTGCACTTCAGGAAGTAGTATATTGCTATCATAATCGTGAGAAAAAGACAATTAACAAAGGAAGACAGACAGACCATTATAACCCATAAAAGTGTAGGTCCTTCCTTTAGAGAAAATGCAAAGAAGCCAAGGTGTCAGTGAGTACAGTTTCCTACACCATCAAAAGGCACTTGGAACCTGGAGGAAACTCTGACAGGAAGAGGTCTGGCAGACCCAAAGCCACAACACAATCAGAAGACAAGTTTCTGAGAGTCAACAGCTTGTGTGATAGGCGGCTCACAGGACAGCAGCTTCAAGCACAGCTTAACACTGGTCGAAGTAAGGAAGTCTCCGTTTCAACTGTGAAGAGAAGACTTCACGCTGCAGGTTTGACAGGTCGAGTGGCAGTAAGAAAGCCATTGCTAAGATGGCAAAATAAGAAAAAGAGGCTTGCCTGGGCCATGAAGCACCACCAGTGAAATACTGAAAACTGGAAGAAGGTCTTATGGACCGATGAATCAAAATTTGAAATCTTCGGTTCATCACGCAGGGTTTTTGTACGTCGTTGAGTCGGCAAAAGCATGGTTCCTCATTGTGTGACACCAACTGTCAAACGTGGAGGAGGAAGCGTGATGATCTGGGGCTCTTTTGCTGGATCCAGAGTCGGCGACTTGCACAGAGTGACTGGCACCCTGAACTAAAAGGGCTACCACAGCATTTTGCAGCGCCATGCAATACCCTCTGGTCTATGCCTAGTTGGTCAGGGGTTCATGCCACAGCAAGATAATGACCCAAACACACCTCCAGGCTATGTCAGAACTACCTTCGAAGAAAAGAACAAGACGGTAGGCTTCAAATCATGGAATGTCCAACACAGTCTCCAGACTTAAACCCCATCAAGCTGGTTTGGGATGAACTGGACAGAAGGGTGAAAGCAAAGCAACCGACAAGTGCAACACATTTGTGGGAACTTCTGCAACATTGTTGGGAAGAACTTTCCGAACAATATTTGATTTCCATTGTGGAAAGAATGCCACGAGAATGTTCGGCTGTTATATCTGCAAAAGGTGGCTACTTTGACGAGTCAAAAATTTGATTAAATTTTGTTTAACAAAACGATTCCATGATTTATTTTTTTTTATCTGCAATTGTTTATTTGTTCTGTGCTTTAATTCCAGAGTACATTGAAACATTCAACTGCTTAAATTTCAGTAAAAACTGGAAAAATGGGGGTGTTCTCAAACTTTTGACCAGTAGAGTACACTCACCTCAGATCCGTCTCGCCTGAGTATGAACCTCGGCCCAGCTACAAACTACCATACTGGTGTCATGCAGGCAGTGTGAGGCATCAATGTGTACGTCTTCCCTCAGATAGAAGTTCAACTCAGCGTCCTGTCTCCCAGCATTAGTTGGTGGACGTTAAAGATCTCAATGTGTCATTCTCGAAGAGTAGGCAAGCCATCGCCGACACCTTGGTGAAATTTAATTCCTGCCCTAACCTATAGAGGGCGTTGCATCAGCAGCCTTGTGCTGTATATGAAAGAAGAACAACAAAATGGTGGTTCTATGAAGCAATTTGCCAAGAAGATTAATGATTGCCAAAGGCAATTTTCAAAGGAAGAAGACTTGATAATATCTTCAGTAGAGCAGCAAAAATAAATAAAAAGAAAAGGAAAAAAAGCCTACTGCTGTATGCCTTACTTTTTAATCTCTCAGCATGGGCATTCTGGGCCTTTTAAGCACAAGGCATGTCACAGTGGCCTATCAACCGCATACAGGAAGTTCACAAAAAATGTAAACACCGATGTAAAGTCACTTACTTAATAGGGTGTTAGGCCACCACACGTGGCCAGTATGGCTTGTATGCGCAGCGGCATAGAATCTATCAGCATCTGGAATTCTGTCGGAGGGATGCAGCACCATTCTTCCAAGAGAAAGTCAATCAACTAATACCTGGATGATGGAGGTGAAAAATGCTGTCTTATGTTCCATAAATGCTCGATTGGGTTCAGATCTGGTGACTGAGAAGGCCAAGACAAATGGAAAACATCAGTGTCATGCTCATCAAACCATTGGGCAACTGCACATGCTCTGTGGATGGGGGCATTGTCATGCTGAAAGACACCCCTTTCGGCAGGAAATAAATGCCACACAATTGGGTGAAGATGATCACTCGGTACCATTAATTTGGGATTGACATTGATCTTGCCTTCTAAGGGAATGACTGCACCCAAACCATGCCAGGAAAATGCATCCCACAACATTACAGAACCACCAGAACCCTTCACTGTTGGAACCAAGCACTCAGGGTTGTGGAGTTATTTATGTTGTCACCACAAGTGCACTTGTCCGTTTGTCGAGAACATGGTGAAGGATGCTTCATCTGACCATGTCACATTTCTCCACTGTTCAGTAGTCCATTGAATGTGCTCTTTTCACCAATGGACGTGTATTGCCAGGTGTGTTTGAGTGGTTTGTGCACTGCAACCTGACTATGGTATCCCACCTCTGTGGAGTTCTCGGCAAACCGTTTTTGATGAAACTGGCTGCTCGTGTCCCACGTTGAAATTTACAATAAATTGCACTTCAAATTAATGCACGTATATCACGATCATGGAGTATGCGCTCCCGCCCACTGTTGCCCTTTGCTGATGTCTTTCCCTTAGCCATGCAGACATCACCTTTGACACCGTTTCTTATGAAACATTTGCAAGTTGAGCTGTCTTTGTTGGGGTGTGTTTGGCAGGAGCTTCAGTAACATCACCCCTCTTTCAAAGTCTCTGAGGTCTCCTATTTAAGCCATGCTAGCCATAATTTTCAGCAATGCAAGCTGGTGTAGCATTTTTATACATGACCCTAAGCATGCTGGGATGTTATTTACTTCATTAACATGTGGGCCACACCAGTGTGGAAGCTGTTGCTTTCATTATACTTGGTGTCCCTCGTTTACCTTGTGTTACAATTGTTTTGTCCACTACCTGTATGTTTCTCAAATTCAGCAATGATCAAGTCTAAAAACATTGTAAGTGTGAAAAGATTGAAAGGCCATGAATGATATTTGGACAATTATAATTGTATAATTTAATTATGCACCCCACTATTATGCACCTCCATAATTATTTGGACATTAACAAAAAAATCTGTGGTATCAACATGTGAGGCTTTACCCATCATTCCAATGCTGCTTTAGATGCCGTTTGGTAAGTTCCATAACTCCATCAAACCACTGCCAGAAGGTAAAGTTCCTGCTTGGAAGACTCTCCTGGAAAGGATGAGGGAGGTGGGTGGGAGTTGGGGGGGGGGTTGGGGGAGGGATGAAATATAAAATGTCATGATTCAAAGAAAATAAAATGAGTAGACAACAATTGTTGTTAGTTAGATACTATACTCACAAAAAAATTAGAGCAACTTTACAATGAAAAAAAAGAGAGTTCAGAGAACACCTTACCCCACACAGCCTTAAGAAACAAAGATATTAGGCAGGGTTTGCAGGCGGCAAATTTGATTGTTCATGATGACGTAAAATGCCGCAATATTTTGTCCAAATACAGTAATCCCTCGATATACAGAAAGGTTTACATTTTTAAACTATTTCCGTTCGGTGAATTTCCGTATGTCAAATTTACTTATCCCATATACTCCCATTATGTAAGTGAAGATAGGGTCTTACAGAACAAAAACTTGACTACAATGTGAAAAAATACGCAGTTTGAATGTAACAAACTTTATTAAAATACTATGTCTTAAGACTGAGTGGCAGGCTGAGGGGTGGCAGATTCATCCACATCCTCTGAAGAAGTGGCAGATTCATCCACATCCTCTGAAGAGGTGGCAAACTGAGGTGTGGCAGAGAGGCAGGCTTGGTTGCTACATCCTAGGAAGTATCAGCCCCATCATCTTTCTTGGAGAAATATACATGCAAGGTTGCTGCTTTGCATGTTGCTTCTTTTCCTTGTACAGTTAGTTCCCTGTCGCAGTTGATTGAATCATTAGTTTGCCTGACTGGTTTGAGTCAGGGAGTGAGTGAGTGAGTGAGTGAGTGTGTAAGGATCATTGTCAGTGAAGATTTAGAGTCCCATTTTGATGAGTGGAAGCTTCCGACTATGTATGACAATGAAAATTACAACAAGTTACGGGATTGTCGTTTATGTACTGCAGTAAGGATTGCCAGTAACTGAAGTTATTACAGTTCTAATTGTAGGAGTCTGCAGAGAATAACTGCTTAAAACTAGAAAACCAATCAGAAACCCAACCAGCAAATTTGATGTGCAACATGTAATGTTGTCACGATTGTCACCTGAATTAAGCGATCATGGAATTTCCCTTGCAAATCACATCACCCACAACATCTGTACACATTTTTGCACACAATAAATGCCAATATCTTCTATAAACTAGAGTTCATAGAAAATCTTGCAATGGTGTAGTATTTTTGCCAAGAACTGTCAGACCCCGCTATTTGTGGGGGATACGTTCCTGAAAAATGCTGCGAATGTCAGGGTCCGCGAATGTCGGGGCATTGTTTTAAACAAAACCCCCAAAAATTTTTATAACAAGGTCGAGGCTCATGGAAGAATGATTACACAGGACAAATCAGGACACAACAAAACAAAGGGGAAACAGCAGGGCGGAGGGAGAAAGTAGTCGGAGATGGACAAACAAGGGATGCAGGTAACGATGAGCGGTAAGGGAGAACGCAAAGGGTGGACAATATGGATACATAAACACAATTGTGTTTGACCAGTTTGTGATTTTGTCAAGGTGTGAGGAGAGGGAAGAGGCTGCCGCCTGTCTGTCAGAAAGATGTGTAATCTCATGGCAGAGAGTGCAGTCATCAGCAAAGAGATAAAGAGGATTTTCCAGAGAGTCAGTGAGATCATTGATGAAGATGAGGAATAATATGGGGCCTCGAACACTGCCTTGTGGTACTCCAGCCTTGACGTCCATAGAGACGGCCCTGATCTCATGTCTGATATCGAGTGTCTCCACCATTGTTGGGGGAGTAGAAGCAGCATGTCCAAGGTAGAGTGACCAGGTCTGAATCCAAAAAGATGATCTGAGATGAGGCTGTTGGAGAAAAGGAACGATTTTATATCAATTGCAATGACGTATTCCATGACCCTGCTGATGATTGGAAGGAGAGCAAGCCAATTGGGCTGTGGTTAAGGGATTCATTTTTTAAAACCTTTTTTTATGTAATGCTTTGATGTTGGCTGATTTCCAAAATTAACATGTGGATATAGGGGACCAGTCCTGAACTGTACAAAAAAAAAAAAAGTAAAAATGAAATAAATAAATAAATAGGGGAAAAAATTTGCGAATATGCAAATGTGGAAGCAGGTCACAATTTATGACCCGTGAATACACTGGGTCCGTGGGTTCGACAGTACTGCTAAACTCGAGGTTTTTGAAAGTGGCAAGAAAGCAATGTGTTCTCCAGTGTTCAAGGATACGATTCAATTTAAATAAAATAAAGATTGTAAAAGGTTATAGAATTTTTTTTCCCCCCAAAGTTTACTGCTGTTTATGCACTGTCTTTTACACCACCATATTTAACACCTCAAATTAGTTATTAATTATTACCCATTCGTAATAATTAATTATTCATGCATGTTTGTGTCCTTTACGATGTCCCTAAGAACAGTGTTTCTTGTTTGGAATGATTTTCAATTCTGTATGACTGCCAAACAGGCAGACAGACTAAAAACATCACCTTACTCCTCTGTGCACGTGCAAGCTCGTGCATGCTAACAAATCGGGATGAGTCTGTACAATTTGTGAAATTCAGAGCCACGGAACTGCTAAACTGCAGATTCATGTTCTACAGTGTTCAAAATGTAAACTTACACAGAAATGAAGTAGTTCCTCGATCATAGACCGACGTCTATAGACAGACAGGGAGAGTGAACCAATTGCTTCACCCTGTTTTACGCTTAGCATGTGTGGTAATTAGATAAGAATGGTTTGGTGTCATTCAACACCAAAGGAGGTGGCTCACGCTATTAGGATGGTAAAAGGAAGGTGGTGGGATGTCACTCAGATTGCAGTTGCTCCCCAGTATAATGTTCATAGCAGTGTCATTTCCACGGCAGTAGACTGGATTATTCAAGGAGCCATCGCCGAAGTGTTACAAAGTCCCACGAGGAGATCATTATCATGTCACCCTTGCCATATTCAATTATACATCAGCTTACAAGGTACAACAAGTGGTGCCAGGCACAACAAATCCCACCCATTTAAGGCATAAAGTTATTTTGGGGATCAAATTTAAATTTGATACATCCTGAACCTGAATGTTGATTATAAGGAATAGAATAAGGAATATTTTAGTCTTAGTTTGAAGTCAATTAAACCATTTTTGACGAAGTTATGACCGTAAAATAATTTTGACCTTTCAAGGCCACGTAAGGTCAAAGGTAATGGTGTCAAATGAAAGCCAATAAAGGACTTCATATATGTCTTCCATGGTAAACACACGCATATTCCTAACCTTTTTATCCCGCCCCCCAGAGGGAGGGAGCGGGATATTGTAATCGTCCGGTTTGTTATCTTGCCAAAACGAAGTTTTTGCAAAATAAATTAGTTTGTCTGTTTGTTTGTCTGTCTGTTAGCAACTTTATGGCAAAACGGCTTTAGCAAACACTCAAATTTAATCCACAGGTGGGCAATGAAGCTTGGACGACCCCATTAACTTTTGGGTCCAATTGGATCAAAGGTCAAGGTCACAAAAAGATCAAAATCGTTTTTCGCTCATAACTTCGTCAAAAATGATCTGATTTACTTCAAACTAAGCTTATAGTGAACCTTATTCCATTTATCACTTATAATCCTTTCCATTCCTAGAGTGAAAAATGCATATTTGTGAAGATCGGTAGGGTCCGAAGTTTTGGGGGTCATCGTCATCTGTCAAAATTACATATTTTCCATTACAAATCAAAAAGGTTTTGGAATATGCGAGTTTAGGAATATGAAGACATATATCAAGTCCTTTATTGGCTTTCATTTGACACCATGACCTTTGACCTTATGTGGCCTTGAAAGGTCAAATTTATTTTACGGTCATAACTTCGTCAAAAATGGTTTAATTGACTTCAAACCAAGACTAAAATATTTCTTATTCTATTCCTTATAATCAACATTCAGGTTAATGGGCTGTCACACCTTGACGATTTAGCCAGCGTATGCCGACGTATGAAAAATTTGTCTAAATCGCTGGCACATGTCGAATACGTAATGGGTAAGTTTTGTATACGTTAAGAACACGCTGAAGCATGCTGGCATATGTCGTAGTACGCCGAGCTCGTCGACAAATTTTAACATGCTCAAAATTTTTCGACGTATGCCAGTGTATGACTCACACGTTCCGCATACGCTGGCCATAAGTTGTAGGCACGTTACGAGATCGTTGACACACGTCACTTGTAAGTTACTCATAAGTCGAAACACGTCGAGGTAATGTTTAGCGTACCCGAAACTTATTTCTAACCTATGAGTAACGTGCTTTGAACCTATGTGTAACGTATCTCCAACGCACATTGACGTATGTAGATGTATTTGACGTCTTCCGGACGACCACAGAACTTACTGAACGTGTTTCTAACTTACAGCTACCGTATAATGGCGTATTGGCAGCGTTTAGGGGAATTGGTATATAAAAATGGGCTTCACAGGAGGAACCCGTCAGTGTTCCAGACTCCATGTTTTTTTGTATTTTTATTTTTTTCTTCGGCATGACGGTGATGTTGACACTTCGATTACGAGTGCGGTTATGATTTAAATCGTTGAGCGGCAGCCTATGAATAGCCTACGCCACGTGATCATCAACGATACGCTGTCGCACCCTATGCATACGTTAGACTATCGTTGGGCATACGTTGTGAATGCCGACAACACGCTAAACATTCGTTGGTATAAGTGATCTATAAGTTATCGAAACGTTCTGTGTACGTTACTAATACGTTATGCATTGTCCAACTCGTTATGAATACGCCAAAAACTTAAAAAAAAAACATCAATAGTTCAGCATAGAAAAACATTAAAAAAAAAGCCGAAGAAAACTTCGAAGAATGCTGCAAAGAAGTCTCCTGGCCGTGGCCGTGGATGCGGACGCAAGGAGGATCCATCATCACCCACACCCTCCTCATCACGCTCACCTACTACTACTGACATGGACCTACTACTACGACTACTACTAATGACACGCTCATCTACTACTACTACTACTACTACTACTACTACTACTACTACTACTACTACTACTACTACTACTACTGATACTACTGACATGGACATGTACTCACCATGGAGTCTGAAACACTGACGGGTTCCTCCTGTGAAGCCCATTTTTATGTACCAATTCCCCTAAACGCTGCCAATACGCCATTATACGGCAGCTGTAAGTTAGAAACACATTCAGTAAGTTCTGTGGTCATCCGGAAGACGTCAATCAAATACGTCTACATACGTCAATGTGCGTTGGAGATACGTTACACATAGGTTCAAAGCACGTTACTCATAGGTTAGAAATAAGTTTCGGGTAGCTAAACATTACCTTGACGTGTTTCGACTGATGAGTAACTTACAAGTAACGTGTGTCGACGTGTGTCAACGATCGCATAACGTGCCTACAACTTATGGCCAGCGTATGCGGAACGTGCGAGTCATACGCTGGCATACGTCAAAAAATTTTGAGCATGCTTAAAATTTGTCGACGTGCTCGGTGTACTACGACGTATGCCAGCGTGCTTCAGCGTGCTCTTAAAGGCCCGGTCACACCTTGACGTTTTAGCCAACGTATGCCGATTTTTGAATTTTTTTTCTAAAACGCTGGCACACGTTGAATACGTTATGGGTAAGTTTTGATAACATTGAGAGCACGCTGGCATACGTCGTAGTACGTTGCCATACGTCGTAGTACGTTGCCATAAGTCGTTGTACGTTGGCTTTAAACGTTGTACTTTTCGGTTGTCCTCAAATTTTTTCATGCTTGAAATTTCACGACGTATGCCGGCGTATGACTCACACGTTCCGCTACGCTGGCCACAAGTTGTAGGCACGGTCTGCGATCGTTGACAGACGTCAACACATGCTACTTGTAAGTTAATCATAAGTTGAGACACGCCGAGGTAATGTTTAGAGTACCCGAAACTTATTTCTAACCTATGATTAACGTGTTGTTGGCATGTTACGCGATCGTTGCCACACATCGACAGACGTTACTTTTAAGTTACTCATAGGCTGAAAGACGTCGGTATAATGGATCATCCTTGCGTCAGCGTCCACGGCCACGGCCAGGACACTTATTTGCAGCATTCTTCAAACTTTTCTTCGGCATGACGAGGATGTTCACACTTCGATGTCTAGCTTGGCTATGATTCCAATTGTCCATCGGCAGCGTCTATTTAAAATAGTCGAGTTTGAGCGTTTTAACACGTTCAGAAGAAACGTTTCAAATTTCCAAACCCCAGCGTCAAAAAAAAAAAAAAAAAAAAAAAACCAAGGCGAGTGACAGCAATTTAAATCGTTCATTGTAAACAATGAAAGTAGCTGAGTGGTACCGTTTAAAAGTCGTTGAGTGTAAAAAAATCCAATTGTTGAGCGCAAGCGTCTACTTTCAATAGTGGAGATGCAGCCATTTAAATCGTTGAGTGGCAGCCTATGAACCTACCCGTGGAAACGCGGATGCAAGGACGATCCATCATAACCCACACCCTCCCCCTCACACCCACCTACTACTGCCAACATGAACAAACTACTACTAATACTAATACTAATAGTAATACTGATACTGATACTGTTACTGCTGACATGGACATCGACTCAAAAAGGACTCGAAAACACTGTTGGGTTCCCCTTTTATGAACACCATTTTTATATACCAATTCCCAAAACCGCTGGGAACACGTCTTTATATGGCAGTTGTAACCTAGAAACACGTTCATTTATTTTTTTTGTCGACCGGAAGACGTCATTGGAATATGTCTACATACGTCGATGTGTGTTGGGGCTACGTAAAGAATTGGTTCAAAGCACGTCAAACATAAGTTAGAAATAAGTTTCGCGTAAAAAAGACATTACCGCGACGTGTTTCGACTTATGAGTAGCCTATGTGGACGTGTGTAAGCGTCCACATATCGTGTGTAAAACTTATCCCCATCGCATGCGAACGTGTGTCATACGCCGAGTACGTCGTAAAATTTTGAACATGTTCAAAATTTCTTGACGTACTCTACTTACTACGACTTATGATAGCGTATTTAGCGTTCTACTCACGCATACCAAACTTACCCATACCGTATTCGACGTGCCCCAACGTTTTAGACACATTTTTTGTGACGTCGGCATACGCTGGCAAGATCGCCAAGGTGTGACCGCGATTTTGACCCTTCCATTTCTACGGCAGTTATGATTCGAATCGTTGTGAGTCAGCCTTTTAATAGGCTACGTCACGACATCGTCGGCGATGCGTGCAACGCGCTATGCCTGAGTTAGACTATCGTTGGGCATCGGTTGTGTAGGCCGACAACAGGTTCAGCATTCGTTGGTATAAGTTATCTATAACACAACGAAACGTTCTGTGTAGTTACCAATGCGTTATACATAAGACCAAGTCGCTATGAATACGTCCGAATCTTTAAAAAAAAACATCAAAAGTTCAACGTAAGCCAGCGTTTTACATAAATTTTAACACATTGCCATCGCTGGCTAAAACGTCAAGGTGTGACCGGGCCTTAACGTATACAAAACTTACCCAAAACATATTCGCCGTGTGCCAGCGTATTCGGCAAATTTTTCATACGTCGGCATACGCTGGCTAAAACATCAAGGTGTGACAGGGCATGACGGTGATGTTGACACTTTGATGTCTAGTGCGGTTATGATTTGAATCGTCGAGCGGCAGCCTTTTAATAGGCCACGCCACGTGATCGTCGGCGATACGCTGCCGCGCGCTATGCATACGTTAGACTATCGTTGGGCATACGTTGTGAACGCCGACAACACGCTAAGCATTCGTTGGTATAAATTATCTATAAGTTATCGAAACATTCTGTGTACGTTACTAATACGTTATGCATACGTCCAACTCGTTATGAATACACCAAACACTTAAAAAAAAAAAATGAATAGTTCAGCGTACGCCAGCGTTTTACCTACATTTTGATACGTTGCCATACGCTGGCTAAAACGTCAAGGTGTGACTGCCCCTTTAAGGATGTATCAAATTTAAATTTGATCCCCAAAATAACTTTATGCCTTAGATGGTTGGGATTTGTTGTGCCTGGCACCACTTGTTCGATTCATAATGGAAAATATGTAATTTTGACCGATGACCATGACCCCCAAAACTTCGGACCTAACCGATCTTCACAAATATGCATTTTTCACTTTAGGAATGGGTAGGATTATAAGTGACAAATAGAATAAGGTTCACTATAAGCTTAGTTTGAAGTAAATCAGATCATTTTTGACGAAGTTATGAGTGAAAAACGATTTTGATCTTTTCATGACCTTGACCTTTGATCCAATTGCACCCAAAAGTTAATGGGGTCATCCAAGATTCATTGCCCACCTATGGATTAAATTTGATAGTGTTTGCTAAAGCCGTTTTGCCGTAAAGTTGCTAACGGACAGACAAACAAACCGGAAGATTACAATATCCCACTCCCTCCCTCCGGGGGGGGGGGCGGGGGGGGGGGATAAAAATGGAAACTGCATAAATAGCAAAACTTTAGCACGTCTGTACGAGATCTTTGCAAAAATGGATGGTAAACCACCTCAGTGACATTCAGCCTAAATAATGATGGGATTTGTTCAAGGCACTGACAGGGAACACCGAACATTTTCAAAGGATATTGTGGAATCAACATTTCCAAGCAAGGCAGTTTAATGACATTAAATGAGACAGCAGGCTTGGAAGTAGAAATGTGCACATACATATCTGTACAGTGGGTTCAAACTAAAATAAAATAAAAGAAATGAACTACTGTTGGACTAACGAGTTAGGACAACAAGTTGATTTTTTACATGCAAGGTCATGCTTCGTGTAACAGCGAGATAACAAAACAGAACAGGCCAAAGCACAGTGAAAAGGGGGTAAACACCAACAGCAGCATAGACGTACACATGAGAGGGGCGTTTATTAATTTTAATCATGTTTGTTTCGTTTGTGTGGCATTTTGATTGGAGGAGGCAGAAAGGGACTTCTGCAAGGAATAAATTTAATCTCAAAATCGAATTTAATCCACTTTGCATGTGCAACGCAATGAAGAGTCGACTCGTAGTTGTCAATATTTTTTTATGACCCTCTGTCACTTGCAGGCAGCCAACTGACCATTACTTCTGTGAGAAAATTCAGGATGTAATAATGCTGTTTTGGGAGCTTGCAAGGCTGGATCCCAAGAGGTAGGGACAAAGTGAATGTTACAATTTTAGCATACGTGCAGACCAAATTTAAATTTTTAGCACCGACTCGTTTCTCGGCTCACTCCTACATTAAGAGATACTGTCATTTGAATCTTGCATCACAGCCTCTTATTTTTTTGGAGAGAAATATAAGTTCATGAAGGAACTGAATAACAAAAGGCAGCATGTACATACACCGACACGAGGATGGGGAGGGGAAGGGTAAAGATTACACGTGAGTCCATGAGAACAAATATACGACACATTGGACAGAATGGAAAGGAAAAGGGGAGTATGGGGTCAGCAAGCAGAGGAAGGGAACAATGGTGGGAATGGAAGAAAGCATGAGATGACAAAGGACGGAACTTTTTTCTCCTTCATATAATCGAGGCTTGTAGAAGAGCTAGTACACTGAATGGGGTGGGTAGACATGAAGGATGCAGAAGGAAACTAAGGAGAGAAAACTGGAAAATTGGAAGGAGGGGGGATTTGGATG
Organism: Eptatretus burgeri; assembly: GCF_056783735.1. Taxonomy (NCBI): domain Eukaryota; kingdom Metazoa; phylum Chordata; class Myxini; order Myxiniformes; family Myxinidae; genus Eptatretus; species Eptatretus burgeri. The sequence goes on from NC_140962.1 coordinate 50,794,811, forward strand.
GGATTAACAAGGGTAGAAGAGATCATGGTTTTGGATTGGGGAGAATGTGAGACCAAGGTGAACAGTTGTCTTGAAGACCTGGAGGGAAGAATGAGATTGAAGAGGATGTGGAAGTTCATCCCACAGGTGGGGGAAAATATAAAAATAAAAAAAAAGAGGAAAAATGGTTGGAGGTGAGAAGTGATCCTGGATTTAGGTAGCTTCACCTTACTCTAACCCCAACACTGTTCAGCTTGGAGGCGCCATCAGAAAAATTGCATGTAGGACAATCCAGTTAAGTCAAGAGGTCAATGATGTAGACCAAAAATAAAGTATATCTGAAATGGCTGGCTTGCGGAACACAGCCTCAAGAAGGCAATTGCTCAAAAGACAAACTCGATATTTTTATTCCCAGACAAAATCTGAGAACAATTCAAGGTGGGGCCCCCAAATGTCATCAGCAGATAGCTTGGAAAGTAAGGCTGGGAGTCAGACCATGTTGAAAGCTTAATAGATGTCCAGAGAAACGGCCAGTATCTCATTTGTGGTTTCGTCCACCCATAACAGAATAGTTAGGTTGAAAGCCAAACTGAAGACCAGAGATTCAAGAGCTGGAGAAGAGATAATGCCTGTTCTGTAGGATTACAGATTCAATCATTTTGCTGAAGATAAGGAGAAGGCTGACCAGTCTAATTGAATGAATCAGACTTGAAAACTCTCTTACAGTGAATGAACTAAATGCAATGAATGAACTCAGTGGTATAATGTTATAAAATTAATGAAGGTCAGAGAATGAATTAAATACAATGAATGAACTCAGTTACAAGACTTGGTGATTTAATGGTTAAAATGTCAGCTTCGAGTCAGGAAGGTTGGCGGTTCAAATCCTGGCCGAGTCATATCAAAGACTTAACAACAACAACAAAAAAAAGGCACATGCTGATTCCTTTCCTGAAGTTCAGCATTTAACGTGACAAGAGCACAAACAATCCTCATCGTTTGGCATCCATGCGGAAGAGGAAATTCCTCCTTAGGAAATGCCCCGCTGAGTGGGGTGAGAAAAGCAGCACCATTGTTGTGACTTCGCTGGTACCCAGATTATCCCATGAAGTGACGGCACTTTCCTCAAGCTCATTGGCTGTGTTTGTCTCATCAAAGCCTTGTGTTGTGTCGTGCATGTTCGTCTGTACATCCATGTGCGTGACAGCTCCACGATGAGTTTTAGATCATGTAAAAACAAAAAAACCGAGAAGGGCACTCGGAAGAGCGCATACCTCCGCCATACAATGCCTGATCCACGAGAACACGTAGGGCCAATACATTTTTGAACTAGAAGGGCACTCGGGAGAGCGCATACCTCCGCCACGTAATGCCTGATCCACGAGAACATAAGAGGCCCAATACGTTTTTCAAATATCATGATATACAGTACTATCTTTTACAAAAAAACAACCAAGACAGAGCATGAACTGAAGATGCCATTCATCCAATTTTTCATTCAAACAAAACCGGACCAGGTTTTTAAGGTACAGCCTCACAGGGCGACGGTATGAAGAGCCGTTGGTGTGCAGCTCGATGTCTTCCTACATGGCACTGAGTGGATGAGCAGGCTAGTAAGGGCAAGCGGCAACAGTGTAACCAGATCCAGAGCATCCCAAACAAGGACAGGATGAAGAAGAGAGTGGTCAAATCACCAGTATTCTGCCTTTTGTCCCCTCCCCACTCCTTCAGCGCCATGCCCCACACACTCCAAGGTGCTGCCAAATCACGGTGGTCCACGCTAGTTGTGGCAGTCAATCAGGCTCATCATGTACGTGTCCAAGTTGTAACAGTCCTTGTGGCACCACCATGACACTAAACCACCTGGTCTGGACACGATCCATATTCAGATGAGGGGGAACATCAGATGGACCACTCTTACACTTTGCTAACCATGACGTCGGATAGCACCACTCCTGCCCCCTCTCTCCCAGCTGTGACACGAAAGATGACTTCAATCGAAACCTTAATACAAACTAGAAGGGCACTCTTCGACGTTGTGATGTTGCCAAAGATACCTCCACCCACATTATTACATCATTATACATACTTGTACCAAGTTTGATTGAAATTGAACCCAGATTCAAAACATAAAATAATTCTGGCTGCCAGACCATACATACATCCTACCAGGTTGAAATAATAAAATAAAAAAATTCACTGTGAGTACTACATCATAAATGTGAAGTTTCATGTCGATTGATGAAGTGGTTTAAGAGAAAGAATTTTTAAAGATTTTTATTGAATCCAATATGGCTGCCAGACCATGTGACCTATTAATTATTCGTGAACATTTGGATGAAGTGTCCCGTCGATCTTTCAAGCCGTTCTGGAGAAGAAGATTTTTTAAAGTTTATTCTTCAAAAAAAATCAGAGCTGCCAAACCATGTGATATATGACGTCATTGGTGGAGAACGTTTTGTTCCTCATGGATAGGCGATCATACCTGCAAAGTTTTGCCTCGATCTGTTCAACCGTTTTGGAGAACAAGATTTTCGAAGGCTTTTATGTAAAAAAACAAAAATGGCTGCTAAACCACATGACCAATGACATCATTAATTCCAACCCCCCCCCCCCCCATGCAATTTAGCCTCAAGATGGCCCTCAAAAATGTTCATACTAATCGGATAAAGCATTCGCGCATGCAATGATGCCACCGATGAAATCATCAAGATTTTCTGAAAAATTTCCCATGGGGAGTACTTGACACGTGCCAAGTTGCAATTTTTTCTATGGAGCGGTTTTGGAGAAAAAGAGGTCCAAAGTTTTTCCTTTTTTCCAATATGGCTGCCACACCACATGACCTATGACATAATTATCATTAAAACATTCTACATGAGTAGTCGCACCTATGATGAAAATTTTGTGCCAATCGGATAAGCGGTTGCAGAGACAACAGAGAAAATTAGTACGGACGGACAGACGGACATCATGCCTCCGAAAACATAATGGCTCCAGCAACTTCATCAGCGGTGGCATAAAAAAATTATGTGACAAACAGTGACAAGAAAAACAAGTGAATCAAAAAATATATATATAGGCCAACTGCAACGTCTGTACTTGTTTAGAAGCCAACTCACCCTGTTGAACTGGGCCCAGGTGATGGTCAGGTTGTTAAACTCATCCCGGTGCATGGCCGAGCTGTTGAAGGCTTTCTGTGCCAAGAACACAATATTTTCCTCAGAGAGGCCCCGCTGACTCTGGACTTCAGATTTCAATTTAGAGTTCAAAGCTTCAACCAGCTGTGGCCACAGCACTTTCTCAGGGACCTGGAAAGGGATCCGACCCTGAGGGATGAAACAAATAAAAATACGCAACAGAAACTAGATTAAAACCATGGGTGAAAAGGATGATAAAGAAGTGAAATTACAGCACATCTACCATACAAGGTGTTTTGAGAGCTGAAAAGGAATTGTAAATTGCAAAAAAACAATTTTTAAAATTTTTTTTTGAGATATCGACATTACCTTAATCTGCAGAATATAAACTTCAAAATGATACCAACAACAACAACAAAAAGATAAGTCTGAAGACGACGATGGTTCACGAGCGGTATTTGACGATGTAGATTATTTCAGAAGTCAGGGATGAGACAATGTGATAATGTTTGACCAAGGTATAAAAATGATCAACATGATGTGGTACGAGTGACAGGTTATTAGCTGCAAAATGTCGAAAACCCGGTTTCATTCAACAACTTTCAAAATTTGACCTTTGCATAACCTTTAAAGGTCACAAAATTAATGTTGTGGACATTAAAATAAGGAAACAGGATACGTGCTATAGCTTATTGGAGTTAGTTTGTTGAAGAAGGTCGAAAACCCGGTTCGATTCCCACAACTTTGAAAATTTGACCTTTGTGAACTTTAAAGGTCAAAGGTCAAGGATTATGACCTTTGGAGCAAAACTTCCTCTGGAACATTCCAGGAACAATATAATGTCATATAGGCTATATGGCATTTCGCACACCTCAGATTATCCATACTTTGATGAAATCAGCGTAAAAACAAACTTGAAGGGGGCGCCACTGGCAAGGTGTTCGAGATAGTGCAAAATGGTTTCAAGACTTTAGGTGGGGAATGACCTCAAGATTATGCATAAAAAAATATTGTCATCCGAGCTCTCAAATTTGGGCGGTCGTATGATTTTTATGTCAAAATTTGACATTTTCTAAGTTCGTGACCTTGACCTTGGGATGAAAATGAAAAATCATGCTCCGTGGGGCTATGCACGTGCCATTGGGCTAACCAAATACCGAAACCTCTGCCAGATTCGACAAACCCCTCGGAGAAGATAATTTTTCATGTCAAAAGTCGCAATTTTCTAAGTTTGTGACCTTGACCTTGGGACGAAAATGAAAAATAGAGCTCCGTGGGACTATGCAGGTGCCATTGGGCTAACCAAATACCGAAACCCCTGTCAGATTCGACAAACTCCCAAGGAGAAGATGCAAATTGAAATCGGCTACCCCCTAAAAACACGTTTTTTGGGCGTGGCTCCGCCCATTCTCAGGAAAACACAACTTGATCATGATAGAAACCTCCCACCAAAATTTTGTCAGGATCGGATCAAAACCCACGGAGCTATGCTCGGGACAGACAGACAGACAGACAGACAGACAGACAGACAGACATACAACAATAACGAATATAGTGGTCACTTATTTTTTTCGTGAAAATATTTTTTCGTGAACCAATAGCATGTACACTTCTTGAGTTGTTAGAAACGTTAAGATGGAAATGGAGCATTGAAGATAAGGTATTGGCACAGCATTATCAACCTTATCTAACACACAAACCTTATCATGCCAAGTATGTATAACACACACCTTAGCAACAGGCTGAGGCTTACTTCAATTATACTTCAGGAGTTTATCTCTCATGGTAGATAGAGTAACTTGTGGGAATGCCTTTTAGGGGATAACTTTGCATCGTACGACGATAGTTATTTCCCTTGTTGCATATATTAACATAAACGTGCAGTAAAAAGCCGATAGATCAGGAAATTTCAGGATAGATCAGGATCAGGAAGAAAGATGTCAGCCTTCCCCAGATGTATGTCTAAAGCAGCTTTCCCCTGAAACATTTATCATGTTTTATCCCTCTGTAAACTGTCATATGTTATCTTATAGATTATACAAGCCAAAGGCATTAGTTTTGGTGGGAAACACCATGAGAACTCTCCTGACCTTGGCCTTAATCAGCACCACCAACGAGGTGAGAGGTCATGGCAGGATGTCCCACTGATGGACAGGGCTCGTGAGCCAACAACTGTTGTGTGAGGAGGGGCCAGTGTGGTAACGTACTGAGAAGGGACGGGACGGGGGGGGGAGCTTAGAGTATAAAGGTGGATGTGAACCACAGGGGAGGAGGGTGAGAACCACGGGGGGTGGGAGGTGGAGAGGGTTGGGGAGATGCTCCTGGACCCAACGAGCATAGGACACACCCTGCCTGCAGCACTCCCTCCTTCCACCTGAGTACCCCATCTCATGCTGTGACCAGCAGTGCCCATAACCTGACCCCCATCGTAACAGCTCGTGCTTGGGGCATGAACTGTTTCCCCCTAGCCAAATACACCTTGGGTCTCACTGTGTCCCATCCGATGCAGCCCTGGTATTTCTATCTTGTGAATTTCTCCCTGGTTCTTCTGTCCGAGGCCTGAAGGTTTAAATAAGTTCAGGTGCCAACATAGTACGAAACTCAAGGTGCATACGGTGCTGTATTGTACAGATAATATTTGTGTGATTGTTTCTTTGTATTCTCACCCTTCATATTTGTTGAATACACCAGTATAAAATCACTTAGTCTCAGAGTGATTCAAGTGGTTCTTGATCGCAAGCCACAATAGCTATTGACGTCCGTTAAAAGATCAATTGGGTTTGTGGAGGTTAGCGCCCAGCACGCGACGCACCTGCCTCTGGGCGACCACCGCTCAGGTCACTAATCTGGGTAACTGGGCGCACAGTATTCTCAGTACGTTGCCAGACTTGCTTCAGCATTCCATCCGAGCACAGTAATGCGGCAAACAGACCCGAGACCTGGAGTGCCCAAATCAGGTGGCTGGCGCGACCGCTTTGACACGGTTCATCTGGATTCGGACAAGTCTGACGACTACAACATAACTATTGGGTGTCCTGCCTTGCAATTTCTCTATTAACGGTCATATTTAATGAATACTAGAAAGCAAGACCCATCGTTTCCAGAGAAAAAAAAAAAAAAACAATTTTCACCCTTTAAAAATTGTGCAAATACATTACTGAAATATCAGCTGCTTTTTTGTTCCTTTTCTCACCTGTCTTGCAAGTAGAGTGGCCTGCTTTGTGATGCTTTAAAAGGCGGTGTATAATCGGAAATTGTTTGATAGGTTGATGTGAATACAACGGAAATATTTTTCTATAAGTAATGAATATAGCTCATGTTTAGAATTGATACGGGAAACGGGATTGAATGAGACTCAACATTATTACAAGTGAAGATGATGATGAAGGAGGAAGAGTTTTTGTTTTAATGTAAATTGAAACCAGTCCGTCTATCCTCACCTTACTCATCAACCACATCATACCGTTTGCAGTTTGGGCTTGATTAGTGGCATCTCCTCCAGGCACGCCGAGACCGAGCTCGTTTTACATATAGATTACTCTCAAATTTAATGAAGTCATATTTAATGAACGCGATTACATTTGAAGCACTGCAGGTGAAATCAGTGGCTCAGGGTTGTACGTACAGTATATTCTGGAACTATGATTAGAGAAAGCATAACATAGAAAAAAAAATTTGTGCTTGTCACAACAGGAATGACAATACATTTCACTCCATTTCATTTCAAAGATTATTATTTCTCTCGTCATGATCTTAACTTCCACAGAAAAGAAAACAAGCTGTTTAAAAACCTCATCGTCACCTTCTTCAGCGCTGCTGTCCTTGATAGTTGCAGTTACGTTGGCATCGGCGGAATCAGAACTTTCGATCAGCAACACAACGGAGATGGTGCATTTTACTTTCATTGGAAAATGGCGTCGGTTCTTAAAGGTAATCAGCAATTAATCCACGCCATTCCACCTCAGTAGAACTAAATACTGCTTAACTTTTGACCTTAGAGCCCAGGCAGTAACATCAGCAAAAGCAGAATTTGTCCTGATGACTTGATGATAATACAGTCCCCATTGCAGTCCATTTTGATAGACTTCCCAGGGAACATTTGCAAGCACTTTTGTGAGAAAAACACTTCCAAACCCTCACATAATGGCACTAACAACTTATCGATGCGATGATGCCATGCACCAAGTAACCATGACAGCGAATCTCCAACTGATACTTAGAAATGTTGACATCACGCATAGCAAAAAGTTTGATTTGTTTTCGGCATTCCCACACTGTTATTTGGTTAATCACTCATTGCATATTCATGGACTCTAAAACTGGATTCCTGATATCAGTTCCCTTCCATCTGTGAAAACCTGAAAATGGCCATTTATGACCAGAAGTCACATTTTTTTTCTTACATGGGAAAAAACACAAAACACCCCATGCAACTTCTAACTCATTTTGTGGTGACAGTGCAGAAACATTATTGTCATGCAGTTTGTTACCGGTTCAGCGAAAGCATTGTCCCAAAGGATTGTGGCTGTGGCGTTGTTGTCTTGACTGCCATGAACAATGACCGCCATGGGTAAAGACATAGTCTGCACACGCACACATGCACACATTAAAAAAAATGCCTGCACAAAGAACCAATTCAACACCAGGTTCAAAATATAGTTTGATCATTATAACATCCTGAATAGGAGTTGAATGTTTTTTTTATCCAAAACAAAAATTGATTGATGATGCAGTGGAGCTACATAAGGAACATGCGATGATATTTTCATAAAGACTATAATGAGTGGCAGCACTTTAAAGGAGAAGCATGTTTTAAGGAATGCATTTCAAATGTATTGATCAAGAAAGAGACAGGGTGAAAGCAGGGTGGAAGAAGTGGAGGGATGTAGAAGTATTGTTGTTGATTCGGTAGCGCTTAACAGCACTGCTGTCTCAGGGGTTATATCGCCGGCTCGTTCGGCAGTCTTGGGTCACGCGCCTCAGATCACAATTCCAAAGTACCCCTGTGCCTTGCCAGTTGGGGACATACCCCGGCTACAGACTGGGTTTGATCAGAGACCGAGCGAAGTCTGCCGCAGTCCGTAGCCAGTTTGGTTTTAAATACAAATCGAGCGATTGTTCTTCAGCGCGGTACGAATAAATTCAGTGCGGCAAATTTCGTATGAATCAGCCAGATTTATTGGGGAAACATCAGGGAACATGACACAAGCAAAGCATTCGCGATAACGATATAATTCATCTATAAACCGCCCTTATCTAGGGAGCTACGGATACGGGTTTCGCAGGGGGGCCCTCGCAAAATAAGCCTTAGGCCTGGACAACATGCATACAAGGCACGGAGTACTTGGTGGTGCCTCATGGACGAGAGGAAAAGTGTCGAAGGCACGAATGCGGCTCGTGACAAGCCGATGTCGTCAGATTTGAGCGCCCAGACCGAGCACACAGCGTGGCAAAATGGCGGCGACGTACTCCTATCGGCAGCGCTCACGCATGCAGCGTCGGTGCGTCCAGCCCCTGTAAGGTCGACGGCACAACAGAAAAAGATCTATGGTGTGTTCCAGCTGGTTCTTCACAAGGTCCAGTATGCAAATCCAGGCCTGGCCTATACACCAGATTTGGCCAAATCTGGGTGTTTGACTCTGCAGGTGGATCGATGGAATCAAAAGACATGGTCGAGCTTTACAGGGAGTAAGGACAGTCAGAGGCCTTGTGGTTGGATTCAGGATGAACCTGGGGAGGACCTGCATGCTGGATCCATGGCCAAGGAGGAACCGCTGGTCAAGCCACTAGTCATGAAGCAGATCGCAGACAGGAAAAAGCAGTTGTTCTTGCCTTTCGGGGCGGGTTTTTCGGACCACCTCCGGGGACACGTGATTGGTCCATCGTTCGAGTTTGCAGCAGCTCTCCGCCAATGGGTTGCTGGCACGTCCTGTTGACTGACTCTGTCAGGGCGCTGGGTGGGGGCTGGTTAGGAGGGGGAAGGAAAAAGAAGGCGCCTCTCGGTACACCACCACTGTATGAACACTGGACCTACTACAACTTCCGACACACATGTAACGTCCGATTACCAAACAACATGGCTAAGCATGCATTTAAGGGGGGATCTGGGCTAATCCTATATTTAATAACCCACTAAGGGCCCATTTCCGCAACAGTATCATGAGATGGAAAAATCCAAATTAAGCTTGAAGTTAAAATGTACAAAACGGTGATAAGACCAGATGTTGCATGTTACTGAGACTTGGGCATTGCGTGAGAAGTCGCCGTTGCTTGACAGGGCAGAGATGAGGATGTTGCGATGGATTCAAAGGGTGTCATTAGCAGGTAGGATAAGGAGCAAAGCGATGAAGAAGGCTTGGAGGGAGAAGCGTTGTAGAAAAGGTTTGTGAGGTGAGGCAAGGCTGAGGTGGGGTGGACATGTTTTGCGGAGTGATGAAGGCAGTGCATTGCAAATGGCATTAAATCGATAGGTTGAAGGAAATAAGGGAAGGGGCAGACCGAGACCGAGATGACGCAATGTAGTGAAAAGTGACATGGAGAAGAAAGGATTAAGATCAGAGGATGCAGAGAACAGAGCATTTTGGAAAAGAAAGATCTGAGCGGCTGACCCCACATTTGGTGTGAGGTTGAACAAAGTCGGAAAAATAGTTTATATCAAGCAGAGAACCTGTTCTTATGGATGGGTGAATCCCCCCACTGTTGTCTTTGGTGTATTTTATTACGACTTGTAATACCGGATTCCACCGGATGGTACAGGGTGTTCCATCAAAAAAAAAAAAAAAATGCAACCCAATTAAAATTATGTGAAATTTGTATTTTTCAACAATTTTTTATTCATTCCAGGTTTGGATGAAACATCGTTTGGAGGAAAAACTGCAAACATCAGTCATACTGTTAATTTTAAAGATGGCATGGACAATAGAACAAAGGATATTTATTGTGGAATCTTACTTTGCCACAAAGTGATTCAAAAAGACTCAAACATGATTTAGAAAGAAGTTCGAGCCCAGATTAGCCCCAGATAAATCTGCGATAATTTCTCAAAGTCTGGTCACCCGAGGACTGCAAGATCATGAGAAAACATTGAAGCAGTCCATGAAGCAGTTTTGAGGAGCCCCAGGAAATTGTTGCGTCAAAGATAAGTTCAATTCTTGAGATCTACATCAAGTCCAGAAAGAATTCTGAAGGAGGAACTAAAAAAATGCACCCATATCACATTCAAATTTAGCAAAACAAAGACAATGACAAACAACTTTGTGTGACGATGTGTGATTGGTTTGAAGAAAAAAAATGCATGGGGATCGAAATTTTCTGAGTAACGTGTGGTTTTCTGACGAGGACCACTTTGGTTTAAATGGTCATGTTAACTCTAAAAACAACATGTTTTGGGGTTCTAGCTCTCCTGTTTAAGTTATTGAAAGGCCGTTGCGCAGCCAGAAAAGCACTGCATGAGTTGCCATCAGCAAATCTGGCATCACTGGACCTTTCTGGTTTCAAGATGAAGGGAAATCGGTAACCGTAACCACTGAACGGCAATTGAAAGTTATCCAGAAGTTCTGGGTTGCATTAGCGACGAAGTGCCACGTCAACAGGGCTGTGTAATGGTTTCAGCAATATGGGGCCACACCTCACACTTCCAACAGATCGATACAGTGGCTACAACAGAAATTCAGTGATCGAATCGTCTCTAGGACAGATGTTAAATACGCGTTGCATTCTCCAGACCTCAACCCATCTGACTTCTATCGTTTTGGTTAACTGAAGGATATAGTGTACTAGGGAAGACCTCAGACTATTGACAACCTCAAAAATGCAATTGCCACAAACATCACGATTCCAGTTCAGGAATACAGCCAAGTTATCGACAACTTCACAAGGAGGACCCATTTGTGCCTGCTGCAGCAGGGCAGCCATTTAGAACATGCTTGTGAACAATCTTCTGAAATCACTCGTTTCATTTTTGTGCACCAATCCTTCCCAATTCCACATCCGGGCGATGCATGACATCATCGCCGGGCGCCGAAGGAAGGGAGTACTCAGTTTTCTCTCCATTTGTTTTCTTGTATGTTTGTTTGTCTGGGTGATATCTCAGCCATCCTTTGAGCTAGGAAGTTGAAATTTGGGGACAAAAGTGAAGATATGCTTTGACAAAAATGCTATTTTAAATTTTTGAATTAATCAATTAATTCATTAAATACGCAATTATGATGGATTTATTAATTCCTCATTTATTTTCTTTCTCATCTGGATAAATGTCTCAGGCACCTTTTGAGCTTGGAAACTGTATATTTGGACATGACAACGAACAAGTAATTTGGCTATAAATGGTATTTAACAAATAATTTGGCTATAAAGGATATTTATTTAACAAGTAATTTGGCTCTAAGGGGTATTTTTGATTTGTTGATTAATCAATTAATCGATGAATTACTTAATTTTCAGAGTTCCAGATTCGGATGAAACAGTGGTGGTTTAGGTATGCTGTTCGGCAATTGAATGAGAAATCAATTAATTTACGACTATTTATTTTAATTATGCAATTAATCACTGAATCAATCAATTATTGCACACCGCTCACTCCAAACCAGTCTCCATAAACTGCATGGCGAGTCAGTATCATTTGTACATATTCACCTCAAAAGTACTCGACCGGTCTAAAGTTTTAGAACACCCCCATTTTACCAGTTTTTACTGAAATCTAAGCAGTTCAAGTCCAGTGAATAACCTGAAATGGTACAAAGCTAAGCAGTAAACTGCCAGAGGTTTAAAAAACAAAAGTTTAGTTTACCAAAAACTGAAAAATAATGTAAATTTCAGAGTTGTTAAAAAAGGCACTTTTCAGGGTACAAGTAATGGGTTAGCAACTGCAGCTGTTCTGCAGCAATGGAAGTAAAGTGAGCCTTGACAGTTGATGCAAACAATTCCGATAGGTGTCCCAACTTTTGTTGATTAGTTACAAACCCTCTGTCTGTATAAAAGCAGTGTTAGAACAGACTGTGTTGCTCCACCCTCTGAAGCATTATTTGGGCAATATTGCACTGCAGGAATTAGTACATTGCTATCATAATGGCGAGAAAAAGACAATTTTTATTTTAATTTAACAAAAGGTGTTAAATCGCATCTCTGACCTAAAACTTTTAAAAACCACAGTTTGCCATGGATGCTCACTTTCCATCAACCATTCTTTTTTTCCAACTTCAGTGCCAACTCACCCCCCTCACCCCTCACTCTCACTCTCAAAGCAACCATCCCACTCTTCTCCCTCCAAGCCTCCCTCTCACCTCTTTCAAAAATTCCCCCCTCACCTTTCTCCCACCTTTCATCCCCCTCACTCTTCCTTCTCTGTTGCTCCCCCTCTCATCCACCAACCTGCCTCCCTCCACTGCCCTCTCACCTCCATCTCTTCACTCCACCTCCTCAAATCCTCAACTGCCATCTTCCTTGTCTCTTGTCCCCCTCTCTCACAGCACCACAGAGCCTTTTCTCCTCATTCGGCCCCCTCCCCTCGCTATTCTGCAATACCCCACACTCCTTCAGCAACCCTCCTTACCTCCCCCCCTCGTCCCTCGTCCCACCCTCCCCCCCCCCCCCCACCTCCTGCACCAAAAGCCTCCCCCCCTACCTCTTCATTAAAAGTGTGGACCTCAAATATCCGGGGCCTTCGCTCAAACCTTTCAGATCTTTCCATGCAGGTTGCCACTGACAAACCAGACATTATCTGCCTAACAGAAACTTTCCTCTCCCAAGACGTGTCTGACTCCCAAGTATCTCTCCCTGGTTACTCCCTCTTACGGTATGACAGACCTGAGCCTCGTCCTGGTGGAGGTGTTGCTCTCTTCATCAAAGACTCTATTCCTCACTCTCCCTGCACTGCTCTCACTCCCCCACACCCCCAGGGAATACCTCTGGCTTCGGCTTCCTCCACTCCCACCCCATGTTTATATGTCTACTGTACCGTCCACCGAACAGTGATGACTCCATCTACACCTCACTCTCCGAAAACATGGACCATCTTCTATCTTCTCATCCAAACTCTCTCTTCCTCTTATGTGGCGACTTCAATTGTCATCACGCCAGTTGGCTAGGTGTGTACCTCTCTCACCTGCCATGGGACATCAGCAAAAGCTTTCTGTGACTCATTGGGACTGACTCAATCGGTCAACTTCCCGACCCGGATCTCAACCAATGGTACTCCATCTCTTCTGGATCTGATTTTGACAAATTTCCCTGACAATATCTGCTGCTCTTCCTTCGCTCCAATTGGTTCTTCTGACCACGTCCTTATTAAAGTGGACATCTCTCTGGCTGTTATCAGAGAACCACCTCACCGCCGTCGAGTCTGGCATTTCACTCAAGCCGACTGGCAGGGTCTCCGAGCAGCCATCAAACTTACAGACTGGTCTCCTATCACTACTTTCTCAAACATCAACTCATCCTGGGAATTCTTTCAAAGAAACTTGCTCTCCCTCATGCACAGATTTATCCCCTCTCGTGTTCAGTTGTCTTACCCTTCCTCCCGCCCTTGGTTTACTGAAGCTTGTGGCGAGGCAGTTGTCCTGAAACAACTTGCCTTTGCCTCATGGAAAGCAAACCCAACTGAGGGCAATCTCAGTTCTTTCCACAAAGCTCGGAACAAGTGTGTAGCTACCCTCAGGAGAGCCAGAAAACAACATCTTTCTCATCTCAAGTCTGAACTCTCAAACCTCTCTCCCTCCTCAAAATCCTGGTGGCGTTTAATCAAATCTGTTTCTGGTGTATGTTCCCCCTCCATCCCCTCCCTTACCTCAAATGGCCGCACTGCTGATTCCACACGTGATAAAGCTGAATGTCTAAACTCGGTGTTTGCAGCTAAATCTTGTGTCCCAAACCCATCACTATCTCTACCCACTTTACCCAGTCGCACCCAACTGTCCCTGGACTCTGTATCCTTTTCTCCTGACAAGGTGGAGAGCTTGCTTTCAAACCTCGAGTCAGATTCTGCAACCGGTCCAGACGGCATCAGCCCACGTGTCCTCAAAGCCTGCTCTTCTGCTCTTGCTCACCCTCTCTCTGTTCTATTCACCCTCTCATTTTCCCAAGGTCATCTGCCATCTGCTTGGAAATCTGCTAACATCACTGCCCTGCATAAAAAGGTGCAAAAACAGATCCCTGTAACTATAGACCAATCAGCCTTCTCCCAATCATCAGCAAGGTTATGGAATCCATCATCGCTTCAGACATGAAATCCTTCCTCTTCTCCAATGGCTTGATTTCCAATCATCAATTTGGTTTCAGACCAGGTCACTCTACCCTAGATATGCTGCTACTGCTCTCCCATCAATGGATGGAGGTCCTCAATGCCAGACAGGAAATCCGAGCCGTATCCCTGGACATATCACGTGCTTTTGACACAGTCTGGCACCCTGCCCTACACACCAAACTCTCTGCCCATGGTATTCAAGGCCATCTCCACTCATGGCTCGCAGACTTCCTCTCCTGTCGCAGTCAACGTGTGGCCCTAAATGGAGTTCTTTCATCCCCTCTTCCTGTGCAGGCTGGAGTTCCTCAAGGTAGCGTTCTGGGCCCTGTTCTTTTCTGGTTTTCATCAATGATCTCTCGGACTCTCTGGAAAATCCTCTATTTCTCTTTGCCGATGACTCAACCCTCTGCCGTACCATCTGTCATCCCTCAGACCGGCAAGCAGCAGCTTCTTCGCTCACTGCAGATCTGGATAAAATCACAAACTGGTCCAACACGTGGAACATGTCTTTCAATCCACACAAATCTCACACTCTCACTATGTCTCTTCGAAAGGACCGTTTACAAAACCCCCCCCCCATCCACTTTCTCAACAATCCTCTGGAAGAAGTCTTTTCTTTCAAGCTTCTGGGTCTCACTATCTGCCATGACCTTTCCTGGGAAAGTCACATTTCCAACCTTGCCTCAAAAGCCAGTCGCCGACTGGGAATCCTCCGTCGTGCAAAGTCCTTCCTCGGCCCTCTTGAGCTCCTGACCACTTACAAAGCTTTTGTCCGTAGCCTGATGGAGTACTGCTCTCCCCTCTGGGCTGGTGCTCCTGCCTCCCACCTTTCTCGACTTCACGCTGTCGAAACCAGGGCTTTTAAGATCATTGGCATCTCCCGCAATGAAGCTGAGTCTTTGGGCCTCTCACTCAATCACCGCAGGTTGGTCGGTGGTCTTTCTGTCTTCTACCGATCTCTCCAGCCTTGCCCCCCTGCTCTCTCTGCGATTTGTCCCAACCACATTTCCACAGGGCGCTCAAGGTCCGCCAACAACCCCTTCTGGTAAAACTACCAAAATCACGAATCACTGCTCATCTTCACTCTTTCATTCCTCTTTTTTTCCCGCCTTTGGAATAAACTTCCTCACTCTATTCTTTCCCATTCTTCCCTTCAGGCTTTCAAAACAGCTGTTCACCACCACCTCTTATCTTCCCCCATCCAAATCCTCGATCTTTTCTACCCCCGATAATCCACCCAAGCCCACTTCCTTCAATTCTCCTGCTTTCCTTCCTGAAAGTCCCTTTAATGTCCATCTTCCCCTCGCCATGTTCCCCGTCCCATCCCCATCCCTCTCCCTTCCACAGTTCACCTGTGTCTGTTCCCCAATGTTTTGTCCCTTCCACTCCCGCCCCTCTTGTCTCATGCCTCCTTGCTGTGAGTTGTGTGTTAGCTCTCATACGAGCCTCGACCAAGGTATACAAACAAAAAAAAAAAAAAAAAAAAAAAAAAAAAAAAAAAAAATTGTAAAGGAAGACAGACAGACCATTATAATCCTTAAAAGTGTACTCACTGACACCTTGGCTTCTTTGAAATTTCTCTTAAGGAAAGACCTCCAGTTTCCCACACCATCAAAAGGCACTTGGAAGACTTTGAGCTGCAGGTTTGACAGGTCAAGTGGCAGTAAGAAAGCCATTGCTAAGATGGTAAAATAAGTAAAAGAGGCTTGCCTGGACCATGACGCACCACCAGTGGACTACTGAAAACTGGAAGAAGGTCTTATGGACCCATGAATCAAAATTTGAAATCTTTGGTTCATCACGCAGGGTTTTTGTATGCCATCGAGTAGGCGAAAGGATCGTTCCTCAGTGTGTGACACCAACTGTCAAACATGGAGGAGGAAGCGTGATGATCTGGGGCTCTTTTGCTGGATCCAGAGTCGGTGACTTGCACAGAGTAATTGGCACCCTGAACCAAAAGGGCTACCACAGCATTTTGCAGCGCCATGCAATACCCTCTGGTCTATGCCTAGTTGGTCAGGGTTCATCCCACAGCAAGATAATGACCCAAAACATACCTCCAGGCTATGTCAGAACTACCTTAGAAGAAAAGAACAAGACGTAGGCTTCAGATCATGGAATGGCCAGCACAGTCTCCAGGCTTAAACCCCATCGAGCTGGTTTGGGATGAACTGGACAGAAGGGTGAAAGCAAAGCAACCTACAAGTGCAACACATTTGTGGGAACTTCTGCAACAGTGTTGGGAAGAACTTTCCGAACAATATTTGATTTCCATTGTGGAAAGAATGCCACGAGTATGTTCGGCTGTTATATCTGCAAAAGGTTGCTACTTTGATGAGTCAAAAATTTAGATTAAATTCTGTTCAACAAAACGATTCAATGATATCTTTTTTATCTGCAACTGTTTATTTGTTCTGTGCTTTAATTTCAGAGTACATTGAAACATTAAACTGCTTAAATTTGAGTAAAAACTGGAAAAATGGGGGTGTTCTAAAACTTCTGACCGGTAGAGTACATTTGTACACATTCACCTCAGTATCATTTGTACTCATTCACCTCAGTATCATTTGCACACATTCACCTCAGTATCATTTGCACACATTCACCTCAGTAGTACACCGCTCCCTCCCAATTCCATCTCCACGAGCTGCACGGTGACAATGCCAGGGCGCCGAAATGTTGCGCGCTGCAGGATATATTTATTTATTTGGCATGAGGGTGGTGTACTTTGAATGTACTGCCACTTGTTGTGTGTTACTTCATTCTACACATTACAAAGATTCCGATGTACAAGTTTCATGTTGTTTAAATGTAAAATAAAAATTTTTTAAAACCATAAAAGCAACTTTGGGTTGCATTTTTTAAATGAAACACCCTGGTACGATAGGATAAACATTTAATACATGGGGAACAATAAAAAGAGCAATCAGAGATTGCAGACCCTCACCAGGACTTCTTTTGAGTGGTGTATTTTTATAGGTTTGAGGGTAAATCCAGCATGGCTGCCAAACCATGTGTCCGATCAAGTTGAACTTTAAAACATGTATTCCCGATCTCTACTAGATCATAAATTTCACATTTATGTTTCACATCGATTGATTAAGCGGTTCCAGAGAAAATTTATTTAATTTTTTCTTCAATCCAATATGGCTGCCAAACCTTGTGACCTTTCACTTATTCCTTAACACACTTGTACAACCATGGCTTGTGGAACACTTGTGTGAAGTTTCCCCTTGATTTCTCCAGCCATTCTGGAGAAGAAGATTTTTTTATAAGTTTTACGTTAAATCCAATATGGCTGCCAAACCATGCGACCAATGACATCGTATGTGTGAACTTTTTCTTCCTCATAGACAAGCGGTCATACGTGTAAAGGTTCATCTCAATCTGTTCAGCCACTTCAGAGAAGATTTTTGAAGGTTTAATTTTTTTAAACAATATGGCTGCCGAATCACATGACTGATGACGTCATAAATTTTTTTCCTGTGGACCATTTTATCCCGAGATGACCCTCAAAAATTTTCATACTGATCAGATGTGGTGTTCTACATCTGCAATTATGACGCCATAACGAGGACACCTATGATGTCATTAAAAAACATCACTCATTCCCCATGAGTACTTGCCATGTGCCGAGTTTCAATTATTTCCTTGGTGTGGTTTCAGAGATACAGAGGTCCAAAGTTTTGTTTTTCCAATATGGCTGCCACATCACGTGACCTATGACGTCATAATTATCAATAAAACATTTTACGTGAGGAGTCGCTTCAGTGGTGAAAATTTCATCTCAATCTGACAAGCGATTGCAGAGAAAAACACGAAAGTTCTGTACGGACAAACAAACAGACCCAAATGCAATACGCTCTAATTTTGGCCAGGGTAACTCGAACACCAAGTCGAGTGCATACCTCCACCAGGCTGAACCGTTCACATTTTGTATCTTACTCATAGGCCGGATCTGGATCCGGACCTGAACCAAAATCGAATCGACTTGTTCTTTTCACCCACACTACTCATCCACCAAGTTGTCATCATTCATCCACAATTTTTTGAAATATCGTGTCATTTATTGTTTTTTGGCCCGATCTCTCAATGGTGAATAAAATCACTTAAAAAAAAAATCAGAGTATCCGGATCTGGAGCTTCACCAAAATTGAATCAATTCTTCATTGTGACACACCCAACCTGCCCACCAAATTTCCTCCGAATCCGTCCACAACTTTTTGAGTTATCGCGCGCACGCATGCACGCACGATACTTGCCAAATCCACCTCCCTCTCCAAAGGGTGCCATGGATACATCAAATTGTCCATTTCATTAAGATTTAAATTGACAATCTTCATCAAAGCTCAGGTCAATCGGATGAAAATTGATTGTTCTTCAGATTGAAATTGATTTTATAATTTTGACCTCGAGTTGACCTTTGACCTCAAAAATAGTTCGTTTCCAAATTGAGTGATGAACTATGCAAATCCTGTTCAACTGCCAAGTTAGTAAATTGATTTTAGAAATTTGACCTTGAGTTGACCTTTGACCTTTTGATCTCAAAAAATAGTTGGTTTCCCAATTCAGTGACGCAATATGCAAATCCTGTTGAAATTTAAAGTCAATCAGGATGAGAAATGATTTTAGAAATTTGACCTCAAGATGACCTTTGACATTTGAGCTTAAAATCAATAGGCTTCTCAACTAAGACTACCACCACAACTTGGTGAAGTTTCGTGAAGATCAGTATTAAATTGTGACCTGTAGGCGATTGACAGACAAATAGAATAACAAAATCGACTGACGAACATATTTGAAAAATCTTCGATTTTGCAAGTAATAAACACACATACAAACATAGATAAACAAACGGGTGAAAACATAACTTCGGTGGGTGGAGGTAAAAAATAGGGTCCCCCACACACCACCCACTCCCTTAACTCCAGGGGCTACATATTATTTTACCACCCAAAACCTTCCTGTGCACACCAATAGTTTTCATTCCATTCCCTCCAATGGTTTAGGAATGATTCTCAAATTAAACATAGTATGATGCATGAAATGTAGAATCTTTTTTTTTTAAACTGCCAAAATGCATTCAGATGTAAAGAAATTAAGTGAACCCATCTCTCAAGGCATGATGTGGAATTAATATCAAAATGGACAATATGAAATAGAGCATACATGTGAAATGGTATGCTTTCCCTCCATCTCGTCCCTCATCTCAAATAGCAGTGTACTACAGCTCTGCCCGAGATAAGGCAGAATGTCTAAACTCTGTCTTTGCCTCCACTTATGGCGTACCCATCCCACATTTTACCGCAACATACCCATTGTCTACTCGACTCCATCTCCTTCTCACCCGAGAGGGTGGAGAAGTACTGTCCCTTTTTTACCCTGCTATGGTGGCCATTCTTGCTTCCCTTCTCGTTGCCCTATTCAGTCTGTCCACCTCTTTCGGCCAACTTCCCTCTGCATTGAAGTTAACAAGTATCACATCCATCGTCAAGAAGGTGCAAAAAAACCAGACCCCATCAACGACAGACTTTACTTGTAATTGGAGCTTACTTCCATTTACAAACATCATCAAGAAATCTATCATTGCTGCTGATGCAAGTCCTGCCTGTTTCCAAACAGTATTATCTGACCCCATCAACTGGATTCTGTCCCAGTCACACCACTCTGAACAAGCTTTTGCTCCTCTCTCAGGAATGGTGGGAGGCACTAAATATCAATCAAGAGATCAGGACCATCTCTTTGGACATATCTTGGCCATTCGACAGTCTGGCATCCTGCTTTGCTTGCCAAGCTTTGTCTGTGGCATACATGGCTGCCGTTATTCCTGGATTTCTGACTTCCTCCACTCATGTAGTCAACCTATTGCTATTAATGTAACCTTCTCTCCCCCCCCCCCCCGCTTCCCAGTGGAGGCTCGTCCCATAATGTGGAAGACCAAGGCAGTGTGTTTGGCCCAGTCTTGTTCTTCATCCATATTAATGACCTCTCCGAAGCTCTGAATAACGCTCCATTCAGTCATCCATTTCCCCCCCCCCCCATACAATTTAGCCCAAGATGACCCTCAAGAATTTTCATATTGATTGTTCAAAGTGTTTGACATATGCAATTGTATCATAACGAAGCCCCACCTACGACATCAAAAAACGAGAAGGGCACTCTGTAGAGCGCATACCTCCACCAGGATGACTATACATTTTGTATCCCACCGATAGGCCGGATCTGGATTCGGACCTCAACTAAAATCTAATTGGTTTGTTCTTGTCACCTAACAAACTCATCCACTAAGTTTCGTCCAAATCCGTCCATAATTTTGAGATATTATGCGATATATCATTGCAGTTAAATCACTCAATGGTGAAGAATCACATTAAAAAAATTCTCAGATCCGGATCTGGATTCAGATGTTCACCAAAATCGTATCAATTCATCGGTGTTACAAACTCAACGTGTCCACTAAGTTTCGTACAAATCCGTCCACAACATTTTGAGATATTTTGCAAACAAACAAACAAACAAACAAACAAACAAAGACAGGGGTGAAAACATTACCTCCATCTACCTTTGGTGGCAGAGGTCAAAAAAAGAAAATAAAAACATTTTTAAAAATCACATTTATTTCCCATGGAGAATACTTGACATGTGCCAAGTTTCAATTTTTTTTCCATAGAGCAGTTTCAGAGATACAGAGGTCTAAAGTTTATCCTTTTTTCCAACATGGGTGCCACACCACGTGACCTATGATGTCATAATTATCATTAAAACATTCTACGAGAGTAGTCATACCTCTGGTAAAAATTTAGTGTGAACCAGATAAGTCGTTGCAGAGAAAAAACGAAAATTAGCACGGACGGACAACCCGAAAATATAACGCCTCCGGGAACTTTGTCAGCGGAGGCATAAAAATCCTTTGGGGGAAAAAGGTCTTTGTCCAGAGCTCAATGGAGTATTGCTTTTCCCCTTCGGGCAGGCATCCCGGCATGTCTCTTCTGTATTCTGTCGAATTGAAAGTTCTCAACATTATTGGAATTTCCAGCAATGAGGTTGAAGATCAAAGTATGTTCTTCTCACAGCTCTGGCAGGCAGTCTGGTAATCTGCTTTGATCACACATGCTGCTCTCAGTCCATCTACCCTCCCCAGGAACTTGAGGATGCACGGTTCTTCCAGTAACCCCTTCTAGTTAAACTGCACCATCACTTCATCTGGCGTCCATTCTTGAGTGCCCATTAATCACAGCGGACTGACTATGGAAGGTTATGTGGGCCCCTCTGGTCTCCATCCTGGCCCATAATCTTTATTACCCCCATTATCCCTTCCTAACCCCTCCCTCTTACTTGCTGGTGTCAGTACTTTCTCCCCTCCACTCTCTCATTCTTATACATCAATACTACTGCTGGTCATGCCCAATTGTTGCCCTGCTATCCCACTGTCAATTTTACATTGCTCTTCCATGAGCCTCTCTTACAGAAGAAGAACAAGAAGAACAAGAAGAACAAGAACAAAAAGAAGAACAAGAACAAAAAGAAGAACAAGAAGAACAACAACAAGAACAAGAAGAGGAAGAAGAAGAAGAGGAAGGATAGGCAGAAGAAGAAGAAGAAGGTGAAGAAGAACAAGAACAGGAAGAAGAAGAACAAGAACAGGAAGAGGAAGAACAAGAACAAGAAGAAGAACAAGAGGAAGAAGAACAAGAACAAGAACAAGAACAATCAGAAGAAGAAGAAGAAGAAGAAGAAATGACTACTTTTTAAGCTGAATCTAGTAGATCATTCCACAGAATTTGAAAATAAATTCATGTTGTAACTTCATTTTTTAACATTAGTGGGGCAACTTAGCATAACAATTGTGCATTTTGTGAGGAAAGCACCAAATTTGGCACACTAGTAGCCTATCATATTATGAACAGATTTGGATATTGGGCCATCTCAAATTCAGCCGCTGATGGCTGTGGCATCCATTTTCCACTGCCATCAAAAATTTTGAGATGGCCCAACATCCAAATCTGTTCATAATATGTTAAGCTACTAGTGTGCCAAATTTGGTGCTTTCCTCACAAAATGCACAATTGTTATGCTATATTTAGCTAAGTTGCCCCACTACAATGGTAACTTATTTTCGACATATAGTAAGTCAAAACAATGCAACGGTGGTAGGTTGATTTTTACCACCTAATCTGAAACAGTACCACTCCCCCACAGTTTCAGGAGCTTTAATGACCTTGCCATTTTCAGTCAGCTGGGTTGGGGTGTTGAACATTGTTTTTGCCTCAGGGGCTGCTTGTGTAGGTATGGGCTTGTCCCTTCCTGTGTGTGCTATCCATAAAAGTAAATAATCCATTGTTGGTTCATTGCTGCCCTCAAGTGTGCCATTTACTTTTGTTTACTTTCTGCTTATACTGTAACATATTCAGTTTTTCCATTATTGGTTACAGGAAAGACTAGTTTCCCTTATTTCCTCTCTCCTAAACCCTCCTTCATCGCTCCAAAACTGTTCTTTAAACATTATAAACATCCTTTTTGTGTAAATCACTGCCCCCATGTCACATACTTATTCACATATATTTTAATGTAATAATCGTTTGCGTTAAAAAAAAAGAATTACTAAAATAAAAAAAATAAAAAAAGATTTACATTCCTTCCAAATGTGCTTCTCTGCTTTAAGTTGTTCCTGCGTAATTAGAATACCATTAGTCCCCAAGTTGGAATGTTCTGTCCTTCTCTTCTGCTTTTCTCACTCCCAGCTCCCCGACATCTCTCTCGTGCTTCCTGCCTTTGCATCCCTTCTCATTTTCATTCTCTCCTCCCTTGCAAGTACCAAAATCCATATGATGTGCATCATTAAAAAAAATATACTGCTGTTTTTTGCAGGGAAATTTACAATATTCTACTTTTCCAGCTTGGCTGAGAAGTTTGTGTTCATTTACTGGAGCTTTGGCTACACAAGTAAGGGCTAGAAATCCCTTCCATAACCACCCCTCCTCTCCCCCATGGCTTCACCTGTCTCTATAATCATCTCTGCACCCCTCATTCTTCCTTCTGTCTTCATACCCCTCAAACACCTTGCAATCAATCTCCCTCACCACCCTTCCACCCTTCCAAGGCACCACTCTCCACCTCCTCACCTCCCACTCCCCCCCCTCCACCACCCCATATATTTTTCGTCTGTCACTACTCCTCATAAATGCTGCAGACATCAGGCATTATCTCTTCTCAAACTCTCCAATCTTTGGTCATTGGTTCGTCTTCCACCACAGCTGCTCCACCATGCACATGTGACGTGTTTCTCTTAACCTAACAGCGGATGTGTGCATCAGATCTCAAATGAAAAATTAATACTTCTTGAGCTTTTGAGACTGCACGTTACCGAGCAATTCTTTCAAAGCTGTCTAAATATAGGATTCAGGATTTTTTTCTGTGATTGGAAACAATGGGTTACTCTTGATATATTCTGTCTCAAGGTGTTGTGAGATACCAGCTCTCAAAGGGGCTGTCACACCTTGACGATTTAGCCAGCGTATGCCGATTTATGAAATTTTTTTCTAAAACACTGGCACACGTCGAATACGTTATGGGTAAGTTGTGTCTACGTTAAGAGCACGCTGAAAAACACTACCATACGTCGTAGTACGCTGGCTTTAATCGTTGTACTTTGCGGTTGTCCGCAAATTTTAGCATGCTTGAAATTTTACGACGTATGCCGGCGTATGGCTCACACGTTCCACATACGCTGGGAATAAGTTGTAGGCACGTTATGCGATCGTTGACACACGTTACTTGTAAGTTACTCAGAAGTCGAAACACGTCGAGGTAATGATTAGCGTACCCGAAACTTATTTATAACCTATGAGTAACGTGTTGTAGGCACGTTACACGATCGTTGACACGTCGAGGCACGTTATGCGATCGTTGGCACACGT
Organism: Eptatretus burgeri; assembly: GCF_056783735.1. Classification (NCBI taxonomy): domain Eukaryota; kingdom Metazoa; phylum Chordata; class Myxini; order Myxiniformes; family Myxinidae; genus Eptatretus; species Eptatretus burgeri. Next base: position 50,819,083 of record NC_140962.1, read on the forward strand.
CGACACACGTTACTTGTAAGTTACTCACAAGTCAAAACACGTCGAGGTAATGCTTAGCATACCCAAAACTTATTTCTAACCTGAGTAACGTGCTTTGAATCTATGAGTAACGTACCTCCAACGCATATTGACGTATGTAGAAGTATTTGATTGACGTCTTCCGGAAGACCACATAACTTACTGAACGTGTTTCAAATTTACAGCTACCGTATAATGGCGTATTGGCAGGGTTAAAAAAAAAACAAAAAAAAAACAACACCAACTTCCCATATTTTGTCACGTGCTGTTACGTCACATCCGATTGCCTCTTCAGTTTGCTCGTCTTATTCTTAGTTCCTCCTCTGTGAATATTTTTTGTTTGAGGATATTGTCACGTCGACGTCGAAACTTAAAAGCAAATGTCCGAATATATTTTAAAATTCGTGATGGACTAAAAAAAATAAAAATAATAAAAACAACAACAACAACAACAACAACTTCAGATATTTCGTCACGTGCCTTCACGGAGCCAAGGAGAAAAAAAGAAAATGTGCCTTGACGGAGAAAAGAAGTTCCGGGTATGCTAAACATTACCTCGACGCGTTTCGACTTATGAGTAACTTACAAGGAACTTGTGTGGACGTGTGTCAACGATCGCATATCGTGCCTACAACTTATTCCCAGCGTAGCGGAACGTGTGAGCCATACGGCGAGTACGTCGTAAAATTTTCAGCATGCTTGAAATTTCACGATGTACAAGGCGTATTACGACGTATGGCAGTGTTTTTCAGCGTGCTCTTAACGTATACACAACTTACCCATACCGTATTCGACAAATTTTTCAGAGGTCAGCATATGCTGGCTAAATCGTCAAGGTGCGACTGCGATGTTGACACTTCCAATTATGAGGCGGTTATGATTTAAATCGGCATGCGGCAGGTTTTTAATAGGCTACACCACGTGAACGTCGGCGATACATGCAGCATGCTATGCATACGTAAGACTATCGTTGGGCAAAGGTTGTGAACGCCGACAACACGCAAATCATTCGTTGGTCTAAGTTATCTATATGTGATTAAAATGTTCTGTGTAAGTTACTAAAACGTGATGTATAAGTCCAACTCGTTAAAAAAAAAACATCAAAATTTCAGCGTACGCCAACGTTTTACATACATTTTAATACGTTGCCATTGCTGGCTAAAACGTCAAGGTGTGACAGGGCCCTAAGGCTGGTATCTCCCAAGGAGAATTGGAGGACCGAGCTTTTACTTGTCTCCATCAATGACCTCAGAATGTACAATTTTGTGGATGACCCCACCCTGTGCAGATCAATGCACATTTCAGAGAGGCTGGTACAGCATCGATCTTTGGAGCAAGATGAGTCATGACAATGTGAAAAAAGCAAATTTAGCATCATCCAATTTGTCACTGGGGAGGCTGTTCAATGTCAGCAGCACCTGTTGCAGCCAAAACTCCCATTTTCCATTATGCCAATTATTCCCCAAGACCTCTTCTCAAACTGTTGGCCCATTAATCACAGGAGACTTATCTGTGGAAGGTTATGTGGGCTTCTCTGGTCTTTTTCTAATCATGCTCTTAATTTATCAGCATAACTTTCCACAGATGCTCCTGTGGGTCATCTGGTGGCAGTCCACAATCCCAGGTCCTTGCAGATTACCCGCATCCATCGAACAGCCCCTCACGGAGAGGCTGCTGGATTACATGCCCAGGCGATCACCTCCTCAGGCCCTCACTGGATCTCAATGAAGCTACCACCAAGACTGGGCTTGCATCAACTCTCCAAAGTGGTCCTCATCGCACACTTACAGGTGCCAATGTCAGTTCCGAGGTGGTCTCATCCACCCCTCCCCAACCCCTCTTGGGTCTGTCGTCTCCCACCTGCATGAGACTATCACTCAGATGGCCCCCAAACGATTGGGGGCATACCGTGCTACCACCAGGCTCCTCATGGGGCCCGGGCTGTACCACATCCCTGGTCGGACCCCAAATCCACATCCTGTCAGGCCAACCCCCCCCCCCCGATCTCCAAGGGGGGCAATTTCTCCCGAGGCCGGTGATGTTAACACTCCTGGTCATAATTCTGCAGCCGGGTAGCAACTCACTCCAAGATAGTCCCAACAACTTAGCAGCACCAGGTACCCAATCATGGCTGCAGAAAATGACCCCTTAGATCGAGGACCTCCTTGCCCTGCACTGTAGCCGTTGCTGACAATGAGCTACGAAAGAGCCTTCTGCTCTTTTTTTTCCATTGTAGGAGCGGCCAGTAGCTCAGAAATCTCTACACCAACTTTGGAAAGAATACAAAAATGGTCATCAGCCAATTGCAGCTCCCGCTGATGGTTTAATAATGGCCTGTCCTTCACCAATAGTCCAGTGAAGATAGTGTTGTGGTTGACCAAATTCGCAAACCACCATTCAGGTCCCTTAGGTGAGATATCTCGGTAAGTATATGTGTAGTTAGGCCCAAACCCGTTGTCTAGAGGGAATAAATGTCATTCATGCGTGCTGCGACTCTTCAGGATAGCCGTTTTTCTTTTACCATCTTTATTTTGGACCAACCGCCATTATTACCACCACCAACCACGTCTCAACAGTCATCACAACATCAACCACCCACCACAACGCCGCTTCACCACAACAGCCACGACCTTTACCGTCACACCTCGCAACCGTCGCATCGCCACCATTCTTGCGCCGCTTGTGGGTACCGGTACTGGACTCGTGCAGGGCGCGCACCGAACAGCGTGTACAAAACATCACGGACTTTCCGCAGAAAAACGGATCAAAAACGACTCACGCCCACTTTTGTTCCGTCCAATCGGTGAGCGAGGGGCGATTTGGCCCCGCCTCCAGGGCGTTGGAGGGCGGTCGCTATATGCAAATTCATGGATCAAAAAGCATTCACGCCCACTTTTTCTCAGGCCAATGGGGAGCGAGGTGAAAGGTCGAAGGCAGGGGGTAAATAGTGCCCAGAAGGCAACTATATATGGCAGCATTTAATATTACCTGGTCTGCAGGTGTTCTTTCCAGTCACCAGTTCATTCAGCTCGCAGGAACCTTCTCACAATATCTATAATCATATACTGTAACCAAAGCTTGGCCATACATAAATCTAGCATGGAATCCTTTTCCTTCCTCACTCTGTCCTGTACATGGCTCAGAATTTGCAAGGAGTTTACCTCCAACAGGGTTGTTTTGCCTGACATCAGATTAGCATAGATAATGGCGACAGGCCGAATTTCCTCACCATATTCATGTCCTTCTATGTCCATTTGGACTGAGAAATCTACCGTCTCCTCTTCAGGAGCTTGCTTGAATGTTTTTGCTTCGTTCTACTCGTCTCTCTGATCACACCGAGGATCGATCAGTGTAAAAGTGTTGTACACTTTTGATCCGACCATGATGTTGAGATCCGTTTTGATCAGAAAATGTCTACGGATGGTGTGGGCAACTGCTTTTCAAGTCAGTATGAGTGGAACGGTGTGGCCTGTGTATATTGACTGGAGTTGTTCCTGAAAAGATGACCAAGACATCAAGTGGCCTCTGCTCTCTCGGAAACTGATCAATGTATGGAAACCACCAAGCTTTAGCACAATAAATCGCAACTCACTGTCCTTTGGTCCATATTCAATAATTGAGAGACCTTTCCACCAAATATGTTGGTCAAAAGTCAAGACAGGCAGGACTATCGCTTACTCTGGTCGATGATGGAATGGGGCATTGAGTTGATACATGTTACATCACTGAGACCTAGGTCAGTCATGGGAAGGAACTTGATGGATGCCTTTCCAGGTTGGTTTCCTCCATATATCTTCTGCATCATCCCTGACCAGGAAGGTTGAGGAGATCTGACTGCTGGCAATATCTTCCACAAGAAATCCACATTAGGAGATTGCACACTCTCTTCAATCATAATCTCTCTCGAAACAGACATCGCATCCTGCCACAAGACAGAGTGAAATACCTGATGTCGATTCGCCAAAGTTATGTTATCTCTCGCAAGGTCACAGATACTCTCCAAACGTTTGTGGCTTTGTCTATACTTGGTGTGATGCAGGCTATTAAACCCATTCCATGTAAAGTGTTCTTCCCCTCGAGTTTCTGATATTGTGGTCAACATTGCGATCTCCCCCTTGCCATCTCCCCCCAATTTCCAACAATGATAGCGTTGAGGAACATTGGGATTTCAGCCGATAATTTCAGACCTCGCACGTCGCAGGCTTGAATGCCAACTTTCACATCACTGGGCATGGTTGCACTGGTTCGACCCCTGCAGGATGTCTAACCATGTCTCCACGAGCTCTTTCTCGCACATCCTCCCTCTTGCACATCACTGGAAAAGTTTGGAAAGAATCCCACATTTTGAACATTAGTTGTCATGGGATTCAAACCTGAGTCTGATACCCACTCTTAAATCTAGTTGTCAGTGTTAACAGGAAATAAATGTACAACGAGGAAAACTAAAGCAATTCATACAGGGTATAAAATCTAAATGGCCATGAGCACACAGGCATGCATTCATACATACAAAGGGGTTCACCAGTCGAGGTCTTTTAAAAAGGATACCGGAACAGGATATCGCAACAAAGCTCTACCACGAGGTCTCCAGCCACAGCACGGACTAGCAAAGTCATGTGGGAGAAGTGAATGGGGGATACCGAAGCAGCAGGCAGGCTTTATGTTGGGTGGCCAGAGAGAACAGCAGGCTGTATGTGTGGTCAGTGAAGCTCAAACGAGGAGACACAATCTCCAAGAGTGAAACTCCAAAGAAGAGAAGAGAACAGCATGTGTGTGGGGCCCAGCTCCAACGGGATGCCGTGTTATCCTTCCAACTGACAATTCCGACTCCCACTCAACTAAAACTCAGTTCCCACTAATCTGCTATCATCTTCCCGTCTATCACCTTCCCCACGGTTGGTACCCTTCCCCACGGGTGGTACCGTCTATCACCTTCCCCACGGTTGTGCACAAACGTGCTTTTCTCACCGACGGGACTGGCTAATGATGGAGCATGTCACCACCTCCGAGGTGACGTCACGGGCACACAGTGACGTGACCAGTGCGGCCGAAACCATTGCGTGCCGCAGGGGAAGGGATTGGTTTCATCAACCAGTGTGGGAGAGAAACATCCAAAAATATCCCTTCTTCTTTCCTTACCTGGCACCTCACCTGGTTTACATAGATAATGAAAACAACACTTTCCTACCTAATGTTAATGTCAACACCACCTTTCTCATGGCAGACATAACAACAAGCCGGTAGGCGACGAGGGATTCGCTGGGATCGAAGCGCTGGATACGATGCTTTTCATTCTGACCGATCCACCGACGAAGATTCATTGCCAAGACGTATTGGTTCACAGGCAATTGTTCCTCTGCCTGGCAAGATTTTTCCGATTGCGTATTTTGCAAACTGGCACTTCTCATAAAAAATGACGGTAAATAGACACCCTATTTTTGAAGGACTACCATTTGAAAAATAATCGGTTTGCTGATTTGTGCTGTGGAGCCTCGCGTTGCACGCACACATGCACGCACGCACGCACGCACGGAAAACCCGATAAACTTCCCTCAATGCTCTTGTTTGACCACACCTCCTGAGCCACACAATATTTTTCATAAGCCACGCCCACTTTCTTACGCCACTCCCACTTTAAATAAATAAATAATTGAAGGTGGTGTGTGGATCGTGGAATCGTTTACGGAAAATAAATAAATAATTGGAGACGGAGTGTGGGTCATGGAATCGTTTTCGGTAAATAAATAAATAATTGAAGGTGGTGTGTGGATCGTGAAATTGTTTTCAGGAAATAAATAAATAATTGAAGGTGGTGTGTGGATCGTGGAATTGTTTTCGGTAAATAAATAAACATTATTATATTTATCCACAAAGACAGAAATGCCGGTGATTCCATTTATTTTGGATCCTTTTCACTTTGGTCAATAACGTTTGGATCGAGGAGAGATCGAAGGTGGAACGACGGTGTAGTTCCTTACAAACACTGTATACACACCTTAAATGACGGCAAATAGACACCCGATTTTTGAAGGACTACCATTTGAAAAACAAAACCTCAATCAAAAATCGGCTCAAGTAAAATTTTCTAAATATCTCGAAGTGTTTAATTCCGAAGTCTCGTTTCTCTACATTCAAAACTGAAGGACAAGTATTTAAAATACTGTACGCGGTTTTTCAGCCGCTGCTGGTGGTTGCTTGGCAACGAAATTCAAACGCGCACATTCCCAGTATAGATTCCACCTCTTGGCAAAGTTTCATCGAAATCGGTTCGCTGGTTCGTGCTGTGGAGCCTCACGTTACACACACACACACACACACACACACACACACACACACACACACACACACACACACACACACACACACACACACACACACACACACACACACACACACACAATAAGGGATATCTAGCATATATAGCGAATCCAACAAGAGAACTTAATTCTAACAAATCCCTCTTGCAGAGAAATGTTCCACGCTACTCAAACACAAGGACAACCTAAGTTATCGACCAAATACATACCTCCTCCAATGAAACAATATCAATCGTTACATCATATGCACAATATATGATGCTCTCATGACCATTGTTACTGAATGTTTCAGCACATGTGTGGTGATGCATTGTGGGAAGATCGCCTTATTTCAAAAGTCCCGTATTGCTGCTTATAGTTGAAGGCAAAGTGCTTACCCGCACTTGAAACACGAGCTCGTTTCCACCAATGCTAAACTGGGACTGGAAAAGGATGGTGAACTTTTCTTCTGTCACCATCTCTGCACCACGCCGGTCTGAGCGTTTTATTTTCTTGAGGGACTGTGAAGTACATGAGAATGTCATTGCTATTTTGTCTGCAACATTATTCCAGGTTTTTGCATTGCAGATTCCATCCATCCATCCATCCATCCATCCATCCATCCATCGGGACCATACTCTGTGCAGAGCGTTGGTGCTGCCTAAGCAGTCTCCTTGGCTATCGGGCACAATCCTGGATGAGTCACCACTCCGACACAGGATAGCAGCAAGCTGGCACTCATTTTGCCGACCTCGGAAGGATGACAGGCAAAGTCAACCCCACCCGGTATTAGTTCAACAGCCGAGGGAGATTTGAACTCAGGATCCTTGGATCACAAGCCCACCACCCTAACCATTCAGCCAACATCTGGCATATATTGCAGACTCAATGGTAATAAACCTTTGTGTTTTGACTTCCAATGACAAAAATGATTTGAAGAACTTCAGAATGCGCTCAACTATCTTATCAAATTAAAAAAGCGGGGGGGGGGGAGGGGGGGAGAGAATGGCAAAAGAAAAAAAATTATAATAATAAAAAAGGACACCAAAATGCCCTCCCAAAAGTGTTTGAAGTCTTTAATTTGTGTAAACCCACCATGTTACGAAAGTTTGCAGCCAACATTCCAGAAGACTGTTGGAACTCCATAACACAACAGCTGTTCAGGATGTCACCGCTGCTCTCACTGCAAATGACATCACAGAGCTCAGAAATAGTGAATGAAAGAACCAACAGTATATAATAAAATACCAACACTAAGAGTGGGGAGTGGGGCAGGTGAGAAGTATGAACTATCAAAAAAAAATTCCAGTTACTTGTGTCACACTTGGAGGAAGTTAATTGAGAATAACCTCCGAATTGCCGACTGAATCGAAACTAATCGGGAATTTCTCTTGATGGTGGTTGTATCCCCATCCCTAACCCGGGGCATCCATCAACTTCAAAAGGATGTGCCAATATTACAAAGAGCAAAGTTTAAAAATAATATGGTGTGTGTGTGTGTGTGTGTGTGTGTGTGTGTGTGTGTGTGTGTGTGTGTGTGTGTGTGTGTGTGTGTGTGTGTGTGTGTGTGTGTGTGTGTGTGTGTGTGTGTGTGTATATATATATATATATATATACACACACACGACTATGTCCAATGGGGATCGGGGTGTGCTTGTAACACTCCAGATGTTTCGATTTAACTGCCGATCACATCATGTGCCTGCTGGTTGAATGGTTTACATGAGCGGGAACAATCGTCCAGGTGGCAGACGGGCAGCTGTTCTTTGCGGATTATGTGGTTTTACCATGCGAGACATAATCCGCGGCAATGCTCACCATAAGTCAGGAGGTGCATCTGATTTTATATATATATATATATATACATATATATATACATATATACATACATATATACATATATATATATATATATATATATATATATATATATATACATATGTATACGTATACATATACATATTATTGGTGTGAGGTAGAAGGTGGAATGTAGCTGGAAGATGGAGTTAAACATGCGAAGACATGGGGAATGAATGCGGGGGTGGTGGAGGGAGAGAGAAGCTGCTCAATATGCAGTGCAGTCTTTGAAGTCAGTGGTGCTGTACAACTCCATGGTATGCCTGAAGTATATTCTCACTTTCGGGTGGTTTCATTCTTGAGCAGCTGCTTTGCTTGCTGTTCACTGATGATTGTTGCCGAAACTTGGGGTGGGTTCATGTGCACATTCAGCTTACCACCCACTAGCAGTCGAACCGTTGCTGCAAACTTTGTTTGTGTTTTCAGCACTTGTGGTGGCTGTCGCTCAATGACAAATGTGCTGTGACAGAATATCAAGAATACAAAAGGGGAAAAATGGAAGAAAGGGAGAGTTCAGTGGTCAAATCTGCCAAACAATAACAAATAGTCACAACACTTGATGGAGAGAGCAATTCCTACCCTTTGTCCTGTCATTCTCAATGAAAAACTTTTTTTGGTGTGCAGCCAAGGCTCATGGAAGAGCTAAAACACTGAACAGATCAGGATGCAACAGGACAAAAAGAACAGTACATGGGGACACTAACAGCAGAGTTGAAGGACAAGATGGAGGGAGATTTGGACAAACAATGAGTGTGTGGATGAATGAGGGGCAGGAAAGGACACGTGGGGTGGACAATATGGATGCAGAAGGAAACTCTCAGGAGGGAAAAACTGGGAATTTGGAAGTAGGGCTTAGGGTGAGGGAGGCGGGGTTGGGAGGGGGTGAGGTTAACGAGGGTAAAAAATAGTCATGGTTTTGGACTGGGGATGATCTGAGGTGGTGGTGAATAGCTGTGCCAACATTGCAAATGCAGCTTTTAATTATTCCTTCCGCATCACAAAGCATCTCGTATCTTAAATATCGACATGAACAACATGTTACTTCAATTGGCCATCATTGTCGATATTTTAGTTTGACACATAACAATCAAGTATAGATTTCATTTCAAAAATTTTCACTGCAGCGTGACGAGGGTGAACAGGAATTTTTTTTCGACAAAAAAGCATTCAGAGTGCCGATCAATATTCCCATCCATTAAATATTCCCAGGTGCCAAAAACAACACACAAATTCACACAATATCCAGGTTTTAAACATTTCAATGTGTTGATATATAATGGAATCTGTACAATTTGTGCTTGGTCCCCTTGAAAATCAGCTTTGCATTCTATTTTAGTTCTCCCCTTGCAAAAGCATTGACCACCCCAAAACAAAAACTAAATCGATCCAAAATCTTAAGTGTTAAAACACAGTGTTGGAAACAATTGAGGAAACAAATGAGGAAACCATGTGCAATTATCAACAACGATTGAATACCACCCCTTTATAAAAATAAAATAAAATAAATAAACTGCATCAGAATAGTTTTCCTCCATCAGAGAAACAGGTTAGTCAGCTTTGACAAAATTAAAGAAAGGTAAAGCAGCAGGACCAACTGATGTTGTGGTTGAGATGGTGAAGACAGCAGGAGAGTTGGGTGTAAAGTGGATGACTGAGTTGTGAAGGATGATATGGAGGAATGGACATATCCCAGATGATCGGTTGGACAGCATGATTCTACCTTTGTTCAAGATGAAAGGTACCTGACTACTTCCTTCATCATACAGAAGAGTGAAGCTGTGAGAGCAAGCATTGAAGATATTTGAGAAGGTTATCGAGTACAAATTGAGAGGAGTTGTCATTATAGATGAGAACCAATTTGGCTTCATGAGTGGAAGGTTGACAGCAGGTGCAATCTATATAGTGAAGCAGATTCAAGAGAAGTACAGGAAACCCTCAAATATTGCAGATTCCAAAATTGTGGGTTTTGACCAATTGCGGGCAACCTATTGTGTTCGGATTTAGTTGTCACAGTATTTCATTTCGAACAATCGTGTTTTTGAGGTGAGATGAGTCATTGTTTGCGTCTGGGTGTCCGAGTACCTCCCATTACGAGCCTTTTGTTTCTCACGCACCGTTAATTGTAGTAATCGGACTCACGTTCGGGAACGAAGCTAAATTAAATAATGAATCATCATCGAACAGGAAATGAAATAAGGAGATCCTGTAATACTGGATCTATAAGATCTAGTAGACACACAACAGATAATAACGGTACCCAAACATAAAATGGCCAAAATTAGTTGTGCCAAAAGGCAGAGAAAGGTTATGACATCATGCAAAAAATTGAGTCGTTAGATAGATTGGCAAGAGGTCAAAGTGCGGCATCTGTGGGCTTACATTATGGGATCAATGAATCGATTGTGCAGTAAATGTGAGTTAACTGCGGTAATATGTGAGAAACCACAGCAGATTTACAAACATTACCACGAGGCACCCGGGGCCGAGGATTCCAGTTCAACCATGGTAGACGCCAAGGAGACAGGATTATTTTGGAAGAGGATACTATCCGATACCTTCCTCTCCAAGTAGGAAAGACCTTCTCTGGGTCAAGGTGGCTCAGGATAATTTTACCCTTCTTCTATGTGGCAATGCAACAGACGACTTCATCGTACTCCTGATGATCAAACAGCCATCGCAAGTTCCACATCCACATCATTCTAACCTCCACCCAACCCCCCGAACAGCATCATCATCCCGAGCTAAGTCTTGTGTTTTCTATTTACGGAAGAGGACAGGACGAATGAGTATGTAATATGGTAATATGTTTATCCTCACCCACCTCGGTGTTTTGTAATCAATCAAAAAGGTAAAATTTTTGTAATCAATCAAAAAGGTCTTATGTTTTTGTTTATTTTATCCTGTTCTTATTTCATTTGCATGTTATGTCAATGTTAACATGCTTGATATATATTTTACATGTTTATTTCAATTGCGATGGCTATATTTTAGCTACCGCCCAACTTCCTCTACATTTCCTCGAAACTCAGGAACCTAACCCCACTTTTCCCATTGGCCCTTGATTTCCATGATCGTGGTTTTAACTGTCATGCCACTTTACAGGAATCTAACCCCCGCGATATTTTAGGGTTACTATACTTGGCAAAGAAAAACAAGTTATATCATGTATTTGTAGATCGTGAGAAGGCATATGACGGAATATGACGGGTAGTTGTGGAATGGGCACTTAGGAGACAGGGAATAACCGAGGATTTTGGTGAGGGTAGTTATATCAATTTATAAAAGGCCAAGAACATCAGTAAGAAATAGTGGAGGATGGATAGCGATATTTGAAGTAAATTAGGTTTAAATCAGGGATTAGTTCTCGAAGAGAAGAGCTGACAAAAGAGGAGTGAGTAAGATTTCCCAGGGAACTATTACATGCAGATGACCTAGTCTTCAATGGAAAAACAGAATTATAAGTAAAGGAGATGTTTCAGAGTTTTAAGGAAGCAAAGGAGTGCAAGGATAAAGAATATAAAACTGATGGTTCGTCATAAAGAAGGAGAAAGGAGAGAAGAGTGGAAATGGCCCTGTGTGACTTGTGGTATCGAAGGATCAAATAATATTCAGGGTGTGCAAAAGGTGGTGGTGTCATTAAAAATGCAGTGTTGAGGAAAGTTTGGGTATAGTGGCTTGCAGTAGTTTCAGATGTAAAAAGTGCATGGGTGGGACTCAAGATGCAGAGAGCATGAGGGTAGTGAATATAGGATTTGAAGTGAAAAAGCTGGAAAACGTTCAGAGTTTTTGTTACTTGGGAGATACAGGTTGTGGACAAAAAAATGGAAACACCAATGTAAAGTCACGTAATCTGGCGTTATGCTACCACGTGCGCCAAGTACGGCCCACATGCGCTGTGGCATAGAGTCCACCAGCGTCTGGAATTCTGCAGTAGGATGCGGCACCATTCTTCCACGAGAAAGTCAATCAACTCACAACTGTTTGATGGAGGTGGGAAATGCTGTCTCAGGAATCATGTCAGAATATCCTATAAATGATGGATTGGGTTCAGATCTGGTGATTGAGAAGGCCATGACAGATGGACAACATCAGTGTACTGCTCAACAAACCATTGAGCGACAACACGCGTTCTGTGGACGGGGGCATTGGGGGGGGGGGTTCCTCCTCTTGCAGCCATGCTTGCCATAATTATAGGGAACCAGGACTGTGCAGCTTTTTTTATATATGAGCCAAAGCATGCTGGGATGTTATTTGCTTAATTAATACATGGGCCACACCTGTGTGGAAGCCGTTGCTTGGTGTCCCTCATTTACCGAGGCGTTTCCATTTTTTGTCCACTACCTGTATGTTAGATGCAGGTGGAGGAGCAGAGTTAGCTGTAATAACTAGGATAAGGGTAGAATGGAATAACTACAGAGAGTTTAGAGGCATTTTAACACAAAATTATGCCAAGTGAAGTGAAAAGAAGAGTATACTTAGCCTGTATTAGACCAGTTATGATGGACAGTAGACATGGGGAATGAGGGTAGATGATGAGAGAAGAATAGAGATGGCAGAGCAAAGGATGATGAGATGGATGTGTGGGGTAACAGCAAAGGATAAGCAGAGTTGTGTGGACATACAAAAGATGCTCAAAACGAATAGTACTGAGGTTGAGTTGACAAAGAGGAAATCAACGTGGTTTCAGCATGTTGCAAGGATGAGAGAAGATGAGTCTATCAAGAAAGTCACTCATTTAGTAGTTGAGGGGAAAAGACCAAAAAAGACCTGGAAGGATGTGACCAGTAAAGACATGCAGTTGTTGGCGTTAATGGAGGAGGAATCTTTTGACAGGACGAAGTGGAAAGGGGCCATCAGCTAACCAACCCCCTAATACAGGAAAATGGTCATTAAATGAGTAGTAGGAGTAGTAGGAGTAGTAGTAAGAGTAGGTAGTGGGGACATTCATGGACTCTATCTCATCCAACTAATCAGAAAGTTACATACTAGTACAAGATGACAAACTGTACCCATGATTATTCGTATGAATCCAGTAATGGCTCCCAGGACTGAAAAGTCACATGACAAGCATTAAAGAAAATCGGTTTGGGCTGGTGACTATAATCGGAAAATTTGCTGCGAAAGTACGTTTCAGTAGGAGCTTGGATGTGCAAGCAAAACTGAGCAGGGTACATGAAACTGACTGTAAATTACAGAAGTGGTTAACGAAGAAAGCAGAAACTTTCCAAAAGTGACAAACTCTCCCAGGAAATATTTTTGAAGGGAACAGACTGGTCATGTACTGGACTTGCAAACAAACTTAAAAGTGTAGGTTTGAATGTTACTTTGACAGAGGGGAAAAAAACAGAAGAAGCAGAGGATGCTCATGAGTACAAAGTGCATCGATTGACACAACTGCTTGAAAAATGGTTGAAAAGAATAATATAATCTGAATTATTTGGAATTACGTGAATAGGATAATACATAAAGCTGCAAAAATGTGATCTTTACAGATACTGTAAGTACGATTTAAAGATGTTCAGCAACAATTAACAACAGCTTTGCAACCAAGAAAAGTTCAACAGTCCAGAGAAGCTACCTTGTAACAAGGGTGGACAAAAGGGCAGTAATCTTGGAATTGAGGTCAACAATACATTCCTGGGCTGCACCATTCATAGGCAGCTGCTGGACCTGCAGTTCCAATCGTTTTACCTGTTGACGGTTCTGCCAGACAATCTCAGCAAGACTTTCACACCTGCAGAGTTTGAGGAGAGGATGTAGGAGGGAAAAAAAAAGTGCACCATTTACGTTAGCTTTTTCAATTTTAAGCCAGAACTATATTGGTAGCAATAAAATAACGCTTGGAAGAACCAAAGGCAGAAGAGTAGACTTGCTAATGACCTCACCATCGCTGCAATGTCTCGAGGCTGCCTTCTGGGGGCCCGCCATTCCCAACCAGCTGTTGCCGACGCTTCCACTGGATCATCTCATCATCCAGGATAGTTGTTTGCAAACTGGCGAGTCGTGAAAATGTTGTTTGGTGCTTCTCTCCCAGAGACTGCAAATGATGGGGTTACAGGTGGAGGTGATCGTGAAGGAAAAAAGAGAAGGCAAGAATGGAGGTGTGCTGGGTTAAAGGTAATAGACAAAAAAAACATGGGGAGGTGTGTGGTGGTGTGGAGGAGGTGTTGCAAAAGATGTAGTGCAAGCGATAAAGTCATGGGGTTAACACCACAGTGATTATATACAGCACAAACCTGAGAAGAAGGTGGTTTGAAGCAGAGATGTCAACAAGTCACCTGGGCCAAGTCTCAAGTCAAGTGTCATGTCATAATGTCATTTATATTACTAGTGGGCCGGTTGGTCTGATTTTTCCAAATTTTCATTGGTCTTCACAGCTTTGTTGCATACCCACCTGCTGTACTGCTTCAGCATTAGCTTGCTTTTCACCAAGAGGCCAGTGCAGGGATTATATGTTCATTATTATTGCCACATGAAACGACTATTCATATTGTCGTAAATATTATTGGTGTTAATTGATTTATGCTTTGTTGCAATGTTATAATTGTTTTTGTTATATATTTTGTTATTAGAATGCCATGCCATGGTAGGACGACGTATTAAGCTGCTTTATATGACCTTACCATGGCGTGCATTAAAAACATTAACGGATTTTTTTGTTTTACAGTCGAGTCTTAAAGGGTACACAGGATATACAGAGTCTTGGGACTCGACTCTTGCGACTTTTGGGCCCTCGGGGACTTCAAGAGTCTTCAAAGTTCGAAGAGGTCTCAGCAGTCCAAACAGTCAAAAGGTAAATTCCAATAGGGCATAATTAATGAATAGACGGAAGTAATTAGTTGACAAAAAGTATGACACACACACACACACACACACACACACACACACACACACACACACACACACACACACACACACACACACACACACACACACACACACACACACACACACACACACACCATCATTTATAGTATAAAGTAGAACACATCGATCTTGGTTACATGCAAGCCTGTAATACCAAGGTTTACACGAGTCATGAGCAAGTTGTTTATTTGAGCTTGATTTTTTGGGGCATGTGCATTCCGGAAAATAAATGACATGGAAAAAGTTAAAACGACGGTTTAATTGCTCTAATTCAAACTCATTGGTGTAATGGTTACATTTGGTGACCAAAATGGTTACAATCGGGAACAAAACTCAGTGACCAGACTCAGTCTTTTGCGTGTCATTAATCTTGGTGATTACACTCCGAATATGGAAGGTGGATGATTCAAAAGTTTCAAAGCAAAAAAGATCACCCTTGGAATCTCCACCATGCTACCGGTAACGAAGTGACAGGGGTGTCAGATGCCCGATAAGCATCGTATTTGTACGATCATTCAACCTCTTATACGATGTACAAACGATAATTGAAAATGTACGATAATTCTGGCAGTTCCAAAAAATAAAGTACTCGACCTTCAGTATTCAGTTTAAATTTCATAACATTTTTTTATCAGTCTGCTGGGCAGATTATGACTTTCTCCCATCACACCTCACACAGCATTCTTCATGCAGGCATAAACATCACGTAAGCACGTGCACAGAGAGCAATTGAGCGAAGCAATGCACACGTCACTTCCAAGTTCCGACTTCTGAACACGTGGACTGTGGATGAGCACTCAAGTTAGTCACTCAAAAAATAAAATTCCATAATTTTTGAACGGCCCCATATTGGGGTCAAACAATCCGTTACCGTGTGACGAATCAGCTTGGACTGATATAACTGTGACAAATCAACTCTTTTAAGAGTGTTTTAAATGTGCGTTTCCCAATCAGCTCATAACTGGATTTTTAAATCCAATTCACTCGCACTTAATGCTGAACTCCCATACCTCGAATGACCACGTACAGGTTTTAATGAACAAAAGGTTTATTACCATAGAGAGAGCTGGAGGGTGGAAGAGAGGGACGAGGACGCACGCACACACACCAAAACTGAGGTAACAGATATAAAGGTAAAACCCTCTGTTCGGAATTGATATGAACGTTATCCATCTAATCTTATTCAGTCACACGGGAACACGGTACAGATTCCGCAAGGTTAACGAGACATTACAGGATTTATCCGAGCCGTGGGTCTCCTTTCATCTGTCCATCCAACAAAAAAGAAGAAGAACCTTTTTAACCCAATGTGTTTTATTCTAAAGGGTTCTAAATGGCAATTATAGTGGGATCCAAAGGGTAAAATCGAAAGGATTCTAAAGGGCAATTCTAATGGGTCTCTTTCATTTCTAGGCTTTGCCTATTTCATAGGCCTATTAAAAATGACAAATTGAACCACTTCCTTCGGACACGGGTGCAATTTTTAGCTCGCCTGTTCGAAGAACAGAGAGCTATAGCGATACCCCCAGCATGAGTGTCAGCATCAGCGTCAGCGTGAAAATGTTAAAGTTTTTGGTGCAAGTTATTTTTTCCTTTCTAATGTTTTTATCTACCACACTATTTTTTATACGCCCGATATATATATATATATATATATATATATATATATATATATATATATATATATATATATATATATATATATATATATATATATATATATATATATATATATATATATATATATATATATATATATTGGGGCATATGATGTGATACCGGTCGTCCGTCCGTCCGTTCTTGTCCACACTCTAACTCCCAAAGTTTTCAACTTTCACGTTTCATATTTGATATATAGGTACAGAGTGTGGAGACGGTGTGTTGTGACATACGTTCACATCTAAAGTGGTTGCCATGGCAACCAGGATGCTGTTTTCCATGTTGGAGCACAATTCTGTATATACCTTCTTGTTCGGGCGTATATTGTGCTCACTTGCGCTCTTGTTACCGATTACAATATACAAATACATATATTGCTTTAAAATTATTTGGATCAGACTTCACTGCAATGCTTTATAAAAAATATTAATTATTAGACTCGTCTTTTAAAAACGATAAATGAAAAACAGGCGAGCATTGGGTGGCTTTGACACCAACTCTGGTTTTTATTCTCAGACCCAGCTTTCATCACATAGACACGTGGGACATGAGCAAGGATGGGGGAGTTGAGCGGGCAGAGGAGACGAAATATATGTATTTTGTGTCGCCAGTTGTGACCACAATGCGGACATTCGTATTTTTACACGATACACAACCTAACCTCTATGAGATTACATCAACTAGCTGGGACTGATGCATTTCCACTTAAATAAGTTACGTTACAAGTTTATATTTGGCCTGCGCTGCTCAACGACAGGTCTCAACAACACAGGTGATTTTCTGTACAATGCTGCAAGCCACAGGTACTGTACCCAGAGCATAAGATCAATCAAAACAAATATGCATCAAATAAGTAATGCCAATGAAACAATGTTGCAAGCTGCACAGGCAAGGTGTTGCATCATAAAGAACACCTTCCTTTTGAAGGAGATGTTAAGCCAGCTGTCACATTTGTTTGCACTCGTATGATGACTTTAAAGATCACTGTCTGGCATATACTCTGGCATGGAAGTTAAAGTGTGCAAAGAATAGGTTTTACAGTTTAAATTTTGAAACACTGGACACAGAAGGAAGGGACTCAATGGAAACCTTGTAGTAATTATATTTCGATCAAACGATATTTTTCTACATGGAAACATTCCATACAATAATTATTTAAAAAGTGAGAACCGTTCAAAAACTCATTCGCCAGTACCATGCGCAGCTGGTGCAGCTGGTGGGCCTCTTGCTGCAGCATGGTCTCCAGGGAAGCTTTGCGCTGCTGGAGAACCTGTGTCCGGTTTGTGTCAGGTGGGTTCATCTGCTGCGATTGCTGCAGCTGCGCTGCAAGGCACAATAAGCAAGCCCACATCATGGATAAGGTTTGCTGGCCCCAACAGACTGACTACATCTCTTTTAGCAAGGATATAAAACAGGGAATTTATTTGTATTTTTATGTACCATAATCTTTATTGAGCGTTGGTGCTGCCAGAGCAGTTTCTTGGTTGTTTGCCATTGCCTTCCCAACATTGCTTGTCCGTGCTCTATCCTTTTAAATGCTGAACATCAACCAAGAAAGCAGCATGTACCATTTTGTAAAGTCTTTTGTATGACTTGGCCGAGGTTTGAACCACCGACCTCCCAGGCCTAGAGTGGAGACGCTAACCATTGCACCACTGAGTCTGGTAATAAATGATATAAATTGAGGGATCAAAAAGATGAAACTACTAAATGCAAGGCTATTTTCCCCACCCGACAAAGTTACACATCTCAGAAAGCATTGATCTGGAAGGCACTTAAAAAGCTTTTCAATTTGTTTCTTCAATCCTCATGACATCTTCCTTCTTGTTGTTATTGATCGTATCAGTTTTTACAGCAGTGAGGCGCCGCCAAAGATGCAGTACCCTCTTTAGCAATTTGTCCAGGGCGCTGGCAATAGCTCACTTACTTTGCAAAAGGCACTGTGGCATCTTTAACATCCACCAACTAATGCTAGCAGACGTGACGCCCAATTTAACTTCCATCCCAGGGACGACACACACTAACACCTCACGCTGTCTGCCAAATACTAGAATAACAGTTTACAGCTGGGCTGAAATTTGAACGCAGGCGAGACAGCTCAAAAACACGGGCGCATGCATACCTCAAGGCTATCCTGCAAGCACACATCTTTATCAAGTAACAATTATACAACTTCTTCCCCTCACACACCATTGTTACGTAGGCTCTCCTGGTAATTGATGAAGAATGACTCCTGCCTCTGCTGCAGCATGCGCAGGTCATTGTCAGTTTCCTGTGTCATGATACGCAGCTGTTCAAAAGTCTGGCTGATGTGACTGTGCCTCTGTGGTATGCTATCCATCAGTCCCAAGGAAGTATTTGGCTGAAAGAAAAAAAAAAGTGGAGAAAAATAAAATGGGCAATCAGAAAATGCGATGTTCCTTTCCAATGTTTCATGGATAAAGGACATCTTACAATACAACCATCCCCACACTCCATCCCAAAAAGCAAAATAACCAACTTACAATGAAAGAACAACACATCACAACATTCATAGTCCATAGCCTGGTGTTGGCTCAGTGGTTAGGGTGGCAGCTTGGCATCCTAGGGTCCTGAGTTCAAGCCCCATCGGCCACTGAATTAATACACCAGGGGGTTGACTCAGCCTGTCATTCTTCCGAGGTCGACGAAATGAGTACCAGTTCCAGTGTGTGTACTGGTAGAGGGGCACTGCATCAGCGACACAATCACGCTTCAAGAAATGATAGCTACCCTGGCAGCTAAGCTGTTTGGCATGTTATGTGTCTGTTGTTATGTGTCATATTATGTGTCATAACAGTGTCTGTTATGTCATGTTATGTGTCATAACAGTGTCTGTTATGACACTCACTAATGCCTTGCATCAAAGCCCTGTTACAATTCAACACCCTATTTAACTTTGATTATCAGGACTAACGGGCAACCCCACCCTGTGGCTGGGAATAGCTTTCTCAGCCTACCTTTGGTGTACAATGTGCTGCAGCACAGTCTTGGAAAGTCACGTTATAATTTTTGTCATTTATGAAAGAAATTTTAGTGATCACAACAAATCATTTTATTGATCACAACACAACATATTTCTTTTTTTTATTGATCGCAACAAAATATAATTTTTTTTGGTGACACAAACGGCCGCTTCGTGTCCAGGGAGTCAAATAAACATAAAATTGTCAAGGATAGCACCACGATCAAACAGTAATCACCAGGATGAGTCACAAAGTGAGGAAAGAGTGAGATAAAGATGCCGCACCGTAATAACTAATATTGTAATCACCGCCATGAGAGGTGAGGAAGGCATGTCATTTTCCGCACCATATAGATAGACTGTTTGCTGATGTGGATAGACGTGATGACAAAAGACACAAATAATGATGCTGGGAAAAACAGTCACACCAAAATTGGTCAGTGTCATGACCAACTGACAAGTGATTATTGGTGACATAGACACAGCCACACAACTTCTATTTATTACAGTGGATTATGCAGGGTTACAGTACCAGGATAAAGGCCTACTCCTGTGTTAAAGATATCAGATGATCTTTTACATTTAAAAGTATGGCAAATTATAGTGTTGCAGTTATGCAAAACCGATGCCTAAAAAGCAATGGCACCCAACATGCAGTGATCCCCAGGCAGTTATTTTGTTAGTCTTCGTGCAGTCAAACCTTCCCCTCATGTCTCGTGGGTTAACGGGACGAAGTGCGTTGCATGGGTCTAATAGCTAGGTCTAATCATATCTCTATCTTCCATTCTACTCTGATTTCCATTCCAACCCTTTCCTTTTATCCATGGTACAAATCAAATCAAGCAAGCAAGCAAGCAAGCAAACACATACGACATGAATAACAAACACCCTTGCAGCCTCCCATGAGCAAATCACAATAAGAACGAAGATGCTGCCCGGCACACGCATGGCACGCTCTTTCATTCAAATCTGCGCGACAATTTCCAATGGCATCTCACCTTGCTCACCCCCTCGCTCACGAAAAACTCACCACCTCGACCATCATCTCCCACACATGGGAAAAATATTCCCGCACCTCCTCGTATCTCCCTATCGATACCGCGTGATACGGGGACAAGCAACGGACGTAAACAGCATCAACCGCATCTCACCGGGGATGCCCCGAATGGGCACGTGGTATTGTTACGACCCTCGTTAAGTCGCCAGAACACGGCAGGAGAAGCGGCAAGGGGGGGGGTGGGGGGGGGGGTCGCAGAAAGAGCGGTCCGGGAGTTCGGCACAGAGCTCCAGGCCGTTTCGCGCTGGATGTGTGAATGAGACCACTTCCGGCCCCAGGAGCCTGGCAGGGCATGGCTAGAAACACTGTGGCCCAATAGAGAAGCGGGATTCGGGTCGCTTCGGGTCGTCACCCCACCCTTCACCCAGGGCTCGCCCTCTCCTTCGCCTGCCTACCTCGCCCTCTCCTTCGCCTGCCTGCCTCGCCCTCTTCTTCACTGCTCCTCGTTGTCTACCCATCACTGGATCTACACTTGTGGTTTGTGTGCGACAGACGTTCTTCTGGGACCAGTGCGGAGCACACATTTCCATGAGCCTGGGCAAAGTGACTAAGGCGATAACGCGCCGACTCTTGAGATGGGAACGCTCAAGCGGAGCGTCCCATGGAGGTACACACTACACTCACAGACCTATGCACGACTCGGCTCGGAATCTTTTTATCTCATGCATCTTCTCTTCTCTCTCCCTTTCCACCCCTCTATCTTGTCCCCTTTGGATGCACAAAAGAGCATCCATTATTGATTCGCAACCAGTTTCCTCTGGCATGACACCGCATCCCCATGTTGCACCACACCACACCTTAGACACCAATATTTCTTCCTCCGACCTCCCCAAAAGCGTACTGGATCGCGTTGGTCGGCCGACTACGCCAGGTATTGCGAGGCCGTTCGTCCTCATCTGCTCTCTATCATTATGGCGATCTAATCTTCCTTAGGTTTGTCTGTGTGTGTGTGTGTGTGTGTGTGTGTGTGTGTGTGTGTGTGTGTGTGTGTGTGTGTGTGTGTGTGTGTGTGTGTGTGTGTGTGTGTGTGTGTGTGTGTGTGTGCGTGCGTGCGTGATGGCACCTGTCGTACCATAAGTTAAGATTGTAAAAGTTCTAACGGGATAAGTTTGCTCTGTGTCTGCTTTTGTAAATTGATTGCCTTTTGTCGCACCCCACAAATTCCTTGCTATCCTCTGCTGTACATAATAATAAACCCATTCACTGTGCCACATACCTTTCCTCGCTTTAGTGTAAATAAATGCTTGTGTAGAAATTTTCCCAGCTCGTTTTCGTATTTTCCTTCATTGGTTCAGCATGGCCCAGATCCTAGCAGAGCCGGGACGTTATCCCCCAGTGATCTATTTTTCTAACTGGTACATCCTTGGGCAGTTACGCTCAGCTGCATCTGATCCGGTAAGGTGATCTGGTTTGAATAAGGCGTACCGAGGGTGTGTCCCCCAGTAATTAGATCACGTGACCATTAGGTAAACGGTATTCATTAGACGGAGCACCCTAAGTCACGTGGTCAAGTTTTTGGTGTTCACGGTCGATTAGCGACCCGCCGCGTCATGAATTTATTCGTGTGCGACGGCCTGCGATTCCGGAGAGTTTGGTAGGAACCCGAGGTAGCTTCCCCCTTGTGGTCTTCTCGCCCCTGACCCCGGGTCCGCAACTATATTATACATTGCTCAATGCTGGCACTGCAATAAAACTATAATAGGGAGTAAATTAAAATCCACAAAGTTTCAAAATGAGAAACAGAAACTTCACACACTTGAGCAATAATTTTTAAATGATCCACTAGCCTGATCAGGGTGGGGAAGGGGAAATAGGCAGGGGGTAGGGGAAATAATAATAATAATAATAATAAAAATAACTGATGCCGATACAAAATGATGAACAACAAGTTTGTCACAAACTTACACTCGAAGCCTCACACACTAGCCGTTGCTCATGCAAGAGGATATTCTTGATTGTCTTCACCAACTCCATCGGGCAATGTTCATACTGTGTCTGTAAAAAATGAAATCATTGGTTCACATTCCAAATTCAAAACTACATGACCTTGAATTATTCATACAATTTTATGAAATCAAGAAAACTCGGAAAACAAAAGGGTAGGACATGAAGGTACATTTTATAGGTAGTAGCAACAGCTCTATGAACCAATAAATGGAATGGGGTAAAGCTTGTCTGGTTTTCCCACCTGTGCACTTCGCTCATGATGCTGCGACACACCAGGTTCATGTATATTCAATAACAATTTGTCCACGTTATATATATATATATACACAATTTACAACATCGAGCTAATCATAAAGCGAAACTTTCCAACCTGTCTTTTTCGTTAAAGTCATGGTGGTGCATTCCGAAGTCTGTTGATGGTGTTTGCACCTTGCCTACCCCATATATATATATATATATATATATATATATATATATATATATATATATATATATATATATATATATATATATATATATATATATATATATATATATATATATATATATATATATATATATATATATATATATATATATATATATATATATATCCCACTGTTTCTGGCAAAGGTAGAATAGGCTTTGACAGGCTGTTTCAGCAAAAGGCCGTCTTCTCAAATCCTAATCTTCTGCTTTCGCTTCTCCTCTTGCCTGCTCTCCTTTGCAGTCTTCCAACCAAATGAGACGTGGCAAAATGTGGAGAAGAGGCAAACACCACCCCCATACACAAGAAGGGTCTCTCCAGAATGAGCATCTAAACCACACCATCTATTTCTATGATCAACTGCTGGAAGACTTTTAATATCTTAATCTTGTGAGCTTTATCAGCCACAGCTTATTTAACGCAAAACATATCTAACAGCTGGCTTTCAAAGCTAGCTTCAGACAAGGCATCGCCCATCATGTCAAGTTCCTCTTTGGTAAATCTGAACTTCTCACAACCTGCAAAGGCTTTTTTTCCTCAATTAAATCGAGTACTTTTTGTCCCCTTCCCCTCCAACAAGGTCAGAGACGGGGAGCATTAAAATGAGCTCCGTCCGACTGACCGACCGACCGATCATTCGTCCACATACTTTTGTGTACGCGACACAGTAAACCCTAAAATATTGTGGGGGTAACATTCCTCAAAAATTCCACGATGGTTTAAGCCACGATAGTTAAAACAATTTTTGTATGGTATTAAGGCGAGTAGGTTCCCAGGCTTCCACAATAGAAAACGTAGTGGAAGGTCGACGACAGCCAAAAATGAACACATCACAATTGAAATAAACATGTAAAAAAAAAAAAAAAATATATATATATATATATATATATATATATATATATATATAAATAAATATATAAATCAGCTTTGCGGTGAAGTCATCCACTGCGTTGAAACATTTTAAAACATTCAAAGCAGATTAAACACGGCCCTTCTGTAATTTGTCTGAAGCCTCTGTCTCTGTATGTCTCTATCTACCTCTCGCCCCCTGATGCCCATTGGTGTGTGGGTACGGTGTCATGGCAGCTGTGCGTGTTCTTGCTGTCGATTGTTCTGTCTCTTTTATGCAAGGAAGACAAAGAAATCAGTCACAAGTGGAGGCCATTCAGCCCATAATGCCTGCGCCACATCAACACCACACCAATTTATCAACACAAGATCCAAGGAAGAAAATGCAAACTTATTTCTTCTTCTTCTTCTTCTTCTTTCGGCTGCTCCCGTGAGGGGTCGCCACAGCGGATCAACCGTCTCCATTTCGCTCTATCCTCCACATCTTCCATTGACACTCCAACCGCCCGCACTGCATCCATGAACCTCTTCTTTGGCCTTCCTCTTCTCCTCCTGCCTGGCGGCTCCATCCTCAGCATCCTTCTCCCGATATACTCCGCTTCCCTCCTGTGCACATGTCCAAACCATCTCAATCTCGCCTCTCTCACTTTGTCTCCAAACCGTCCTACCTGCGCTGTCCCTCTAATATACTCATTCCTTATCCTGTCCATCCTCGTCACTCCCAACGAGAATCGCAGCATCTTTAACCCTGCCACCTCCAGCTCCACTTCCTATCTTTTTGTTAGCGCCACCACCTCCAAACCATATAACATAGCTGGTCTCACTACCGTATTATATACTTTCCCCTTCACTCTTGCAGCTACCCTTCTGTCACAAATCACTCCTGCAACTCTTCTCCACCCACTCCATCCTGCCTGCACTCTCTTTTTCACTTTTCTACCACACTCTCCGTTACTTTGGACAGTTGATCCCAAGTATTTAAACCCATCCACCTTCCCCACCTCAACTCCTTACAACCGCACCATACCACCACCCTCCCTCTCATTTACGCACATGTACTCTGTCTTACTCCTAATGACTATCATTCCCCTTTTGTCCAGTGCGTACCTCCACCTCTCGAGGCTCGCCTCAGCCTGCTCCCTACTCTCTCAACAGATCATGATGTCATCCGCGAACATCATAGTCCATGGAGACTCCAGTCTGATCTCGTCCGTCAACCTGTCCATCACCATTGCAAACAGGAAAGGGCTCAGAGTTGATCCTTGATGCAATCCCACTTTAACCTTAAACCGGTCCGTCATTCCTACCGCACACCTCACCGCTGTCACACTGTCCTCATACATATCCTGCACGATCCTCACATACTTCTCCACCACTCCTGACTTCCTCATACAATGCCACAACTCCTCTCTTGGCACCCTATCATAAGCTTTCTCTAAATCCACAAACACACAAGGTAACTCCTTCTGGCCTTCCCTATACTTCTCAATCAACATTCTCAAAGCAAACATCGCATCAGTGGTGCGCTTTCCTGGCATAAACCCATATTGCTGATCACAAATCGTCACCTCTCCTCTCAACCTAGCTTCCACTACTCTTTCCCACAACTTCATGTTGTGGCTTAACAACTTTATCCCTCTGTAATTTCCACAGCTCGGCACATCACCCTTGTTCTTGAAAATCGGAACCAGTACACTTGATCTCCACTCCTCCGGCATTCTCTCACTTTCCAAGATTTTATTAAACAATCTGGTTAACAACCCCACTGCCATCCATCCGAAACACTTCCATGCCTCCACTGGTATATCATCTGGGCCAACCGCCTTTCCACTCTTCATCCTCTTCATAGCAGTCCTCACTTCATCTTTACTGATCCACCCCACTTCCTGATTCACTATCACACCACCTGATTCACATTCACTATCACATTCACATGATTCATACCACCAAGTCTGCTTATCTTCCTTCCTCTGTCCAGATGTCACACCAAGTACCTTCCTTGCTATCTCCCTCACCACTTCTGCTGTAGTTGCCCAATCATCACACCCATCTTTACCACCATCCAACGCCTGTCTCGCTTCCTCCCTAAATTCCACGCAACAGTCTTCCTCCTTCAGCTTCCACCATCTGGTCCTTGGTTCAGCTCTCACTCTCTTCCTCAACCTCACCTCCAAAATCATCCTACAGACCACCAATCGATGCTGGCGAGCTACACTCTCCCCTGCCATCACCTTACAGTCTCTAATCTCTTTCAGGTTGCATTTCCTGCTTAAGATGTAATCCACCCGTGTGCACTTTCCTCCACTCTTGTATGTCACCCTGTGTTCCTCCTTCTTCTTCAAATACATATTTACCGCTGCCATTTCCATTCTTTTTGCAAACTCTACCACCATTTGCCCTTCCACATTTCTCTTGTTGAGACCGTACACCTTCCCATAACCTCCTCATCCTCTTTATTCCCTTCCCCAACATGCCCATTGAAATCTGCTCCAATCACCACTCTTTCATCCTTGGATACACTCTCCACCACTTCATCTAACTCACTCCAGAAATCTTCTTTATACTCCATCCCACACCCCATATGCGGGGCATATGCACTGATGACATTCATCATCACCCCTTCAATTTCAAACTTCACACTCATCGCTCGGTCAGACACTCTCCTTACCTCCAATACCTTCTTGACATCATTTTCCTTCAGGATTACCCCAACACCATTTCTCCTCCCATCCACACCATGGTAGAACAGTTTGAAACCACCTCCAATGCTCCTGGCCGAGCTCCCCATCCACTTGGTCTCTTGTACACACAGTATGTCCACCTTTCTTTTCTCCATCATATCAGTCAACTCTCACCCTTTGCCAGTCATCGTCCCAACATTCAGAGTTCCAACTCTCACCTCCACACTTCTACTCTTCCCCCTCTCCCACTGCCTCCAGACTCGCCTTCCACGTCTCCTTCTCCTCCTTCGCCCAGCAGTAGCACAATTTCCACTGGTACCCTGCTGACCACCGGTACCGGTGGCGGTCGTTGGTAACCCGGGCCTCGTTGGTAACCACCCGGTATAGAAATTTGTTTTGTTGTCCGCATAATGATTTGGCATAGGTTTTTACGCCGGATGCCCTTCCTGACACAACCCTGGTCGCCTCTTACGACACACAGGGATATGGTACACCTATTCTAACCGGGGCATACACCGGGCCCAGTACAACTGGTACTCATTTTGCCGACCTCGGAAGGATAACAGGCTGAGTCAACCCCCTGGTGTTATACGACTTGATATATATATATATATATATATATATATATATATATATATATATATATATATATATATATATATATATATATATATATATATATATATATATATATATATATATATATTGTTACGGCTGTGGAAATTCGCAGAACACCATATAGGTCCTTAGTTCAGTTATTCCGGTTCTGTGTTCTGTGTCTTTTAGACATAGACAAGTCTGTGTTCAGTTAGATTTCCCCACCATTGTTTAGTGGGTATTATTCATTTCACAGGGCTGTGATTCTTTGAGATCGCTGTTTTTCTTTTCATATCGTTATTTTGGACCAACCACAACCAGACCTGCCTCACAACAACCACAACCACACCTGCCTCTCAACAACCACGCCATCCTCACCACTCCGCCAGCAACCGTCAACATCTCCACGAACACAAAAGGGGAACAAAAACAACTCCCGCCCCGATTTCTCTGGTAAACAAGAATGACGGTTGGAAAACAACTCCCATCCCGATTTCTCTGGTAAACAAGAATGACGGTTGGAACTCAACCCCCGCCCCGATTTCTCTGGTAAACAAGAATGACGGTTGGAACTCAACCCCCGCCCCGATTTCTCTGGTAAACAAGAATGACGGTTGGAAAACAACTCCCATCCCAATTTCTCTGGTAAACAAGAATGACGATTGGAACTCAACCCCCGCCCCGATTTCTGTGGTAAACAAGAATGACGGTTGGGAAACAACAACTGATCCAGCCGATCTCTGTTGGAATGTACCCCCCCCCCCCCGCGAGCGCCACGAAGGGAGGGGCATGGTGCCGGAGAAATAAAAGGGTACACGGAGGCGTCGTCTTGGTCTTCGAGAGGTCAGGGCGGTCGGTCAGAGTGTCAGTGTCAGTCGGCAGTTCATGGTCTTCTGCCCGTCTGGGTCTTGAAGAAGCAGTCCGGAGAGCGACCCGCTCGTTGGAGCTTGCAGTCGGTGGAGAGTCCGGGCGTCGCGGAGGGGACGCGGACTGGAGGCGCCGCTCTGCCAGCTGTGTCGCGCAGACCTGCGCGTTCATACAAGGAGCGCTGGAGAGAGCTCGCCGGCCCCGTGGAGGGCCCGAGTCAGCCGCGGCTATCCGAGCTGCCGTGGGGGACAGACGTCGCGACCTGCCCATCAGTGACCACGAGGGTGCAGGTAACCTGCAACGGTCTCGTGGGGACTCGTTCAGTCTGCCAAGTCCCATGCCATAAAGGCCCACAGGCCCAGTCTAACCCCCTGTCTATGGGGGTGGTCTTTTTCTTGGGGTTTTGCTTTCGAATACACGTTGTGGCGCCATGTCTTGTGAAGTAAAACTATTAAGTGGCTGCACATAAATTGCTTATAGTCGGTTGTAGTGCTTTTGCTTTATTTGCTTCCATACCTGCATGATTGACTGTATATGTGCATGTGTAAAATAAATGTGCTGGTCTAAATGTAACCCGTTCGTCGTGTCTTTTTCCCCATTGGAATGCCATATTGCATCTCGGAATATTCGTTGGGTTTTAAATACCCGTTCAATCGAATCGGATCTGGCGAGGTCGGGCGATAATACCCGCTCGGTTATCACTGCAGAACGGAAAGGACCGCTTGAGCGGTTCGTGACCAAGCCGACCAGCACCGAGGTATGGTCTCCCGGTAGGCTACCAGGGGGTACTTAGGTGTATCGAGATTCGGCGATTGACCCTAGTCTGCACGGGTAGAAAATTGGCTATGCCGTGGTGGGATTGAAGACCCACCCGTGACAAGTGTCACGGCGTTGTTCTGGAAGGTCACGACTGAATTGTCCGTCCGGTGGGCGAGCGGCTACTATTAGTGAAAAGCAGTCGTTCGCACGCCGGTGGGCGCAAATTCGTAACACTGGTGTCCGGGAGTGAGATTTGAATCCACCCCACCTCCAACTAAATTAACGGAACCGGATCAAGGGTGAGTGAAGCTACCCTCAGTGTTCCCCAAATCACACAATTCTCTCCTCATACCCTCAAGGTTTGCCTTCCTGAAATATAATAGCCTCACTCTACTATCCTTAACTCCAACCCTTAACAAAGTCTTTGCACACACAATGTTATCGTCACTTGCTCCTAAATGCTCCCCTACCTCCACCATATTAGAATCGTTACTTAAAAGGAGGTCTAGCACTGCACTCCCCTCGTGGGCTTATCTAAAAGCTGGGTTAAAAAGTGATCCTGGACTAAAACTAGGAAATCCTCATCTGCTCTGCCCTTTCCCTGTTCCTGGGTCCAATCTATCCCTGGCAAGTTAAAATCCCCCATAATCAATACTCTTCCCTTACCATATGCCCTTTTCAATCCTTCATGTACTCCTCCTTCCTCCTCCTCTTCCTTCCCACCTGGAGCCCTATAAAAGCATCCGACCAGTATCTTACTGTTTTTACAATCTCTAATCTCGGCCCATACAGAATACTCTCCATTAATTCCCTCCTTAATGTCACCCCTTCCTCTTGATGCAATGCTGTCCTTTAACCAGATTGCTACTCCTCCTATTACACCGATATACCTCGTAGCCTTCTAATCCTATCCTCCAGTTACTCTCCTCCTGAAACAATGTCTCACTCACTGCAACTACATTGGCTTCAAGCTCTTCCATCTTATTATTTAAACTCCTGGCAATGGTATAGAATATGTTTAACTTTTCCCTTCCTGAAATTCCATTTTCTTGCCTGGCCTTACTCATCCCAATTACATTATCAGTTCCTTCCTTTATAGCTTCCCCACCCTCTGCTGACCTGAAAAAAGCCTCAATTCCTTCCTCAATTCCCACTGCAAACCTTCCTGCCTCCTTTCTATTTAACATACGGCCATCATTCTGGAAATGCTCCCTTTGTCCCTGAAATGATTCCTACTGCTTATTAAATGTAAAACCTTCCTCCCTGCACCATTCTTCCAGCCATTGTTTGACGTCTTGCTCTGCGCATAATTTCAATTTCATTTCCTTATCTTTGGAGAATCCCAGAAAACATGATCTCACAACCCTTTGCTTTCAGCCACGTACCCAATATCCTGTATCTATTTTTCAAAACCTCTGAGTAAACTTTTCTTCAATCATTCACTCTGAGGTGTACCACAAAACTTATTCCTGCAATGACCTGATACAATATAGTTTACCCTTCATTCAATGTCCCAAACTTCTGCTCCTTCAAAACTGCACAGAATTCGATGTCTGGATCCTTCCTGCAGAATAAAGAATATACATATTTAATTCGTCTCATCACCCACAAAAACTGTCTCCCATACCTCATTTCTATTGCTGCACCTTCAGCACTCCCTACACCCACTGCCTGCACCCGCTACACCTCCACCACCGCCTGCACCCGCTGCACATACACCACTGCCTCCACCTGCACCATTTTCCCCTTCCTCTCCCCCACTCTTTTAGTTTTATACCGTTGCTCTTGGCATTTCATTCCTCTTGTGCTTAAACTTCTCCCCTGTAAAATCTTCCCTTCATCAAATCGAGAGAGATGGGGGGGGGGGAGAGGGGGAGAGGGGGAGAGGGGAAGAGGGGGAGAGGGGGAGAGAAGGGAGAGGGAGCGAGAGAGACAGTCAGAGAGCGAGAGCGAGAGAGAGATACAGTCAGAGCGAGAGAGAGAGATAGACAGTCAGAGCGAGAGAGAGAGATAGACAGTCAGAGCGAGAGAGGGAGAGAGGGAGACACAGTCAGAGACTCCATCCTCCCTCCTCGCTCCCTGGCAATCACCTCATGCTTTGTGAGACAATTTGCAAATAAATTTAATATACACTGAGTTTGTGCTTTGCTGATACACATCATTGCCAATGTGGAGTATCCACCCAACTTGGTCAGCATTTAATAATTGGATACATCTCTGCTCTGATAAGCAGGTTCTGGAGAATTTTGCAATGACACAAAACACGTTACCTTGAGCTGTGTGGCGTAGCCTTTCAACTTCAACTTAAGCACAAATACATCATCCCCCATGAGCTGATCAGCTTTTCTCAACAACTCCTGCACCAGGTTTTCCAGGATCACCTTGGCTCGGAAATCTTCTTGCCGACCATCTGAGTCCATCATATCCCTGGCCCACCAGAAAAAGTCCAAAGTTTAGAACAATAAAAATAAATTTAAAATGATTAAGATGTTAAAAAACAAATATATAAAAAAAACAGGCAAAAAGTTAAACATTGACTATGTTTAACCAACAACTGGCATGCAAGCGGCATCAAAACTTCCTGCAAAGCAAAGGATAAAATGAACAAAATAATTAAACCAATTAAACTCTAATGAAAAGCTATTTCCACAATTTAAACCAAAAATAACCCATTCATTATTATGATCAACTTTCCAAGTGCACATGTGGTCACCCAATGGTTTGATGAACATGACACTGATGTTATCCATATGTTATGGCCTTCTCAATCACAAGATCTGAACCCAATCAAGCATTTATGGGATATTCTGGAATGACGCCTGAGACAGTGTTTTCCACCTCCATCAAACAGGTGCGAGTTGATCGACTTTCTCGTGGAAGAATGATGTCGCATCCCTCCTGCAGAATTCCAGATGATGGTGGACTCTATGCCACAGCGCATACAGGCCGTACTGGCCACACGTAATGGCCCAACACCCAATTAAGCAACTTTATATTGGTGTTTACATTTATATTTTTGTCCACCAACTGTATATATTAGTGCTGGGCCAATTAGAAAATTTGACTATTAATCGATTGCCGATGAAAAAAAAAATTATAATCGGCCGATACCAATAGAGATGATAAAGTGGTTAATAATGACGTCATCGTTCATTGTGCACACATGAAGTAGATACCGTGCCTGATCAGTGCCGTGCCCATGATTGATGCCGTTAAGTGGCTGTGAATAGATACATTTAAAAAAATTTCTCTAATCGATTGGTGCATCGAATGACACATCATGTCATTTTAAAATGAATTATGAGCTTACATACGCTCATTCGATAAACTATTGGACATAAAATCAAGCGCTTCATACCTGTCTGGTCAAGTGAAAAGCAAGTTTTATACAAAATATAGAAAAGGGAGTGCCCGGGTTACAAAGAGACTCCATTCTGACCAATTACACCAGGAATCGGAGGTATAGTGTGAACTTATAACTAACCTACAATTTAATGTGTTATACAATGTGGCTGCTAAAGACTGCATGCCAAATCTGCCCTTTTTGCTCAGGGACCCAGAATACTATTGATCCATCTTTGAAATGTGAAAAAAATGAATTTAACTGATGGATTCTGGAATAATTTGGAATGTACATCATCAAGACCTACTCGACCAGGAAGGAGGTAAAGTAGATTTTCACCTTTAACCTCAGCAGCATACGAGCAATCGCATTTTCTTTTGTGCGAGTGGCTGTTTCGAAAGCGATTGATTACAGTATATTATATCAATCAGGTATGCTTTACAAAGGTTATGGTGTTTCTCTTTGTGAGTTTCAAAGCAAAATAAATTTTATAACACGATTTCCGAGCTGTTTGCCGTATTAACATGTTTTCCAAATTACTGAGCAAAATTTTTTCTACCCATCACACAACGATTGCCAGCTGTTTATAAAGAATAATGTTTATGCACATCTCCTTAAAGCATCTAACAATCAACGTTGCTTTAAAAAAAAAAAAAAAAACATTGTTTCTTGAAATTCGCCCAAAACAAGGGTGAAAGCTACTCAAGCTTTTTGGGTTTTATACAGTACAGTACTGTAATTGGTATTCTGCACTCACGCCGACTCCAATTGGCCGATACCAATTCCCCCCAAAATTGCCAATATCGGCCTTTGCCGATTACCGATACCATTATCTGCCTCACACTAATAGATATCATATACGGTAATCCCTCGTTTTACGGAAGTAACCCTTCGTTCTGAAAATTCCTTCTGCAGGGTGAATTTCCATAAATCAAAACCAATTTTCCCAGATACACCCATTGTATAAGTGGAGATAGGTTTCTTTAGAGCAAAATCTTAACTCTAGGGTACAACAAATACACTTAATAAGGCAACAAACTTTTTTTCAGGCAGAACAAACCATCAGGTCCACCCCAGGGCCACCACGAGGCAGCACAGTCAAGCCCCCCCACACCCCCCCCCATCCCATTCCCACAAGGGGATCGGGTGGGAAACACCTCCCTTCTCCCTCACCACATTGGCACCCAGGTCAGGCCTGCCACAGACCACCACATGGGTCTCGAGGCTGCAGAAGTGCTGCAGGATCCGGAGAATTGGCAGTTAGGGATCTACTCACCTTGCTGATTTCTACCAGTCTGGAGACGCTGAAAATGCCTCGAGACACACCCAGCGACGATTCCTGGCACGAGGCGCCAGCATTTCACAGGATCTGCACCCATCATCAGGATGTAGTCTGTGGCACGGCAGGTCGTCAGTCGATCTCTGAGATTGTCTGGCATCTCCGGGAAGCAAGGAACTGAACCGCTGAAGGGAGTGCGGGTCGGACGCGTGACCAAATTGGAGTGGGGGAACCCATCGGTGGAGTCAACCTCCACCATGGCCCTCCATCTCCTGCCAGCCAGGAATGGGACAAGTAAGCCAAATGGGTATCCCATCAGGAGCAGTCGGCAAACGAAGCCCGGGCCCGCCTGGTTTAGTGGTCAGACGTGTCCGGCCTTTAGTGGGGCCAGGCCACCACGAGCCCAAAGCCACCCAATTGGCAAGGAGCACTTGAGAGTAAACCACACACTTTGGCGAGTTAAAATTGATACAACGGATGTTCAAGGATGAACCACCAGGAGCACTTTGGGCTCTGGGTCAAGAGGTCCCAGGCAGCCCCAGACCTGAGCACAACCCGTCTGGGTAGGTCTTTATAATGCTCCGCTGAGTGGACGCTAGTGCTGACCAAACTCTTAAGGGGAAAGACTTGGGCCCATCTGCAGGAGGACACCGCGTGTTGGCACACCTCCACACAGTGCGAAACCGTCGCGGGCAGCTCTTACTCTCGCAGTTCTGACCAGTCCAGTTTGATGTCAAATGTGGGCTGTTGTACTCTGCAGGGGACCCCTGGAACGCTGGCCATTGGCTCCCAGCGCTGAGAGAAAACCTCTTCGAGGAATATCCCATGGTATTTATGTCCTGTCTGTGAACTTGATAAGGCACCCAGGCAGGGTAAGGAGGGGGTGGATGTCGGCAGTTCGTATTTGGGATGATAAATCTCCCTTCACAGCCAGTGAGTACAAGGCAACTGACGCAATGCCAGCCATCACAAGGACCCCCACCACCTCCCCCAGCCTGAGATTGCATTGCAAGGTGGCCTGTTATTGCTTTTGGGAGCCAATGGCACCACCGTGCCAGCATGACATCACCACTGATGTGCCACCTGTTGAAGTCTGTTCGCATTCCCGTATCATTAAAGACCTTGCCTGCTAGACCCACCCCCTGGCCAATGCAGGTGAATGATTGTGTACTTCTGGTGCCTTAGTTGTATTGGTTTAGAACAAGCGCTATGTTTTACCATCTCCTGAAGTGTATAAATTTATTTCCTCATTCATTTCATATATCTGTTGTCTTTCAATTCTCCCTTCATGTTGTCCTGTGGTTTCTTTAAATAAACTTGTTCCTTATTAAGGTTACGTGTCACCTGATTACAGCTGTCTCACTTGCCCAAATGTTTCAACCCGGTTTGGTCGTTTTAAAATTTGTTTAACATTCCTTTTATGAGAATGGCAGGATTTGGATTCCAACTAGGGGCTGATAAATCCCCCTTCACAACCCAAGAGTACAAACCGCCCAACCACACCACCGTTTTTTTATTGCTTTTTTGCGTACATTGACGAGGATCGTATGAGAGCTAACACAACACACAGCAAAGGGGTCATGAGACAAGGGGGCGGGAGAGGGAAGGACAAAACAGTGGGGAACAGAGACATTATGAGATCTGTGGAAGGGAGAGGGATGGGGCGGGAAACACGGGGTATACAAGATGTACATTACATGGACTTTCAGGAAGGAAAGCAGGGAATTTGAAGGAGGTTGGTTTGGGGTGGATTAATGTGGGAAGAAAAGATCGAGGTTTTGGATGGGGGACGATAAGAGGTGGTAGTGAACAGCTGTTTTGAAGGCCTGGAGGGAAGAATGGGGTTGAAAAGAGTGAGGGAGTATATTCCAAAGGCAGGAAAAAGGCAGAATGAAAGAGTGAAGGTGAGCAGTGATTCGTGATTTTGGTAGTTTTACCAGAAGGGGGTTGTTGGCAGACCTTGAGCGCCTTGCAGAAATATGGGGGATGTGTCTGACACATCGCAGACACGATGCGAAAAAAATCGCAGACACAGCAGGGGAGGGAGGACCTGTCTAAGACAGGTATAAGACGGTATAAGAAGGAGACGAAGAAGAAGAGAAAGGAGACTGTATAAGACAGAAAGACCACCGACCTGTCTGCGGTGAGAGAGTGAGAGGCTCAAAGACTCGGCCTCACCGAGGGAGATACCCATGATCCTAAATACATTGAAGTTAAAGTGGATTTGTTAAAGGGGATTTCTCTTTAATCCAGACATTCACGAAGCACATTGGTCCAAAGCGGCAGGTCTGCGTTGGCGAGACAATATATTACACGTGTTAAGTGACCCAGAAACAAACACAATTAAAAGCATTTTTACAGAGATAGATTTTTACACAGGAATATTGCTTTAAGTAACAAAGGAAATAGTTCATTTATATTTTTAAAATACTGACTTAATTAGCAGCTAACAACCATTGTGCTTATTCAAGCATCATTTTTGCTTTCACAATGAAGCTGTTGAATGTTGATGGCTAGTCTTGTCAAAACATGTCATCTCTACAGACAAGTATGGTTTTTGGTGTAAATGGTCTCGCAAGTCAATGAAAAAAAAAATGCTCAGCTCGAACACTGTTCAGCTCCAACACTAACAACAACACACCCAATACACCAAACATTATTGTCCAGATAGTTTACAAAATTTCAACCGTAAGTTTCAATCTTGAGAGTAACCAACCATGGCTGCTGTTCGATCCAATGAGACAAATAATGCCGGACCTCTATAGGAAAATGCTGCCCGTAGAGTGCCTGCATTTGCGGCAGGTACTCATCTTGTAGTTGTTGTGCTTGCATCCACAACGCCATATTCTGTGACAAAAGGAGCAAAACAAATTACATCAGTTGTGCACTCAACTCAAGTGTGAGTTTATGTGAATAGTATTTTACAAAAAAAACCACAAAAGTTATATTTGGAAATGGAAGGTTAAACAAGCAGTTTGTAGTGAGGAGCTTCCTGAGGCATTTTCGAACAGTTCCAAGCCGTGCAGTTTTAAAAAAAATCTATATATATATATATTTTTTTTTTTTTTAAAGCAAAATTAAACAAGAAAAACTAGACACCTCTCCAGTTACCGTTATCCTTTTACCACAACAATGGATATGCCTTTCCCATGGAAGAGGTCAACCCACTATGATTGATCTCATTTAAAGGTCACATGGAAAATGAAATGTGAGAGAGACAGAGAGATACAGAGAGACACAGAGACACAGAGAGACACAGAGACACAGAGAGACACAGAGAGGCAGAGAGAGACAGAGAGACACAGAGAGACAGAAACAGACATGTAAAAAGAGACATCAGATGCTTGTAACTCAAGTTGTGGTCTGCAAAATGAGTTTCAAAGGGCACACACATGTTCTTTGACCTGTTGAATCTAGAATTTATTCAGTTCATCTTTTTACTGCATTGCAGTCCATACTTGTGCCAGCTTGGTTGAATTCCCTTCAATCGTTCACAAGTTATTGCCACCGCAATAACTATAAGGTCACATGACTTTTCACACCAAAATCGAATCAGTTCATTCCTGCATCATTGTACATACTTGTGTCAAGTTTGCTCAAAATCAATGTGGGGGTTCACAAGTTAATGCGGTAAAAAGCTTGCTACACACGCATGAATGGACAACCCAAAAACATAATGCCTCCAGCTGGGAAGGCATAATATTGTTACGTTTGAGGGGGGGGGGGTATGCATTCAAAGGGTAATTAGGATGTTTAATTAGGTATGCCATGCTGTTCGAGTGTACCAGGATCTCGATGTAATAAGTAGCAATTCAGTGGTGATAAGTTGTCTAGTAAATGTCCATTTCTTCAAGGGGGAAATGATAATTGTCACGTAATTAGATAGGGATACGGGATAGGGTAAGTGTGTCTGCGTAAACCCCTTTTAGTATTCTCTGGAGGCTTGCCGTGACGTCACAGGACAGTGTTGCGGATGGCTCCGCCCCGTGATCACGATTGGCGGAAGGCGACGGCGCAGGGCCAATAAAACGGCTCGATTGGAAGTGACGAGGACGGGAGGATAAAAAGGTTCTGTTCGGGTTGAAAAGGAAGAGGAAGAATATCGGGACAGAAAGACCGTTTTTTTGGGGTGGAGGTTGTTGTGCTGGGAGCGTGCTGTGTTGTTGCGCTGATTCGGCCCTGGTTTGATAGTGTCTTGTAGCCTTTCTGAGCCTCGTGCCTCACTTTGGTTGGCTCTGGGGTTCTGCTGGCTCGGAGTACGGGGTCGAACGGCGGGCGGACCTGCCTCCCTCTCCTGCTCGCAACTTGGCGCCAGAACTGGTTCCCTGGCGGCTGTGAGCGGACTTGGGCCAGGACCAGGAGGTCGACAGCACCACGGTGTCTCCTGCCCCTGACGAGCACAACACCAGCTCGTCCGACGCCAATCCAGGGACTGTTGCGTCCACACCACGGGCCAGCTACGTTGTGTGTGTGTGTGTGTGTACCTGGCGCCTTCGAGGGTTTGAGATTTGTATATTCATTGGAATTGTTTGTGTTTTCCCCACGCCCGAACCCACACCACCATCCCGTCGAATCGCCCCGGATCGCTCTTCTTGCCGAGTCTTGTTATTTCTGGTTAGAGAAATAAACATCACTAACTCAGTGAAAAGCGACTCGTGCCACCTTCCTCGTCCCGTTTGCGGTAGAGCGATTGAAACCGCCATCTTTGGGTTATAAATAAATAAACCGCCTCCATCGTTTCGGCTCATTCTACGTTGGCAGGACTGTTCAAGTCCCGTGGACGTCACAATATAAACACTCTCAAGTTCTTCAACAAAAGGAGTTTCCATCAATATTGGAGTTCGGGTCTTTGCTTGCACTTTCCATTGTCATCATAAATTTGATTTTTTTTTAAGATTGCAGATTTTATTTCATTTATTCAATTTTTTGTAAAATCATTAATGATCTCCACCATCTGCAATGGATGGAGGAAATGTTTTCACCCATGTCTGTTAGTTTGTGTGCAAATTTGGTGGGCAGATTGGTGTGTGACAAGGACAAATTGATTTGATATTGGTGAAGATCCAGATCCGGGTGGAGGTATGGGCTCTACCGAGAGTCCTTCTTGTTACCCCCATCACCGGAGGTGGAAGGACGTTATGTATTCACAAATGTGTCTGTTTGCTTGTTTGTGCGCAAGATATCTCTAAAAGTCATGGACTGAGTCAGATTAAATTTGCTGGACAGGTTGGGTGCGTGACAAGGATGAGTTCATTAGATTTTGGTGAAGATCTGGATACTAGAATTTTTGAAGTGATTCTTCACCATTGAGAGATAGGGGCAAAAACGATATACAGCACGATATTTCAAAAATGTAATGGACCCGATATGTTATACTGGATCAGGCATTGCGTGGTGCAGATATGTACTCTACTGAGTGCCCTTGAGGTTTAAGAATGTTTTCGGTGAAATCACTACAGCTGTCATTTCTAGCAAATTTAGCAAGATATTTGCGCACAATTAGAATGCATCAAATCAAAAGCCAAACACTTACTCCTTCCTCGAAGTGTTCAAACATTGTTGTTACAATGCAAATCCAGGATAAGATAAGCCCAGTTAAAGTAGAAGAACATGTGCGGTCAAAATCAGTACAGCGCTGAAATGATGAAAACCCAGCTTCTTTGGCCTTATACTGCAAGGTAATTTGCTTCAAATTTTTTTTAAAATGGATTCAGGAATTACTAAATAGAGTACACTTGTTGCTCAAGGTGTGTTCTACTGTATACAGTCGTGGCTAAAAAAAATATATTGGCACCCTTGCACTTTTTAAAAATAACACAATTTTTTCCCAAAAATAAGTTGAAATTGACAAAAGTATTTGGTCTCCACAATTCTTTGTTCCACTGTTAATATTACAGAACCTTTGTTTTTCATTCAAAACTTGATATATCCTTTTAAATCAGAAAATAAAAATAAATGGTATTGACAAAATTATTGACACTCTCGACTTAAAGGGATACTTTGCTAAAAATTGGTCAATGCCAAACCGGTATTTTTTTGAAATATAGACCACTTCTGGAAAGTAATGCAGGCGATTCGTAGTTAAAAGAAACCTCTCAAAATAGAATATATCCATTTATGTCACGATTTAGTACTTCGAGTCAAAACCCACAGCTTGGAGAAATCTGCAACCTTGAACTTTGGTTGTGACGTCAGGAGTGCTGAATCCCCTTGGCTGTTCACAGCTGCCACCGCTGACACTTTCACCAAACAAAATATGCCAAATTGTTGCACTCCAGGTTCTAAAATGTTCATTCTTTGCTCAAAAATGGGGTAAATGGAGCTCAATCAAAGTCTGGTTGTCCGCATTGAAACTGCTCCACACCCCGGAAAAGTGGGCCCGCATCTGTGAACATCACTTCGAGGAAAGGTTTCTGTTTGTTGACCCCAAGTATGTAACGGCACCATATTTGTATCCCAAAGCCAAGTTGACCTTGACGAATGATGCATACCCATCCATGTTTGAGCACACGGTTTGTGCACCACTGTGAAAGGTTTCAGAAAGAAAAAAAAAATAAAAAAAGAAAAAAAAAAAAATCGGGAAAGAAAACGACATCGGGTCGAGGTAATCATAACACGTGCATACTCATATATAGTACAGTACTGTATATATATATATATATATATATATATATATATATATATATATATATATATATATATATATATATATATATATATATATATATATATATATATATATAAAAGATTGACAACATGATGTTGCATATTTTGTACACAAAGTAGTGGCTCATGAAGGAGCAAAGTCACAGGGACAAGGTAACCCACCGACAGTGGGGCAACACGTGAAATCAACAACGAACATGAGGAGAGATAAGAGGGAGTGAACCATAATATTGTTGTGGGGCCGGGTATCGGTGTCGAGCATGACCGCGAGAGGGAGCAGTAGAGTCGGCTCCACCGAACACACCGG
Organism: Eptatretus burgeri; assembly: GCF_056783735.1. NCBI lineage: Eukaryota > Metazoa > Chordata > Myxini > Myxiniformes > Myxinidae > Eptatretus > Eptatretus burgeri. The sequence goes on from NC_140962.1 coordinate 50,859,581, forward strand.
AATTTAGGTCATGACCCTCGGATAAGTCCGAAAGGC
>NC_140962.1:50860116-50997616 GCF_056783735.1 Eptatretus burgeri
TCCTAACTGCGTATTTTTCCATACAAAAAATCCTGAGACAGTTCAAGCTCATATTTTAAATAAAATATCAAATTTGGCAACCATTTTGAAAAACAAAATGGCTGCCATTCATTTACGTACCACTGGCAAATCCAAGTGCGCCTCTTTATAAACACATTAGGCATCAAAACAGGATAGAAACCACCAAAGTAAGCTTTGTATGATGTTCAAAAGTTCTGTTAACCCTGTCAGTACCATTGGCAGACTTGTATACATTAACTCTATGGCAGTTGTGAAAGTCAGTCACAAAAGGGTGAAGGTAAAAAAAGAAAGAAATTGAAATCCAAGATGGCCGCCATCTGCAACACTTCCAATTTTGCCAACATGGATTTTCTTACTCCTTGGGACCAAAATAGTCTACCTGGGTAGGTGGCATGTTCTAATCATTTAAATCCCACGGGTCTTTATATCACAACATAGTCCCCCTGACTATCGGGCTGGCACCCCTGCCTCACACCTTGTCCTTCTTGATGCCCTTAAAATCATTGGAATATCCCCCGATTATGCTGAGTATCTCGGTTACTTTAGCATTGCAGAGAGGGTGGTGGTTTCTCTGTATTCCACTACCTCCTTTTTGGTCTTGCACCCTCTGCCCTCTCTTGCTCAGGTTTCTGCAGGGTGCACAGTCTGCCAGGAACCCTCTTCTTGTTTAACTCCCTAAATGCAAGCTCACTGCTCACCTCCAGTCATTTGTCACTCTTTCCTCTGACTGGTGGAACCAACTTCCTCAATATGTTCAGTCCCATTATTCCCTCCAGAGGCTCTTGACAGCTGTTCACCATGAAGGCAAATCATCCCCCATCCGTACTCTCTTCTACCCCAAATGACAACATGACCAAGCAATGGCCGTTTCTAGGTTATTGTGATTTTCTCCCCACTCCCACCACCCTCTCTCACCTCTCTGTTTGTTAGTTTTCAGTTGACTTGTCCTTTTTCTGTTTCATCACCACTTTCCTCTTCTTGCTGCGTTTCATTCAGCTCGTGTGCTGCTGTTCACCCCCTTGTGCCTTTCTCCCCCTCATCTCACGATCACTCTCACCCAGAGATTTGATGTCGACAAGTCAGCGACTTGGACTCCAGTAGCAAATTTTGTGACCTGTAACTTTACTTGAGACCCGGCTTTAAAGACTTGAGACTCGAGCTTGTAGACTTGTTGACAAGGACTATGAATGAATGAATGAATGAATGAATGAATGACTGAACACGACAACAAAAGAAATATATTTCAGTGATGAGTTTGTGACTAATGTTAATTTGATATCTGGTAGGATGTGATTATATTTCTAAACAAAGACCACTGGAGTCACACGCCGAAGAGAGCACAAACTCAAAAAATAGATAGTGCCGAGCTTACAAAAGCCGCCCAAAGTGCTGCTGAGCTCCGGGCCTCCGATCGCACATACGTGTGTGTAACGGAGTAAAAGGAGGTAAATTATGGAGAAAAACAAGTAGAACCATAGTCTCTTTCATAACATGGACTCCACATCCTTGACTTCAGAAGGCATGTATGCCGTATGGCGTACGGATGGAATTGTCATCACTGCTGTTCGGTACATTCCCGTTCAGCCTCTTCAGCGTTTTATTTTTTTTTTTAAGTCTACATGTTTTATGGCTCATAATGGAACTAACACACACCACACACCACACACACGAGCTTCGAGTGCACGTTCTTACCATTACACTGTCGAGACTGAGCGTCACCATGTGGCTTGCTGCTACTCTGCGCATATGCACTTCACTTCGTTATCGGTAGCATGGTAGAGATTGAGGGTGATCTTATTTACTGATAAACATTTCTAAGGTGCATTGAATAAAAGGAGTGCTGTATGTGAAACATGTGGTATAAAAATTTCAGATGGCCCATCCACATCATCAAATTTCATTCGTCACCTAAAAACTCACCCGCAGGAATAAGTTTTCTTTTCCATTAGACATTCTAACACGTTCCGCTTCTAACTTTCTTACATTTGCACTGTGCCAACACTCATGCAGGTTGCATGTGGGATGTAGGACGAGTCCTTGTAGAGGGTGTAGTTTACTGTAGCTGGCCCAGATCGGAATTCGACAAGATCAATGACACGTAAAAGACCGAGTCTGGTCACCGAGCTTCATTACTGATTGTAGCCGTTTTGGTCACCGAACCTGGTCAAGGAGTTTGAATTATAATGCAATTAAACCTTGTCATTTTAATTTTTTCAATGTCATTTACACATGTCCAAAAAAATCAGAGCTCAAATGAACAACCAGCTCATGACTCATGTAAATCTTTTGAGTGTTAAAGTCTAACACGTAACCAAGGTCTATGCTAATGACATGATGATGTGATACTCGACTTGAGACTTGACTCGAGCCTTTCCCTCAAGGACTTGAGACTTGCCATCATATAATTGAGATTGGCTCAGGTGACTTGTTGACATCTGTGCTCGCACCTCCATTATTCTGCTGGCGTTTCCCCCTTTCCATTTTATTCCATTCCATAAGCCTCGACAATGTAGTCAAAAAATAGCCCTGTGGGGGGGACTAACGGTTATTTCTCCAACAGGCGGGGTGAAAATGAGAGATTAGGGGGAAGGCACCATGGCCCTCCTTCCTGAAGTGGGACGGTCCTGGGGAGCAGAACTTAAGTTAATGGCATCGTCCTTAGGCCAAAAAAAAAAAAAATGTTGCATTGGTGTAACGGGTCACTGAAAAATAGGGTAGGTCGGTCGGGATCTTTTTTTTATTTTTATTTTTATTTTTCCTAATAAATCCCTCCCAAAATCTCCCCCGGCTCGAGTACCACCCTTTTTGTCGGCGGGTTCTGTCCGAAACACTTCCGGGTTTTTGCGATCGCGATCGCAATCAACAAGATACTTGAAAACGATAGCAAAACAACAAAAATAGCAATAAAATAGGGTCGGCAAAATTTTTCGATAGCAAAAAAACAAAAAAAAAAAAACGTAGGGTCGGCGGAATTTTTAGGGTCGGGCGGGTTACTTTTTAGGGTCGGGCCAATGCAACATTTTTTTTTTTTTTGGCCTTATGTTGGATGGTCGCTAGAATATCCTTATTGTCGGGTTTTCTGTGTGTGTGTGTGTGTGTGTGTGTGTGTGTGTGTGTGTGTGTGTGTGTGTGTGTGTGTGTGTGTGTGTGTGTGTGTGTGTGCGTGTGCGTGTGCGTGTGCGTGTGCGTGTGCGTGTGCCTGCAACACGAGGCTCCACAGCACAAACCAGCAAACCGATTTCTATGAAACTTGGCGAACAGGTGCCGTATGGGCTGTGAGTGTGCGCGTTTGAGTTTCGTTGCAAAGCAACCACCCGTTGCTGTGCAGCGGCCAAAAAACCGCGTATGGTATTTTCAATACTTGTCCTACAGTTTTGAATGTGGAGAAAGGAGACTTCAGAATTAAACACTTCGAGATATTTAGAAAATTTTACTCGAGCCGATTTTTGATTGAGGTTTTATTTTTCAAACGGTAGTCCTTCAAAAATAGGGTGTCTATTTACCGTCATCTTTTTTTGTTTGTTTGTTTGTATGCAATGGACAGCTCTGGAGGCCAGAGGAGTCAACCGATTTTGATGAAACTTGACAGGTAGGTTCATACCAGGATTGAGTTCTATGCCTTTGAGCACCTATGGACACCACCGTTGCCTTGCAACGGGACTTTGATATTTTAGAAAAATCCCCAAAAATTAATTTTTTTGAAAATCAAAAATCGGCTTCCAGGCTTTTATGCGCACTATAATCAACCTCTTTGTCAAAAATTTTCAGCCCGATCCGTCAAAAACTGTATGACTAGTATGCAATTATGTCGTGACCACCCATGTCGCCTCCTGGCTTGTTTCATTAAGAGTTTGGTCTGCATCTGGCCGTCGGTTTCCAAGAAGATTTTCCTAAAAAATGACCTGAATTTGAGGTGAAACCCCGCTTTTCAGCCTCGTATAGGGGGTAGATGCGGATGTGGAGCACAACCCCACGAAACCTTACTGTTCTGATGTATCGTACTAAATTTGGTCCATATCGGTCATGTAGTTTGTGACGAAAATATGTTTTCGTGAATATGAGGGACGAGGGGAGGGAGGCCATGGCCCCCTTTCCAGGGGAGATACGGCCCTGGGGAGAACAACTTCAGGTTAGGGCATGGTCGTGATGCAGCATGGCCAGTTTGGTCTCAATCTGGTTGTAGGTTTCTGAGAAGATTTTGGAATGCAAAACCCCTTTTTACCCCTTTTAAATGGGCAAATCCAGATGGGAAGCACAACCTCATGAGACCTTGCTGTCCTTTCCTCCTGAGACCTGTCCTGATGCATCATACCAAATTTGGTCCAGATCAGTCACAGGTCGTTTGTGAGATGTTTCGATCAAATGTTAACGTACAGACACCTGGATCCACTCTGAGCATATTTCGAAGAAATAACTTAAAAACAAAACCACTTTCCCCAAGGCGCATACCTCCAGCTTCATCCTTGTAGCGAAGATAAAGGGTCTGAAGCTCTTCCTTTTCTGCATCTGACCAGTGAGAACCTTTGTGGGATCTGTTATCAACAAAGCAGCACTAAAAATCAACAAGCAACTAAGAATGACCAGCAAAACAAATTAATGACATGATTATTATAACATGACATTTGCTTTGGAGTTTAAACAAAGTTCACCTGAATGTACTAATACCTCAAAAATAAGTTTCGGGTGTTCACTTACTTAACATTACTATACATTCTAAAAGAAAAAAAAAATCCTGAGAGTTGAAGGCCAAGAAGAGAAGAGCTTCATCAAAAACTAGAATGGAGCTCTTCGACATCACGACATCGATCAATATGCCACCGCCCACATTGTTACATCATTATACTTGTACCAAATTTGATTTAAATCCCTTCAGCTGTTCTCAAGTATCACATTTTTACATGACATGAACTCTGACCTTTGACCTCTTGACTTCATAATCCAATCAGTTTACCTTTTCATTGTTAAAATACTTGTACCAAGTTTGACTAATATCCCTACAGCTGTATGTCTGGTGTTGGTTTAATGGTTAGGGTGGCAGGCTTTGGATTCTCAGGTCCTGAGTTCAAATCCCGCTCAGCTGTTGAATTAATTAATACAAGGTGGGGTTAACTCGACCTGTCATCCTTCCGAGGTCGGCAAAATGAGTACCAGCTTGCTGGTATATTGTGTCGGAGTGGCGACCCGTTCAGGATTGTGTCCAATAGCCAAGGAGACTGCTTAAGCAGCTTCAACGCTCTGCACAGAGTATGGTCCCGATCTCCTCCTTCTACAGCTGTTCTTATGTTATCGTGGGAACAAAAACCGATCACCGATGGACGCTGACCTTTGACCTCTTCATGCCAAAATATAATCAGTTCATCTTTGCATCATAATAAATTCTTATTCCAAGTTTGGTCAAAATCCCGTCAATGGATGACAAGTTAGCGCAGGAACATAATTTTTTTAATCTCATGGGACCTCTAACCTTTTGAGTCCATTCCATTATCCAATCGGTTCATCTGCGCATCATTATACATACTTGTACCAAGTTTGACTTGGATCCCTTCAGCCGTTCTCAAGTTATCGCGGTAACAAAAACCTATCGAGATGCACGGACGGACAAACGGACGTACGGACAAACGGACAACCCGAAAACACAATGTCGCCGGCAGCTTCGTCAGCGGAGGCATAAAAATATAAAGATGAAAAAATATATATTTAAAAAATAAAAATAAATAAAACTTTGCTGCTGGCATATACAAAGTTTACATAAATAAAGTATCATAAGTAGGATTACGTGTAGTATTTTTTTAATGGCAAACAGAAGTTGCAGACATGGTTCAAGTTCTACAGACCTTGGCACAGCATGCTTGCAGACATATTTGACAACAGAATGCTGAAAGCCTAAAATAGGTTATTAGAGTAGTCATCTTGTAGCTTCAACAAAATTGTGATTAAAGTTTAAAAAAAAAGGAAGCGAGTACATGGTTTTAAATGTGCACACAAAGGCTCACCCGGTGTGCTGTGATGCAGTGTAACCCTCCGTCATTTGTTGTACTGTTGCCGGAGTTTTCCAGAAAAGCAGCTCCAAAAAGACCTTGCTGTTCTGGCGCGCGAGTTCAAAAAACTTTCGGACAATGTACTTGGCGAACTCAGCCAGTTCCTGCCAACATTTGACATCAAAAAGTTATTTTAAACATTATGAGCACAACATGCCATTTCATAAATAGGGTATTTACAGGAACACGGTTTAGGGCAGAAGCGAGCAGGTCAACGACAAAAACAGTTGTGCTTCCATTAACATTGGAGGACCATGAGGCAGGGCTATTAACTTGTGTCAACACAGTATTAAAACTTCCTGTTATTGTTTGATTTTAGAACGAGCGGGATAACCTACATGTATGTATGTGCACTCACCTCTGAGCTATCGAGCCTGGATTAAAACCTCGGCTCAGCTACGAACTATTACGCTTGTGTTTCGCAGGCAGAGCGATTCATCAGTGTGTGCTCTGTCCATCAGTTGGATGTTTAAACTGAGTGTGCCAACTGTTAGCAATAGTTAGTGAACACTAAAGCTCTCACAGTGTCCTTCACCGAGAGCAGGCACATTGTCATTGCCATCCTGAACAAACTACAAACTGCTGCAACAACCTATACGGGGACACTGCAATGGCAGCAATGCTGCAAAGCCGATATCACATGCTGCGTATGAATGACGGTCATAGCATTAAAGTTTACGGTGGGCAGAATAGTAAAATAATGACAAATGACAGAACAAAAGTAGTTTAAAAGGAATTAAATTGATGAGATATTTGACATGATGCATGTTGGGAAACAAGATGGAAATTTCAGTAGACAGCCATGTTGATTCTGGTGCAGAGGAAGCAAAGTTTGAATTGACATGATATTATTATACGTTATCGAGAAGGGCTAACAATATCATGGATTTTCTACTTTCTTCACTAAAGCAACGAGACAATGAGATATAACCTGGTACCAATACTGTCAGGGTAAATGTCTGTGATGATTAACCCTTCAGGAATCCAATGGATCCAAACTACAAGTTAATCCTGAAATTATGACACGAGTCAAGGCCGACAGGATGGCCTAGATGTATGCACACTTGCCTCGAAGCTGGCAAACCTGGGTTTGAATCCCGACCCAGCTATATAAAGCACTGTCATCCTGGTGTTTCAAAGGCAGGGTGATTCATCAAAGTGTGTGCCGTCCAGTGAATGGATGTTAAACAGGCGTCCCATCTGCTGGCATTAGTTGGTGGACGTTAAAATCGCATGGTGTCCTTCACGAAGAGTAGGCGAGCTATTGCCAGCACCATGAACAAATTCAAAATTTCTTCCCCAACTACTGCTGGGAAGGCAATGGCAAACCACCCAGTATAATCCTTGCTCAGGAAGCTGCTTCAGCAGCACCGATGCTCTGTAAGGAGTATGGTACATGAGAGAGAGATGGAGAGATGGAGAGATGGAGAGATGGAGAGATGGAGAGATGGAGAGATGGAGAGATGGAGAGATGGAGAGATGGAGAGATGGAGAGATGGAGAGATGGAGAGATGGAGAGATGGAGAGATGGAGAGATGGAGAGATGGAGAGATGGAGAGATGGAGAGATGGAGAGATGGAGAGATGGAGAGATGGAGAGATGGAGAGATGGAGAGATGGAGAGATGGAGAGATGGAGAGATGGAGAGATGGAGAGATGGAGAGAGGGAGAGAGGGAGAGAGAGAGAGAGAGAGAGGGAGAGAGAGAGAGAGAGAGAGAGAGAGAGAGAGAGAGAGAGAGAGAGAGAGAGAGAGAGAGAGAGAGAGAGGTGATATGACTCAGAAGAGGGATTAGGGGGCATACCGAGTAACACTCAACAGCAGGGTCATCAAGCACGGCCTGGAATGTCCTGAACACAGAAGCCTGAAACAGCAGACCATCCATGTGCAAGTCCACAGCGATTCGGTGCAGCATCTTGGTTGCACAGTGATTTGTGTGCACAGAATTATGTTGGTAATTCTTTAGCAGCAACACGCATGCTTTGACCACCGGTGTATTGGCAAACCTGAGGAGGTGTGGAATTTCAAGGGCATTAGTAGACAATGGCCAAATCAACACAACATTCGCGATTCCCCGCATCACGAGCCATTGCTTCAGATGGGAACGAACAGATATTTACATACCACGACTTGTGTGCAATCATGCAATGTATAGCCACACAGACTGAGAGCCGGTCAGAAGTTAATCATGAAGTCATGCCCGAAAGGTTTGATGCTCTTAATCATGTTACATCACCTTGACATCCAACAAATCCCACTTCTTGAGTTCCGCATTCGGAAGGGTGCAGACCTTTAACACCCTTTATCGGAAATAGTTGCACCCGAGGCTGATTATATTAGTTTATGGCATCTACATTGGAGACTGCATACAAAACACATGCATAAGAAACGAAAATCGTCGGTGTTTGCATATAAGGAGGACCCTTATAAGGGTTCAAGAAGATTCTTGATCAGAAATTTGTACCCAAGAAAAATTTTGGTCACAAAAAATTCTCAATTGCAATGCAAGAATATTTCTGACCAGGCACTTTCAGATAAGAAGGCTCCTGAGGCTCGAATATGGAGCTAATGAGCATCTCAATGCTCGTACTCGGCAAAAACTGACGGAAGTGCAGAGTTTGGAATGCTAATGCCAGGATTGGATGCAAGTGTTTGTAGCGGTGAAAGTGGTTCAGTTGTGGGTGGTTCCGTGGCAGCCGAGTCCAGGGTGTTTGGAAGATTGTATATCTCCGAACCCGGCGTGTCTGAAAACATGTACGGTGTGTGTTAATGGAGTATATATATATATATATATATATGACAATAATTTGTTCACGAGTCAGTAAGTGACCACTATATTCGTTATGGGTGTGTGTCTGTCTGTCTGTCTGGCCCGAGCATAGCTCCGTAGGTTTTGATCTGATCTTGATAAAATTAGGGTGCAAGGTTTGTATCATGATCTAGTTGTGTTTTCCTGAGAATGGGCATGCTGCGCCCATTATGGGCGGAGCCACGCCCAAAAAAACATGTGTTTTTAGGGGGTAGCCAGTTTCAAGTTACATCTTCTCCGAGGGGGTTTGTCGAATCTGGCAGGGGTTTCAGTATTTGGTTTGCCCAATGGCACCTACATAGCCCCACGGAGCTCTATTTTTCATTTTTGTCCCAAGGTCAAGGTCACAAGGTCACGAACTTCGAAAATGTCAAAAAAAATCAATAAATTGGGCATCGAGTTCCTTGGGTCTTCAACCGTTTCGAATGAAAGTCGGTATGCAAGTAGTGCTCTTCGAGTACTACAACTTTCATCATTTATGTTTTTCCCGAGTCCCGCCAGTTTGCCCGTGGCGTCCCCTCGAAGGTCAAAAAATAAAAAAGGCGAAGCGTGTACATTGCTCGTGAACCATCGCAGTCTCCAGACTTGTTCGAATTACAATAACATTGGTATTTACTTTCACACCAAAGAAAGAGAGGAAAAAATAGCCTTACTTCCAACTAATGATTGGGTTTGATCCATCGAAGTGTTACTCTCATGATCAAGTTTGTTCAATTTATGAAACTCTCTACTCCATGCTACTTCCATGTTTGGCTGTACATTCTAATGGTACATGGAGGACTCTTGTGGGGTCTTTGAGCCGAAGAGGCCTTCTTATCCGAAAGTGCCAGATCAGAATTTTTTTTTTTTTAACACTGGATTTTTATTTCACACGATTGGAAGAGAGCAGTTTTCAACAAAAAAAAATGTCAGGTGTGAATTCCGAATTAAGATCACTTTTGAACCCTTCCAGGAGAGTAGATTGGGACCAGATTCTGTGCAGAGTGTTGATGCTGCCTGAGCAGTCTCCTTGGCTGTTGGGCACAATCCTGGATGGGTCGCCACTCCGACGCAGTATACCGGCATGCAGGCACTCATTTTGCCGACATAGAAAGGATGACAGGCCGAGTTAACCCCACCTGGTATTAATTCAACAGCTGAGGGGGATTTGAACGAAGGACCCTCGGATCTAAAGCCCGCCACCCTAACTATTAAGCCAACACCAGGCACCAGGCTTCAAGGGGTCCTTCTTATATGAAAAAAATTACCTACATGAAAAGTTCTTCCACACTGAATCATTATTAGTCCATTTGCCGTTATTATGTGTTCCATTATCAACCTTGTTGATGTGCAAAGTGTATGGTTTTATGATTGTTTTGGACTAACATGGGTCCATTAATAAAATTCAGGTTGGTTGCCAGGGTGGCTACCTTGGAGAACTCCTGTAATTTGCATAAATTCAAGATGCCCGCTACAGGTCAGACGATGGGGCTAAGTTTTTAATCGGTCAACAATATAATCCTGTGTAATACCTCTTTTCCATATGATTTTGACATGAGGAATTCAATTTTGGGGTTATTTTTTTACGTTCAGGAATAAATAGAGGTTCACATGAAATGTCCATGACTATTTTCTGCTGAAAATTATGCAACACCAATGCAAAAGTGAAGTCATGAATGGTTCACAACATGGTTGTTGAATGGTTGATAATCAGAAAGCATCCACATTGTCATGTCATCATATTGGACATCTTAGGAACAGAGGACATAGAGCCCAGTAGACAACTTACGTATTGTTCGTCCCCTTCCGTATCCTCGTCTCTTTCCAGTTCTGCTTCGACACTCCCTTCTTCCACTTCACTTTCACTGTCCTCCACAGTCTTGTGTGGGTTAAAGCACTTGTCACTGCAACCACAAGTGCAGTATTGCGTGCAGGAGATCTTTGCATGGTGACAACTGCAACTTGCAGTACTGCAGGCCTTCCCCTCTGCTTTGCATCCACACCGCACAACATCCATGAGGTCCAAAGGGGCTGGTGGAGTAGCAGAAGTTGCTGGCACTGGGATTCCATCTCTGATGTCCCATCCATATTTTGTAATGTCAAGTTCAGGTGGGGCCTGCTGATCAGCTGATTTTGCAAGTATTGTCTGTAGATGTGCATGCAAAATATGTAGGAAGAGATTGATCTCAGTTGGAGGTAATGCCATGAGCTTGAGGGGCTTGCCAGACTTCTTTGTGTGCATATAGTACCTCATCTCACTCATCGTGGTACCTTCTGGCTGACCATACAGGGCACAGAAGAATGTCCGCCCTGCTTCCATGAGCTGTTCATGGCTTGCGTTCAGCTCGCCAAGTGCGGAGTACAAAGCAGGGAAGTTGCCAGCTCTCAGTGTCTTCAGGGCTGACACTTTGCCTTTGCCGTATGGGTATGACGTGGTATCTGAGCCAGTGATGTAGTGCATTTCCAAAAGCTGCAGACACTTGGGGCCAAGCTGGACACAGGTGATGTTGATATCCCAAATTGCTCCATCCCACCTTTCCATCTGCACTGTGGCCTGGATGTTGCGCTGGTAAACCCAGTAAACCATCAATACAAAAACATCAGTGTCATCAGAGAGGATACGTATCACTCTTGCATTACATTCAGCAGCCATGAGCAGGTGAGAGATCATTGTAATGTCTGCTTCATCATGGTTGAACGCACCATGGCTACGGCTCTCCACAGTAACTCCTTCACCAAAGTTATAGGTACTCAAAACCTTGGACAGCTGCAACTTGTTCTGCTTGTTTTTCAGGATGGCGTCTCGACTCGGCAGGGGTGTGTTTATTGTGAGGTCATAGTTGATGGAACCAATGCCAGCACGCCTCACTCGTTCATGGTCCTTTGCAGAAATATCATAATATTTGTCAAAGACCAAGATCTTCTGACCAGCAATGGTAGACAGCCTTGTCTTGATGGACTCAATTAAGACTGACACAGTTCCCCTGAAAGGCCAGACAATATGATAGAGAAGTTGGCTCGCGTCAACAATGGTAACATCTGGTTGCAGAGGGTGTTGTGCCTGAACACAGAGTTTGTGTGCCAGTGGTGCTCTGTTGCCTTTCCTAAAGCACCCATATTCATCAATCAGTGAGGGGGGTACTGCGCAGAGCTCAAACTGGAATATCGGTCCTAGCGCCATTTGTCTTTGCTGTCCAATAGTCAGCAGCCTGAGGAAGATGGTTTCTCGATCAAAGATCGTCTTGTCCCCAATTTTCACTCCTTTCTGTAAGTGCTCCATTGTCTTGATGGGGCATGAGATGGTTTGTTTATTCACCGAACTGATCAGAGCTCACACCATTCCAAATGCCTTCCTGGTGACGACAGACAAAAGCACCTGATAGCGCATCTCCAGAAGGTGATGGGTGATGTAACGGGCATAGTGATGGTGACCAGCAACAAAGAAGTAGGGAAGCATGCGTTCAAGTGTTAGCTGTTGCAGCAGGAAGTCTGCCTCCTTCTCACTATGCAGAAGTTGATGAACAAGCAGAGTAGGCTTGATGAAGTTATCAACCCAGTGCTTCCCAGTTGGGTGCTGTCTGCATGTCTCAAGGTCGCTGCACAACTCCTGGAATGTCTTGGGGCCGGTGTTGAGGAAGGAAATGAGAAGGGCAGTCGAAACCATCCGGAAGGCTCTCATTGATCGAACCCAGGACTTGCCACTTATGATTCCTGCCAGGCCCCCGAATGCTGAACTGATGAGTCTCAACACCAGACGCATGCATGAGTTTGCCAATGCAACCACAGAAGGACTGCACAGTGTGCATTATCCCAGGCCTCAGAATCACATTTTAAAGCGATCAACGTCATGCCACTTGATTTGGCAAGCCACCATGTCGAGCTGGAGATCCACAGAGATGTGGACATAAGTCATTCCCATATCAGTCAATGACTTCTGAAGATACTCCAGTGAAGAACAAAACAATGAATTAGTAACTCGCATTAATGTCATATGTGAGCGTACAGTTGTCAGAATAGTGACCTTGTTGTCATTCAAAATGTATCTCACACGGCAAACAATTGCCAGGAACTCGAACATTGACCTCAAATTTACTTCTGATCACAAAAATAAGGTTAAACATCGATTCCTCGTGCCAAAATTATATGGAAAAGACGTCTCGTGTAACTTTAAGTTCATTACCTAAAAAGTTATGTTTTCAGCCCGGTCGATGACGGCCATCTTGTATTTGCGCAAAATTAACAGATTTCCCCATGGTTGCCATCCGGGCAACCAAGCTTAATTTTGTCTATGCATGCCTGTGAACAAGAAACCACCATAAAACCATACACTTTTGAGGACAACAAGGTTACTTCTCTGGCAAATGCACTATATTCACATGTATTCAAAGTGAAAATTTGCTCGGGCTCAGCATTTTGAAAATCTTTTTCCGAGACCCTTTTTGAACCATTACAGCCTAAGGGGCCTTGTTATCTGAAAGTGCCAGATTAGAAATAGTCTATTTCTTTTTTTTTTGTTTTACGATTGGAATTTTTTGTTGCAAAAATTTTTTTCAGCTGCAAATTTCTGATTGAGGACCTTCTTGAACCCTTATGGAGGGTCCTTCTTCATTGCAAATGCCGACGCTTTTCATTTCTTGCGCGCGTTTTGTATTCCGTATCCAATGTCGGTTATAAAATAATAATCAGCATGGGGCATAAATATTTCCGAAAAATGGTTTTAAGGTTCTTTTTACGTGTTCAAGAAATGGGTTTTCTTTGAAGTCAAGGTGATGTAACACGATCAAGCACATCAAACTTTTCAGGAGTGACTTTATGATTAACCTGTGACCAGCTCCGAGTCAAATAAAAATATCTGATGTCTTAGGATATACAAATAATACACAAGCAACCAACAAGCGACAACATAATGGTGTAAAGTAGCTTTACCTTTTGATATAATCCACGAATAAAAAATCCTTCTCAATGACCTTTTCAGAAAATGACTGTTCCAATTCCTCATCCTCCTCAAATTCCTCCTCTTCATGTTCTTCCAGCACATTCTCATCCTTGTCCTCCCCTCGGCACTCAATTGCGGCAAGTTGCTCACCTGTGCAAGAACATACAGTACATCATAAATTGAGTTGTAAAACCTCACCAGAACATCACAAGTGTTTCCTCAGGATTCATAATGGTCGTTACAAATGTCGAGCATCGCAACAACAGGATCTGCGAGTCATTAAAAAAAAAAAACCAATGTCACCCGCAGGGTGACCCGTATCTTGCCAAAAGGTGACTACGTGTGACTTCTTTAAGGTCACACTGAGGTGAACAGAGCTGCTATCCACCAGGAGCGACTCCTTGAGGAATATCTGCCTACGAGAGATTCCGATGAGAATCGTTCTGCAGAGTAACCATGAAAAATATGCTTTTGCCTCGTAACGTCACCAAATGACGTCATAATGTCTCAAAAGCTTGACATATCTAGAAAGCACTCATCGAGGTGTTCAATTTGAGGTACTACACGATATGGTTCCTAAAACTTGAAAATTTGACCTTGGGGTCAAATATGTTTGACCTGAGGCACTAACCATGAAGGTCAAGGCCAATCGCCACCAAAAATTAATCAGCTGAGCGCCAGACCATGAACTATATTCCCATGAAGTTTGAAGACGATCTGATCAAAATTACTCAAAAAATAAGGGTTTTGTCGACTCCCCTGATTTGTGCCAAAGTGACCTTGACCTTTGACCTTCAAAATTTTGTGCACTGAAAGGGACCTCTATAGGCCTCTGATATGCGAAGTTACAAAAATTTCCGATGATAACTGTGCTCTGCAGAATTTTTTATACGTCATTACAGACAAAAAAAACAAAAAAAAAACATACAAGCTGACTAACATATCTTGCAAAATTTCGTTTTGGCAAGATAAAAAGAAGAGAAAAAGCATCGTCAGTATAAAAAAAAGCTCTTGTGGGATTCACCAGGTAGAGTGGCATTGAATATTTGATGCAGAAGCTGCAGCTCCTCGTCAAGGTGGGATCCCTCTGTGCCAAACATCCCACCTTCCGGCCACACTTCACTGAGAGAGAACAAGCACCCAGTGCCCATTAAAACGGATATTTTTCATTTACTGGCACAAATCGCCAACATTAAATATGTGGTGGGAGGGAAAGAGTGGACCAGGCTGTTCACCTGGTGTGGGGAATGTTGGTCACAAATTTTGCTACATTCACAAATCTCATTAAAAAAAAAAGAGAATATTGCTTTACACAATGCAGTTAATGAGCAAACAAACACAAAAACAGATCATGTACCGAGCTGCTTTGAGCAGACCCAGGGCCTCACGTGGCTGCTGCATGAACAGGGCCCTCTGAATGCGCTTTGCTGCCTCTGTGCGCTGTTCCTCAACCGGCACGTCTGATGCCGCATCAAATGGTACAACGTCCTCGGGAACAGGCTCCCCAGCCTGAGTGACAAACAGTCAGACGACAGTTATGTGTCACCACATCAAGGTTCATCTCCAAAATAGGAGAATTTAAAATTTCCCAGTTAGGAAACATGGTGGGAAAGGGTTGTTTGAATGCGGGAGTGGCATACAAGGACAAAAGGAAGAGAAAACAGAACAAAGGAAGATGGAAGAGTCGTGTGTTAAATAGGAAAAACGCCTGACGGCAAGCCACAAAACAAGAAAATACAGGGATCAGGACTCTAACTTTTACATTAGAGTTTTTCAACCTGCAAAACAATCAATCATTTTCGAGAACGACTCTCTCGGGAGCTGGCAGGATAGCCTGGAGGTACGCACACTCGCCTCCGAGTTGTCTAACCTGGGTTTGAATTTCAACTCAACAAAAAAACTGTCATCCTTGTGTTTTGCAGGAAGAGTGATGTATCGACGTGTCCCACGGATAGACGTTAGACTGGGTGTCCCATCTGCTGGCACGAGTTGGTGGGAATTTAAGATCCCATGGTGTCCTTCACAAAGAGCGGGCAAGCTATCATCGGCATCATGAACAAATTCCAAATTTGTGCTCTAACCTACAGAGGGCATTGCATCAGTTGCGCAGCAACACCCTCAGTATATGATGTTACCTGTAGCCGTGTGCCACATACGAAGAAGAACATCTCCCAAGAAAGGTGGATGGAACCGAATACGTATTTGTTTCAAGTATAAACCCCACAATACATACAATGCACATGCAGAATATAAATGTCAAGTGTGCAAATGAAGAATAACAACGGTGGAGGGTTGCAGTCAATTTTAGTACCGTACCGGTAAACATCCTGTTGTGATCATTACAATGTTATCGTGATAAATTTGCATGTTGGCTTTGGTAGGTTTATGCCATGAAATGTAGCGAGTTTCAAACGAATGTGAATAAGTGCATGGTCTGATCAGGACACGCTCCGACTGAGCATCGAGTGCCGTCTTAAGCAGGTTGGATTTGAAAATCCAAGTAGCTTCATTTAAAAATATCTCAACTAATCGGTCTTGTCAAGTATTCATCTTCAAGAGCGTCAACTGCAGCAAAATAAAAAAAAAACAAGTGCAGTTGGAATGATGAAGCAAACACAGTAATGAAAGCTGATGAAGTCCTAACCTTCATGCTTGCATCCAAGTCCTTCGACATTTTGTCCCAAAGAAGATCTTTCGCTTCGGCAGTCAGTTCTCCTTGAACAGGGGCAACTGAGGTTTTCGATTTTACCTTTTTCTTGCGTTTAATATATTTCTTCTGTGGGGAAGAAACAAGGGCATTGTAAGAACACAGCCTGTTATTTTGCTTGTGAAGGTATTTGCGTACATTGAACACACTTGCCTGGACACACATCTTTCCGTGTCGGTTGCAGAGCTTTTCCAGCATCTTGAAGAAGACGTGTGCCGTCTCCATGAGGTCACGCAGAAATGACAAGGGCTGCTTCGTCTCGTCGTACTTACGAAAGAGCGTCACAAAGAGCTCGCGGTACTCCATGACGTAGAATATGTTGCCTGTGGATGATTGCATCCACAATTTAGCAAAACCAGTCAAAGCATCAAAAGAGTCACTGGTGGAGGTGACGATGCTCTTTCTTACATTTATATTACAATCGCAACAATGGATATTCAGAAAAAAAAAAATGAGTACTACCGATAAGTGTGCAGATCACGACAGGATCAAGTGCGGAACGTCCGATTTTTCAAGATTTTCATTCAATCCAATATAGCTGCCAGACCATGTGACCTATTTTATTATTCGTGAACACCCTGGTATTCCCAAAGTTTGGGGAACATATGGGTGAAGTTTTCACTCGTTCTGTCAAGCCGTTCTGGAGAAGATTTTTAAAAGTTTTATTCTTTAGAAGTCATAGCTGCCACACCACGTGACCGATGACGACATAGGTGGAGAATGTTTTTTTCTTCCTCACGGACAGGCGATCACACCTGTAAAGTTTTGCCTCAATCTGTTCAGCCGTTTCAGAGAGGATGGTTTACCAAGGTTTTTATGTTTAAAAAAAGTAATAATAATAATAATAATAAATAAAAACGCTGCCGAAACCACGTGGTCGATGACATCATCAATTTTTTTCCCGCGATACAATTTAGCAATCGAAGACTTAAATTTTTTTTACACTGCTCGGATAAACTATTTGAAATATTCAAACATGATGTCATCACGAAGCCACCTTTCACCTCATCACTTATTTCCCATGGGGAGTACTTCACACGTGCCAAGTTTCAATTTTTTCGACGGGGTGGTTTTGGAGATACAGAGGTCCAAAGTTTTTGCTTTTTTCCAACATAGCTGTGACTGCCACACCATGTGACCTATGATGTCATAATTATCATTAAATAATCCCACACGAGTCATCACACATGTGGTAAAAATTTTGTGCCAATCAGATTAGCAGTTGCAGAGAAAATTAGCATGGACGGACAGAGGGACGTACGGACGGACAACACAAAAACATTATGCCTTCAGCGATTTCATCAGCAGAGGCATAAAAAGGAAAACGATTTCGACAAAAACTTTGATCATCGACACCAATATTATATGCTCAAAGCAAGGGTGCCTATGCTGAGCATAGCTTGGCAACAAGTCGAGACACACTGATTGGCTGTGCACGGCGAGGTGCACTGTTGTCGACTCCTCACAAGTGATTTTGACACACCCTTGCAGGACTCGTTTAGTGTTCTTACAATTCAAACATCAATTAAAAAAAAAAAAAAAAATAGGACCGCACATCCTGGAGCTCACCTGGATCAGGAGCAACAGTTACTCAAACCCCCAGCAGACCCCCTTAGCACGTGATTTATTTTTATGCCATGAACAAATTTTGGTACATCACGGGTGATGAATGTTGTGGTCATATGCCTGGTGTTGGCTTAACGGTTTGGGTGGTGGGCTTAGGATCCTGGGATCCAGAGTTCAAATCCCCCTCGACTGTTGAATTAATACCAGGTGGGGTTGACTCTGCCTGTCATCCTTTCGAAGTCGGCAAAAATGAGTGCCAGCTTGCTGGTATCCTGTGTCGGAGTGGCGACCTGTCCAGGATTGCACCCAACAGCCAAGGAGACTTCTTATGCAGCACCAACGCTCTGCACACAGTATGCTCCCGATGGATGGATGGAAGGTTGTGGTAAAGTTTCATCAAAATTGTGCATATAGTGTCAGAGAAGAGAGCAAATACCTTTTTTTTGGAGGGAGGGGGGGGCGTTCAAAAAAAAAAAAACACCATACCCCCATAAACCCCCTCAATTAGTGCAGATTTTGATGCTGTCAATACACCTTCATAAGGCATCAGACATGAAGTTTGTGGTTAAGTTTCATCAAAATCATGTGTTTGGTTCAAGCAATAATAACTGAAGTGCTTATGGACTGACAGTCTGTGAGTCAGTCAGTCAGACTCGCTCACCTCCAGACAATGCTCAATCACATAAGCTCGCCTAAGATCCAGCTGAGCTAAAAATAGGGGCAATACCTGTCGGTGCCTACCTGGTAGAATAATGATACTGAGGAGGAGGTCAACGTGGGATGGAATCAGCCAAATGTATCAATGTTCTGGGCCCAATTTTTTTTTCTTTAATGTCGTGAACAAACTTTGGTACATCACGGGTGACGGAGGTGGTGGTCAAGTTTCATTGAAATTGTTTGTGTTGTTTCTGAGGAAAAAGCAAATACCTATTTTGGGAGGGTCAAATCTGGACCCACTTTGACCACCAGTAGACCCACTTGGATCCCGATTTTTTTAATGCCATGAACAAAGTTAAGTTGCATCATTCTAAATATAATTTAAGCCAAATTTGGTCACAATCTCATCAGCAGTTTCAAAGAAGAAGTTGCAAGTGTTTACGGACTGAAGGATGGATGGACAGACAGACAGACAGACTGACTGACTGACTGACTGACGACGTGCCATCTCATAAGCTCCCCGGAACGACGTTTCAGGTGAGCTAAAAACAAGACAACAAAAAGTGGTCCTGGGGCCCACACGCTTGCTAATCTGAAACGCTTTGGAAGCAAAACTTCATTTACATAGAATACTCCACCAAAATCGATCAACGCAAACTTACTCTTTATTACGTTGGCACTTTCTCGCACCTTCTCGTTGGGAGATCTATCCATCACGCTCAATGTCATGATCAACTCC
The DNA here is from genome assembly GCF_056783735.1 of Eptatretus burgeri. Lineage (NCBI taxonomy): Eukaryota > Metazoa > Chordata > Myxini > Myxiniformes > Myxinidae > Eptatretus > Eptatretus burgeri. The sequence continues at coordinate 50,879,567 of NC_140962.1, forward strand.
TGGTACGCCTTGAGCGCAAGATGCATACTGCCAAATACAGCACAGAATGTGAGATGGCCCTGACGTGGTTGGCAAAGGATTAATCTCGTCCTGCACAAGGGATAATCATTTTGGAGGAATAATATTTAATCCGATATTATTTCACCGCATCACGATGTGTTCAAAAGTAATTTCTCCCATTCTTTTTCTCCAAAATAGGTAAAGATAGTCGAATGAAATAAAGGCAGACACTAACATCAATCTTCATTCTACCATGATGCAAACATATTTCTCAACAGGTATTTTTGTGATGCCGTCCCGATGGAGGTGAGCATACTGCTGACTTCACATCATCATCATCATCAGAACAATGTTCTCCACAAAGTTGTTCCTGAAGCTTGGAAAAGATGAAAATCTGTCGTAGCCAAGTCAGGGCTGGTCACCTGGCGGTACCCCATTGAGCTCTGTTATTCTCAGGATCGTAATGGTGCACCCAACTCTCATGTCCAGTCATCCATCCCAACTCTCATCATCAGCACTTCACAGCACTGACAATGTCATGCTGCCCTCTAGCATCTTAACAAATGTAGTACGAAGACATCGAGCGTCAGAAACACAAACCTTCTCACCCAGTGGTGGGAAGAGCTAATGTGCAGACTTTGTTTCATTTGAATATCTTGACCTGTTTTGGAGAAAAAGAATAGGAGGCATTACTATTCAACAAGACCTCGTACATCCGTTATGGATTGGTGTCTATATATATATATATATATATATATATATATATATATATATATATATATATATATATATATATATATATATATATATATATATAAAATGGTGTCCCCCAAACATACAACTTTTAAAATGCTTCGTTTGATCCTAAAAAAGCAGTAATTTTGTCACTAATGCTTCATTCCTTGTTGCAGAGACCCTGAAGTTTATTTTGATACCACGCAAGCGCCAGAAAAATGCCAAGACTGACCGTACAACAACAGACGATACTTGTTGAACTTTGGCACCAGACGAAAAGTGTCATACAGGTGCAACGTCTTCACTCGAGACATTTCGGTATCCACTTGCTCCATGCACCAAACTTTCGGACAACAAAGTGCACCATCGCAAAGTTTACCAATGTGGGAACCATGTGTGACCTTCACAAGGGTCACAGTGGTCAGAAGAGGACAGGTCATAGTGAAGAAAATGTGGAAATGGTGAGACAGGCGGTCGTTCACAGTCGAAAAAAATCGATTCGACGACTTTCTGCTGAGACAAACATTCATAAGAGCACCGTTCAGAGGATCCTTCACCAAGACATTCATGCCTTTCCATACAAAATTCAAACGGAAACGGTGCTTACTGATCAACAGAAACACAAACGACAAGACTGTGCAAATTGGTTGAGTGGCCACCGTATTCCCCTGACCTTACTCTTCCAGACTTCTTCTTGTGGGGGTATCTCAAGGACAGGATCTATGGAAACCCTCGGCCTCAGACCCTTGATCAGCTGAAGGAAAACATCCACCGAGAAATCCAGAACATTCCTCAGGAAACGTTTCCCAAAGTGATGGAGAACATGACAACACGTTTGCAGTCAGTGATCGGACAACGTGGAGCCGACGTCGAACATGTGGTCTCAAAGAAAACGACGATTCTATACCAAAATTTAAATTTTGGTGAAAACTTTGACATTGGTACAACAAACTTCAACCTTTCAGCTTTCTATCCAGCCATATATCTTATTTTTAAAATATATGTTATGACCATCCTTTTTGCAGATGAAAAGCTGTATATTATTTTGGGGCACCCTGTATATATATATATATATATATATATATATATATATATATATATATATATATATATATATATATATATATATATATATATATATATATATATACATACACATATATATGAAGACTACAAGGGGAAAACCAGAGATGTCAGGATAGGATAAGTCAATTTTGAAGAAACTGAAAAACAAAGTTTCAAGACTTTGGTGGACTGTTTAATAACTGTCATATAAATTTATTTTCCAGTAAAAGGAAGAGTGATCATTGGCCGATCGAATTAAGCATGCAGCATTTGCCAAGCTTCTGTGTTATTTAATTCAAGAGCAAAGAACGAATGAATGTTGCAAACTGACATCACTGGTTATTCTCTTGTTTAATAATTGCCATGAAATTTTAACCCAGGATGTGTTGCAAATTCATGCTTGTTGGTTATTAGCATACATTACATGACTTTGGTGATCACAGATTATTTTTTTCAACATTAAACGGTCATTGTTTTTTTGTTTGATTGGTGTTCAACGCCATACTCAAGGGTATTTCGCTTATATGACGACGGATTCTCCATTTCTTACTCCGTACTACTTAATATTATGGAAAACCGGGAGGAAACCAAGGATAAACCACCCCCGCAATAGCCGAAGTCACCTCATGTGACTCCCTCATATACCTAAGCAGGTTGATTGGGCGGTGGGTACATCGAATGAGGAAGGGTACTCAGACGCGCTTACCATTAAGCCCATAAAAGTGGGTCCCATAAAAGTCACAATGAAGGTTTGACCAGGCTTGAACCACAATATGAACCAACTACGGAGCCCATGATATCACCAAATAGGCCATTGTTGTGCTCAGAGTTTATGCTGTGAAAGTTTTACAACCTTTCATTTTTTAGTTTCTCAACTCTGAATATTACGGTGGAACAGTTAACATGAATGAAAGGGAGATAACCAGGAGTAAAGTACTGACAACTCTGGGTTTCTACTTGTTCAGCTTTGACAACACTTGTTTTTTCATTGCACGGCTAAACTTTACACCATATAAATTATGTGACACCCTTGGTTATTTGTTAAAGTAATATTGTGAGAGGAAACCTTATGTTGCCAACTATTGGCAGGTGCAATAACCCTGAAATTTATAAAAAAAATGACATCTCTGGTTTTCTCCTTGTGGTCTTCATACATACATATATATATATATATATATATATATATATATATATATATATATATATATATATATATATATATATATATATATATATATATATATATATATATATATATATTGGTTGAATCCGTCTTTCTAGTCTCCAGCACAATCATATGGTCCTTCAATGCATCTCTACAGATTCACACAAAGATTGAAAAAAAAGAAAAGAAAAAAAAAACAGCGATCGTTTTGGTTCGTCGGATGTGGTGTATAAACTTCTCACTTAGGTTCTCGAAGATGTATACATACCGACGTGCCCATGCCACTTCCTCTTTTTTGGCCGTGAGCATCATTTCATAACAGTTCATCAGACAACGTTCCACATAATGAAACGAGCGAACTTGAACAGTCTCCGACACCAGTTCAGGTCGGAATCCCACAACACGGTTGAACTCCATGAAGAAAGCGAGCGACCACAGATAATAAGTTTCATCATGCTCTTGTGCCTGCTCCCTCAGCAGTGAATTCTGTTGAGAAGGAGAATCCATGACCCCCTTTACAAAGCCTCCCGCTTCCAAACTGCACAAAACCACACAATCTGATGGCAATTTAAAAATAACGAGAAAGGCACTCTTCGACGTCACCCGATATGCCTCTGCCCACATCATTAAATCATTACACATATTTGTACCAAGTTTGATTTAAATCCCTTCAGCTGTTCTCAAGTATCACATTTTCACCTGACATTAACCTCTTCACCCAAAAATATAATCAATTCAACTTTATATCATTATACATACTCGTATCAAGTTTGGTCAAAATCCAATCGCTGGTTCACAAGACCTTTGACCTCTTGGCCCCAAAATCTAATCAGTTAATCTTTCAATCATAATACTTACTTGTACCAAGTTTGACTTGGACCCCCTTCAGCATTCTTACGTTATTGCAGTAACGAAAACCGATCATGGACGGACAACCTGAAAACATAATGCCTCCGGCAACTTCGTTCTCTAGAGGCATAAAAACAACAGCATACTTTTGTAAAGTTCTTCACATGAGGGTTTTTGCCGAACGGTCTGACCCTCATTAAATTCAAATCTATGTGCCTTCTACAAAGCCGCCCTTCTTTCTTGAATGCCACCTCATAAGCTATTTCCATATGAAATCGTTTTTGGATATTTTACACCTGGAAAAGTAGGACGAAGTATAGTTTGTGTTGACCCAGAATATTTAAGCCCCAAAAGCCAATCTTTCAGAGTTTAATAAATGAAAACTATACTCGTGGCCGACTATGAATGCTCAAGCTGCGCACTTACTTTTGTGCTTCGTACTGAAATTCAGGTTCAAATGCAAAGAGAAAAAAAAGAGCTTGTTATAAACTTGTTTGTGGTTAATGGTGATAGGCTGACCATTTGGTATCAGCAGCCACGTGAGCGAGGTCACCTGACCTGGATTTACAAAGATACAATTTTCCCCTGAGGGGGAGAGAGACGTTGAAAAGAGAAGTCAGGCCCGGGTGTTCAACCTCGACTCGGAAAGGAAGGACGTGGTAACAGTGGATTGTGACGATGGATTGAGGAATATAGTCCTGTGAATAAAACAAGTACAGTGAACTGGTGGTGAATACTACGGTGGTAGTTCAGCGTTTCACCGAACGGACAATTTCGTCATCCCATTGTTATCTTTGCTTAAAGCGAGATGTCACCCTCAAACACAGAAGAAAGGGAGTCTCATGTGGTCCATTGTAAAGACTGGAAAATGGCAGACCCGAAAGTAGATGGATTGATCAGTGCAAGGAAGCCGTGGAAAACAGGTTGCAAGAATCTGGGACACACCTCAGAGGAATGTCATGGTGTTATCCAGCTGCAACCACTGTCTCTCTCTCTCTTTCACCATCCGTACCTTCCGTTGTTTTGCGGCTTGCCTTGCCAGTGGTGACGTTATTACTCTGTCATCTCTCCCATGCTGAACCTTGCCAGTGGTGACGTTAGAGCCTTTGTAGTTTATGGTGTCAGTGCCTTTATACAGACGGTTACCCTGAGGGCTTAACCACAGGCCATGGAGTGAGGTTGTCTCTCTTGTGAACTTCCTGTGGTTTGTGTTCTGCTGTTGTGGACATTTTGTGGATTCCTTTCATCAACATCCACCTTTGGTGACATTTGAGGATTGTCGTTGGTTTTCACAGACCTTGGATTTTCCTCAAGAACTGCAGAACATTAACCGTCCGGCGATTGGTAACCTCACACACTGTTTGTTACGCATTGTTGTGGATAATATCCCAAGATCCACTAACGTGTTTGTGTGCAATTAATTAAATGGAATCAATTGGTTTTTTTTTTAACCTGGTACGTATTTGTTACTGGTTAACCTCCGCCATCAAAGATCGGAGGTTACTGTTTTCACCCCTTTCTGTTTGTTTGTTTGTTATCTTGCCAAAACTTCGTTTTTGCAAGATCTGTTACTTGGTAAGTTTTTTTTTTGTTTGTCTGTCTGTCATCATTGGATTTTTCACCTTTATATCACTCTGTGGAGCACATTTCTCATCGGAAACTCTTGTGGGTACACATATCGTAGTATTATTACAATACCCTTGAGCACACATAAAGGTCAAGGTCAAGGTCAAAGGTCAAGGTCACTTTGCGGTAAATCATGGAGGTCGCCGAAACCCTTATTTTTTGAGTAATTTTAATCGAATCATCTCCAAACTTTATGGGAATGTAGTATATGGTCTGGTGCTCAGCTGATTAGTTTTTGGTGGCGATTGGCCTTGACCTTCATGGTTAGCACCTGAGGTTCAAACATATTTGACCCCAAGGTCAAATTTTCAAGTTTTAGGAACCATATAGTGTAGTACCTCAAATTGAACACCTCGATGAGTGCTTTCTAGATATGTCAAGCTTGAGACATTATGACGTCATTTGGTGACGTTATGAGGCAAACGCATATTTTCCGTGGTTACTCTGTAGAACGATTCTCATCGGAATCTCTTGTCGGCAGATATTCCTCAAGGAGTCGCTCCTGGTGGATAGCAGCTCTGTTCACCTCAGTGTGACCTTAAAAGAAGTCATACGTGGTCACCTTTTGGCTTGGTTATTTGTTTGTGAACAGTATTACGGAAAAACTCCTCGACGGATTTAAACGAAACTTGGTGGGGGGGTTAGGTATGGTCCAAGGATCATGCCATTAGATTTTGGACTTTGTTTTTGGACCCCCAAAAAAAAAAATTATTAGAGAAAATTTTTTTATTTTTTGCATTTCTACATGTTTTAAGTGAATTCCAACCCCCCCCCCCCCAAAAAAAAGTTCGAGAAAATTTTTTTTTTTGCATCTACATGTTTTAAGTGATTTCCAACACCCCCCCCCCCCAAAAAAAAAGTGTTGGAGAAAAGAACTATAACTGTCAGCTCTTTGACATCATATTTAATGAATAAGATACAAGGTTCACTTTAGTGACCCAGCAGTATTGGCGGCGGAGGTTTTGCAGTCTCCCGAGTGCTCCCCCTCTAGTTTTTATGATCGTGTTTTACTTGTTACCATCGGTGATTTGATTTCGCTGTTGGGAGATCAGAATTGAGGAGTATTAAAATTTGTGGCTGGGTAACTAACCCCTTTCTATGCACTTCGTATTTTTGTCTCCATAACATCCCGTGTTTACATGGAATGTCGACAGCATTTTCATGTTTAATTTACTGTCCACATAATTGTTCACCAAACAGATATTTGCAAGAAGCATGAAATGTTTTCAAAAAGTCATGTTGTTGATTTAACCTTTGAAGATTACTTAATTGCTTTTTAATCTAGAAGATATACTAACGAGAAAACAAGCCGGTAGGCGACATGGGTGATCGCTACATAATTGCATACTTGTCATACAGTTTTTGACGGATCGGGCTGAAAATTTTTGACAAAGAGGTTGATTATAGTGTGCATAAAAGCACGGAAGCCGATTTTTGATTTTCGAAAAAAATATATATATATAAAAATATTTTTCGGATTTTTTTCAAAAATTTCAGTCCCGTTGCAAGGCAACAGTGGCGTCCATAGCAACGGTGCTCAAAAGCATAGAACTAAATCCTGGTATGAACGAAGGATACAGTTCCCACTGTATCCTTCGCAAAGAGAAGGCAAGCTATTGCCGGTACCTTGACCATATTCCAAATTCTTACCCTGACCTACAGAAGGCACTGCATCAGCAGCACAACCGTGCCTTCAGCCATGATGCGACTCCATGCCTTGCGTTGCACACGAAAGAAGTCCATATTCGTGCCAAGTTTGATTGAAATCCCTTTCGTGGTTCACAAGTGATTGTGGTAACAAAGACTTTCAATTAAAGGTCACATGACCTTTGATCTGTTGAACCAAAAATATAATCAGTCCATCTTTGATTCACACTGTCGTGGCCAAAGATATTGGCACTCTTACACTTTTTAAAAATAATGCACCATTTCTTCCAGAAAATTGTTGAAATTAAAAAAATATTTTGGTATCCACATACGTATGTATTTGGTTTTCAGTGGAACAAAACAAAAATAGCTGAAAAATTTACAAAAATCTTATCATATTCCAAACAGAAATCCTAAAATGGCCTGGACAATATTATTGGCACCTTTCAGAAGTTGTGAGAAATGATTAGATTTCAAGCAGGTGATTCTCCTTTACTCTGGAATTGAACTCACCTATGGTGAGTTGTTGGTGCCTGCAATATAAAAAGTCACTCATTCAACCAGTATGAAGACAGAAAAGGAGTCATTCTGCTGTTTTGTGTCACTGTGTACCACAATGAGCATGGACAAAAGAAAGAAAAACAGAGAATTGTCTGAGGAGGTCAGACACAATATTGTAGCCAAACATGGACAACCACAAGGCTACAAGTCCATCTCCAGAGACCTTGATGTTCCTGTGTCCACCATACACAATGTTATCAGGAAGTTTAAGGCCCATGACACTGTAGCCAACCTCTCTGGACGTGGCAGCAAGAGAGAACTTGATCGAAGATTGCAGCGAAGGATTGTTCAAATGATGGAGAAAGCACCTCGATCAACTGCCAAACACATTCAAGCTGACCTTCAGACACAAGGTACGCCAGTTTCAACTCGCACCATCTGTCGCCAACTTGATGGTGGTGGTGGTCGTATGGCAGCTTTGCTGCTGGGGTAGCTATCATTTATTGAAGCGTGACTGTCGCTGATGCAGTGCCCCTCTACCAGTACACAAACTGGAACTGGTACTCATTTCGCCGACCTCGGAAGGATGACAGGCTGAGTCAACCCCCTGGTGTATTAATTCAGTGGCCGACGGGGCTTGAACTCAGGACCCTAGGATCCCAAGCTGCTACCCTAACCACTGAGCCAACACTAGGCTCACCAACTTGATGAAAGGGGGTTCGATGGTAGGAGACCCAGGAGGACCCCACTGCTGAGACAGAAACAAAGAAAGCCCGACTGGAGCTTGCCAAAACACACCTGAACAAGCCTAAATCCTTCTGGGAGAATGTGCTGTGGACAAATGAGACCAAATTAGAGCCGTTTGGTAAAGCACATCATCTCTATGTATATAAAGAACAAAATGAAGCCTTCAAAGAAAGGAACAACTTCCCAACAGTCAAATATGGAGGAGGTTCAATGATGTTTTGGGGTTGCTGTGCTGCCTCTGGCACCGGTTGCTTTGAATGTGTGCATGGCATCATGAAATCAGGAGATCAGGAGATCGCCGAGGCATTTTGGAGCACAATGTTCAACCCAGTGTCAGAAAACTGGGTCTCTGTCAAAGGTCATGGGTCTTGCAGCAAGACAATGACCCCAAACACACTTCAAAAAGCACCCAGGAATGGTTCAAGACAAAACGCTGGACCGTTCTGAAGTGGCCAGCAATGAGTCCAGATCTAAATCCCATTGAACACCTGTGGGGAGATCTGAAAACAGCAATTGGAAGAAGGCACGCTTCAAATCTGGAGGAAAATGAAGCAGTTTGCACAAGAAGAGGGTCAAACTGCCAGAAGAGACGTGTAGGAAGCTCATTCATGGCTACAGGATGCGCTTGACTGCAGTTATTTTTTCCAAAGGCTGTGATACCAAATAGATAATCTGGAGTGTCAACAATTTTGGCAATACCTTTGCTTTATATTTTCTTTTAAATTGTATTTTAAAAGGATATGTTAAGTTCTGAATCAAAAACAAAGGTTCTGTTATATTAACAGTGAAACAATGAATTGTGAAGACCAAATACTTTTGTCAATTTAAACTTATTTTTAAAAAAAAAAATTGTTAGTTTGAAAAAAAAAGTGCAAGGGTGCCAATATTTTTAGCCACGACTGTAGTTCATACCAAGTTTGGTCAGAATCCAAGTTTGGTTCAAGTTTGGTCAAGTTTGTTCCAAGTTTGGTCAGAATCCCATCAGCAGTTCAAGTGTTATTGTGGAAATGGAAAATCTGCTGTGCACGCATGTACGGAAGCATAGCCGGACAGACATCCCAAAACATGCCTCCGGCACCTTCGACTGCAGAGGCATAAAAAGCAAAATGATGCATCTACAGTCGATACCTTCACGGTGTACATGATCCGATTGTAACAGTTTTCCAGGAATTCATGGCAGAACTCTTGCAGGAAAAGTCGGACCCCAAGAGCGGAGCGCCTCTGAAGTTGCACCTCTTGCGCAAGCTGCTTTCGCCGTGGACGCCTTTTCACTTGTTTTCCCACATCGTGGTTGTAGCTCTCAAACTGCATTAAAATAAAAGAGAATTAGGTGTTGGACATAAGAAACTTTAAGCTTTATGTATGGCACTCGAGTTCTCAATAGGTCTCTTTATACCAAATGTAAATGACAATCGATATCGGGAAGGCCAGCCATGAAGTTACTTTGAGATTTCACTTTGAATGGCCAAGAGTGGGTAATTCAGTCGCAAGACTTACCCAATCAGGTACACAGTCCACAAGTTGGAGGTTAATTGAGTCCTGGGAGGTGGAGGGAGGTGGAGGGAGGGGGGGTGTTCTCCAGATGATTTGGAGGAGAAAATGGCAGATGCTCAGAGAGCACCGTTTTTCTCTCAAAATCTACTCCTTCCGTTCAACCACATTAAGAAAAACGTATAGAGGGAAGGTGAATATATGCTGCAACACAGATTTCAGATATTTTACTTTGCATTGACAGGAGTTCACGTGAAAATCTGTAATGTCACATGCAAAGGTGCACAACGTCTTTCGTTTGAGTGGCGATGCAACGTGGTGGCATTGGTTATTGAGGTATGGAATTGAAGGGTCCAATGAGAGGGGGGAAAAGGAGCAAAAATGACGATAGAAAATAAAAGGAGCGAAATAAAAAAAGGATTATTTGATCCGATAAAGGGCTAATGCCCGAAATGTCAACTGAACGTTGCTCCCCAAAGCAATTAATACACCTGTGTCAATTAATACACCTGTTGATAAAAACCTATCGTTCTAATAAGACATCAAGGTAAATATTCAAAACATGGAAGACTGACATAAAATAAGTCAAACAAAAATATTGGGGGAGGTGGACGGAGGAGGGGGGGGGTGGAGGGGTTGATTTGGGGATACTACGCACCCACACAGGCAAAATATATACTAATAAATACAAACACAATATATACACAACATGGCCAAAAGTATGTGGACGCCTGCTAATCCAACATCTCATTCCAAAATCATGGGCATTAATATGGAGTTGGTCCCCCACTTTGCTGCTAAAACAGCCTCCATTCTTCTGGGAAGGCTTTCCACTCGATGTTGGAACATTGCTGCGGGGTTTGCTTCCATTCAGACACAAGAACATTAGTGAGGTCGGGCACTGATGTTGGGCGATTCGGTTTGGCTCGCAGTCGGCGTTCCAATTCATCCCAAAGGTGTTCGATGGGATTGAGGTCAGGGCTCTGTGCAAGCCAGTCAAGTTCTTCCACACCAATCTCAACAAGCCATTTCCGCATGGACCGAGCTTTGTGCACGGGGGCATCGTCATGCTGAAACAGGAAAGGGCCTTCCCAAAACTGTTGCCACAAACTTGGAAGCACAGATTCATCTAGAACATCATTGCATGCTGTCACGTTAAGATTTCCCTTCACTGGAACTAGGGGACCGAGCCCGAAACATGAAAAACAACCCCAGACCATTATTCCCCCTCCACCAAACTTTACAGTTGGAATTATGTATTCGGGCAGGAAGCGTTCTCCTGGCATCCACCAAACCCAGATTCATCCGTCGGACGACCAGAAGGTGAAGCGCGATTTATCACTCCAGAGAACGCGTTCCACTGCTCTAGAGTCAAATGGCGGTGAGCTTTACACCACTCCAGTGTAAAGCTTGGCATTGTGCATGGTGATCCTAGGCTTGTGTGCGGATGATCAGCCATGGAAACCCATCTCATGAAACCCTCAATGAACAGTTTGTGCTGACGTTGCTTCCAGTCAGTTTGGAACTTGGTAGTGAGTGTTGCAACCAACAGATGATTTTTCTGCGCTTCACACTTCAGCACTCGGCGGTCCCATTCTGTGAGCTTGTGTGGCCTACCACTTCACGGCTGAATTGGCGTGGCTCCTGGATGTTTCCACTTCACAATAGCAGCACTTACAGCTGACCGGGGCAGCTCCAGCAGGGCAGAAATTTGACGAACTGACTTGTTGGAAAGGTGGCATCCAATGACAGTGCCACGTTAAAAGTCACTGAGCTCTTCAGTTCGGCCCATTCTTATGCAAATGTTTGGCTATGGAGATTGCATGGCTGTATGCTTGATTTTATACACCTGTCAGCAATGGGTGTGGCTGAACGAGCCAAATCCACTAATTAGGTGTGTCCACATACTTTTGGTCATTCGTGAACTTTTGCGAATTTTGAATGTATAATAAAAGTGATCATATATATATATATATATATATATATATATATATATATATATATATATATATATATATATATATATATAAATAATGGAGCGATGTCGCATGTATATATGCATCATCGATTCCTCTGAAAGGGTTTCACCTTGGAAGTTGAAACCTCCAGGGATTGATGAGGGCACCCAGAAGTTGTGTATGTGCAAGTTGTGTTTGATTTCATCGTTTTATTCCTTGAGAGGGGTGCAATTGGAATGATCCAAGTTATGTAACCACAATTTTGCTTCATGTACATAACCCAGGTTATTTTTTTTTATTTTCGGGAGCGATTGAGGCAGTGGTCTGTTGCCTATAAACTGCCCAAATATAGAGATGTGTAAGAAAAACGTGTTGCACACCTGGAACAAATTTGCCTGGAGGGTGGGTGGGTACTCTGCTTATTCATACAAAAACACCCAAAATGAATCTGGCTGAAAGTATCTTCAGGAAGATGGGAAAAATAAACCAGAGAGTTGGTGTCAAAGCCACCCAATGCTCGCCTGTTTATACATTTATCGTTTTTAGCTCGCATGTTCGAAGAACAGAGAGCTATAGCGATACCCCCGGCGTTAGTGTGAGCGTGAGCGTGAAAATGTTAAAATTTTTGGTGCAAGTTATTTTTTCCTTTCTAATGTTTTCATCTACCACACTATTTTTTATACGCCCGATATATATATATATATATATATATATATATATATATATATATATATATATATATATATATATATATATATATATATATATATATATATATATATATATATATATATATATCGGGGCGTATTATGTGTCATCCATCCATCCGTTCCTGTCCGCACTGTAACTCCCAAAGTTTTAAACTTTCACGTTTCATATTTGGTACATAGGTTCAGACTGTGGAGACGGTGTGTCGTGATTTACGTTCGTCATCTAAAGTGGTTGCCATGGCAACCCGATGCTGTTTTCCACGTAGTAGCACAATTCTGTATATACCTTCTTGTTCGGGCGTATATTGTGCTCACTTGCGCTCTTGTTACTAATTACAATATACAAATACATATATTGCTTTGAAATTATTTGGATCAGACTTCACTGCAATGCTTTATAAAAAATATTAATTATTAGACGAGTCTTTTAAAAACGATAAATGTATAAACAGGCGAGCATTGGGTGGCTTTGACACCAACTCTGGTTAAAAGATGAGTCTAATAATATTTTTTATAAAGCATTGCAGTGAAGTCTGATCCAAATAATTTTAAAGCAATATATGTATTTGTATATTGTAATCAGTAAAAAATAGTGTGGTAGATAAAAACATTAGAAAGGAAACAACTTGCACCAAAAACTTTAACATTTTCACACTCACACTGACGCTCACACTGACGCTCACACTGACGCTGACGCTCACGCCGGGGGTATCGCTATAGCTCTCTGTTCTTCGAACAGGTAAGCTATAAAAGCAGAATGTTCAACAAATTGATTTCTCAATCGCCCAATTTTGAACACCAAATGATGAGTCGCATTTACAAAAGAAAAAAGATGGTAATAGGTTCGATCATCCCCAAAATCTTTCCAAAGACTGATGTAATAAGTAGTAACCACTCCAGAGTTACAGATTGATGAGTCAAAGGTTTACCTAGGAGAGAAAGAGGTAAGCATAAAATGTCCATAAGCAGACCTTTTGCAATGGTAGATGGTAGACCATATCTTCATCAGAGACAGACTTCAGTCCTTGCACCCTGAAGGTACCACCAAATCGAGAATGCCTGGAGGACAGGCACGACATTGTACAGTCACTTGATATACACTCCCATTGTAGTGGAACAGAAACGCATCAATTAGCAGTCTATCTGTACGTCTGTGCATGAGCAAGAAGTACCAAACATAAGATGCATATTTGAGGAACTTCTCGAAAAATACAAACACTAACAAAACTGAGCCCCCCCCTCCCCACCCCCCACTTTATGGCTACTCCATATAATGCGATGTCATTAAAAAGAACAATCCGAGGGAAAAATTTCAATGAAATAATCGCAAAAATAAATAAATTAATGCAAACCAGCATTTATATATTTTTGGCATCAATTCACCAAAATTCATGTGATGAGACTTTCTCTTCATGATTTAATGAGGTCGTAATATCGCATACGCACCTTTTTGCAAAGCAAAGATCTCAAAAGACGAGATCTCGACACAAAGCAGTTATTTTTACATATGGTTGCCATTTGGTCTTCTTTATAGATGGGCAAACAGTTGAACGCATACCTGGATCCAATCAACCGCAGCCTCTGCTGCTTCTCCATCTGTTCACGTTTATGCATCGTAAGGATCTCAGTCACTGCCTCAGCCTTTTCCTGCTCTGAACGTGGTTTTCCAGACATCACAAGCGCACCTGCACTCTGTGCAACAGCAAACCACCTTTCCTTCAATAAACGATTGGTTTTTTCATTGAGACCAAAAATTTTTTTAAAAAAGACGAATGTTCCTTCATGAAATTGCTCTCCCTCGCTGTGAAAACTATTGCTGTATCCGGAAAATAATGCGACAGCCAATATAATCCGATTGCAATTCCTCCATTGCATATTATCTACATTTTCTTGGAGGAGATGAGAAGAAGGTGAAGTGAGAGAAGTGAGAGAAGTGGACAAAGGAGTGAAATTCTGAGATTTTTTTTCCATAAAATTTATGTCCTCAATTCTCATAAAGGATCCCCAATTCAAAAACACAATAAATGTTAGAGGGACCAAAATTCTACAAAATTGTCTCCACCATTCGATCCATCAGCAAGTATCAAATGAGTACAGATGAATTGAGAGGCCATTTTCAACTTGTCACCCTAACAACAGAATGTATCCAGTAAACCTCAAATATCGTGGGGGTTACGTTCCTGGAAAATGCTGCAATAGTTAAAACTGCGATAATAAAAACCAACGGCCAATGGGAAAAGGGGGGATCGGTTCATGGGCTTCGAGAATATAAAGAGTAAGGTCGGCGGCAGTCAGAAATCAACACATCACAAATGAAATAAACATGTAAAATATGTATAAAGCATGTTAACATGAAAATGAACACGTAAATAAAATAAATAAATATATACATATATCGTTTACAGCCACGTCTCAACCACTTTAAAAATTAAATAATTGTCGTATCCCGATCTGGATTCGGATCTTCAACAAAATTGAATCAATTCGTCCTTTTCACACACCCAACCTGTCCTTCAAGTTTTGTTCGAATCCATCCACAACTTTTTGAGGTATCGTGCTATATATTAGTTTCACACTATCTCTCAATGGTGACGATTCACTGAACACAACTTTTTGAGATATCCTGCACACAGACAAACAAACAGAGAGAAAGGGGTGAAAGCAAAACCTCCTTCACCTTCGGTGGTGGAGGTAACTAGAAGGGCACTCGGGAGAGTGCATAATGCATAATGTCTGATCCACGAGAACATATTGGGCCCCAATACATCTTTGAAATATTATGCTACATAATTGTTTTTGGCCCCATCTCTCAATGGTGAAGAATCACTTCAAAATATTATCGAAGCTGGATCTAGATTCGAATCTTCAACAAAATTGAATAAATTCTTCCTTGTCACACACCCAACGTTTCCACCAAGTTTCGTCTGAATCCGTCCACAACTTTTTGAGATATTGTGTTATATATAATTTTTGGCTCCATCTCTCAAAGGTGAAGAATCACTTAAAAAAAAAAATTAGTAGTGGGATCCAGGCCTGGATCTTCACCAAAATCTAATCAATTTGCCCTTATCACACACCCAACCTGCCCACCAGATTTCATCCAGATCCGTCCACAATTTTGAGATATCCTGCACACAGACAAACAGACAAAACAAACAGAGGGGTGAAAATATAACCTCCTTCACCTTTGGTGGTGGAAATAATAAAAAATATACCATCAGAGATGGGGAATCCCCCGCCATTGAAAAATAATTGAAATCAGATAAGCGGTTTTCCATTTATTACAAAAAACATTTTTTTTAAGATGGCCGCCCCAGTCGGCCATCTTGGATCCGGACACGCCCAAAATCAATAGGGTTCTTCCTTTTCAGGTGGTACATGTGTGACCCAAATTTAAAATCGATATGGCGAACAGTTTATGTGTTATCACACTCACAGCTATAAATGTTGACGCCCGGCCAGCTGGACGGACGACGGACGGACGACAATATCCCCCTTCCGCCACGCGGCGGGGGATAAAAACCCAAGACTTTTACCTTTTAATTAATTCCAAAACAGCAAGGTGATTTTTACAAAACAGCAAGGTGGGTGAGAGCAAGAATATAACATACTCCTACCGTACTCTGCTGTAAATAGAAAGCGCAAGACTTAGCTCGGGATGATACTGCTTGAGTGGGGAGGGGAAAGGGGGAGGAAGCAGCCTGATTTAACAATCGGAAGAGCAGCATTAGCCTTATGATGAAGTCGCCTGCAGTGTTGCCACATAGGAGCACGGTAAGACGATCCTAAACCACCTTACGTTGAATCCTGGAGAAGATATTTTCTGCTTAGACAGGAAGATATCAGATGGCATCTTCTACCAGAATAATCCCATCTCGTCCGCGTTAAAAACCTTCTCCGGCATAAATCCCTTTGTCTCGAATAGTTCCATGAGCTGCGGTGGGTAGTTTTTCGCAGCACCATGGCCTGCCGATGTTGCTTCCCTGACTCATGTGACATGATGAAGGCCAAATCTTCTTTTGAATTTCTCAAACCAACATATGCTGGCATGGAACTTGTGGGTAGCCGTAGTTTAACTGGAACCTTCGGCCCCGGGTGCCTCATAGAAACGTTGGTAAATCTGCAATGATTTCTCCCGTATCACCAGTCCACTCAAAGGGACTTTTTTCTGTGTTTGGACCTCGATCCAAACATCAAGCGCTTTCTCCATCCTTTCACTATGAGGATCAGGGGACTGGAATGAGATGTTTGCGCTTTTCAGAGCACTGGCGGAAACACTTGCATGGATATTTTACTCACTTTTATGGATATACCACACAGTTGATTCATTGATCCCAAAATGGTTCACAGATGCCGCACTTTCACCTCGAGCAAACCGATCTAACACCTCCATCTTTTCGCCCAACGTCATAACCTTTCTCTGCCGTTTGGAGCAACTAACTTTGTCCGTCGCTTTCCCTTTTGGCGCCATTAAAAGCAGTGGACGAGAAAGAAAAGGCTCATGATAGGAGATAATCGTACACGGGGATGCAAACAATGATTAATCTCAGCTCAAAAACTGCAATTGGTCAAAATTTAATCAGAACACAATAGATTGCCCACAATTGGTCAAACACCACGATATTTGAGGATTTATTGAATTTTATTTGGGGATCATCTAATTAGTGCTCAAAAAAATTGAAATAAAAAATACACCCGAGCGGGTTTGACGGTCAGCTCGGATACAAAACTTGATGCAACCGAGTGTTAATCAACATTAGCGACTAAGGAAAGTGAAAACAGAATTTAAATTGAACTTAAAATAACCGCGCGAAGCCGTGTTGAAGTCAGCGGACCTCGTGTTGCCCAATAAATAGGGCCAGACGACAGAGGTAACAAGAAATTAAATTGTTCAAATTAAATCTTCTTAATAATCCCAATGAAACCCATTTTGCATTATAGCCGTCCGATGCTTCCTTACAGGCCATTCGACCAATCGGTCATTTTGCACTTGATGACACTGTAACCTTGACCCCGAGACGAAAATGCGAAAAAGGGCTCAGCCGATCTATAGAGAGCAACTCGTATTATCATCATGGCAAGTTCGAACTCAATCGGACGAGACGTCGAGGAGGAGACAGAAAAATAAAAATGGTTGACAGACGGATGGATGGACAACCAGACAGACAGACAGAGACAGATCTTAGGACATCAAACGGTTATATTAGGTCAGCGAGCTGACCTAAAAAAAAACAAAGGGTGAACAATGTCAACAACAGTGAACTGCAGCACTTACCATTTACAAGAGATTAATATCTTTTATTCTAAAAAATTCACACAGCAATTATTTAATTTTTTCATACACAACTACAAAAAAAAGTGAATAAAAAATTTAAGCACAATTTATATTGAATACTTATAACTTAAGAAGTAAACAGACAGCGACCTAATGGTTAGAGTGTCTACTTTGAGTCTGGAAGGTTAGTAATTCAAACCCCGGCCTGGTCCTTTTTTATTTTTTAGTGTACAAGGTCAAGGCTCGTGGCAGAGGAAGAACACTGAACATATCAGGATGTAACAAAACAAAAGCAACAACTGAGCAAAGGGAGTAACACCAACAGCAGAGGTGGACAAAACAGACGGAGACTTGGACGAACAAGAAACAGACATAAAATGTCATAGCCCCCGTTGTTTTCGTAATTTTGCTGTACAGAGTTAAAGGGCTAGCCCATATTTATTACACATAACATGGCCACCAGTCCACCATCTTTGATCAATCGCAAAATAAAATGAGGTGCACATGTATGCCAGCATGCACTATGCTTGTGCAAAGTTTGAACATAATCGGACCATGCACTTCTGAGAGATGGTTGGGGATGTAATTCAGTAACAAAATGACCGCCAGTCGGCCATCTTGAATCTGATCTCCAAAAAAAACCTGACGTACATATGTAAGCCATCATTTGTTATCTATGTGCCAAGTTTGACCAACGCCGGTAAATGCACGTCTGAGAAATGGTTTGAGGATGCGTTCAACATCAGGTTTAAAAAAAAAAAACTAAAAAGGCCACCAGTCGGCCATCTTTGATCGCATCGCGAAACTAAACGATGTGCATCTGCATATCATCATGTGTTGTCTTTGTGCCCAGTACGAATCAAATCGGTCCATACATGTCCGAGATATGGTTGCGGACGCATGCATGGACACAAAAAATCAGGACCAAATCCATAAGCCCCCATTACGGACCAAATAAGTAACGGTTCCAGTTTTTCGCTTCCGGGTTTTCACTTCCAGTTCCAGTTTTCGAGGCGAAGGTTGGTTCTCTCAGGGGTTTCTGTCGACTTTCTCAAAGATAAGTCTCCGGTCTTTGTTGGTCACGTTTTAACTGTTTACTGTGCATTCCTTGTTTGGTTTTCCTTCAAAATTTGTGCTATTTGGTGAGTTTTTGTCGGTCTTGTCAGAGAGGGTTTCCCTGAGGCCTACCTGTCTTCCCGTCTACGTGCATTTGTTTTTTCTCTTTTTTACCACCAGTTCATATTTTCTCCACTTGTCCCTCCACCCTCCTCCTATCCCTCCCAACTATATCCGCAGTTTCCTGTCTTAAAAAAAAAACAAAAAAACAAAAATAAAAAATAAAAAACTTTTCCCTCCTTACCCGATTCCCCACATAACGACATGACTTGCTGTTCCGACTTCTTCCTTCCACTTCAGCCGATCCACATTCACCATACACCTTCACAATTTTTTTCTTCAACCGTTCCTTTTCCTAATCTTCATCAAAACAAAAACAAACAAAAAAAAAAGGTATCAAAATGTTTCAACTTCCTCTTTCACACGTGTGGTCCTCTGTATTGTGTCATAATTCACTCTTCTTCTTCTTCTTCTTCTTCTTCTTCTTCTCCTTCTTCGAAAGACTTTTCAATTCGATCTTTCCTTCATCCCGTATCTATAAAAATTTCCACTGTCACGACGTTTCTTTTCTCCATTCTCTTAATTCACCTTTATTGTGTCCATCACGTAATGTCTCTAATCGCATCTCTTGACTTGAAAATTAAAAAAAAAAATCCCAGTTTGCAATGCATGTTCGTGTTCCATCAATCATCCCTATTTTTCCAACTTCAGTGCCAATTCACTCCACCACCTCAAATCTACCTCCTCCTAACTTCACCTGCTGTGCCCTCTCCTTACCCATCATCTTACCTCCACTCTTGGCACCACTTCACTGTCTTGTGCTTGGAGGTGGTCGTATGGCAGCTTAGCTGCAGGGGTAGCTATCATTTCTTGAAGCGCGACTGTCGCAGCTGATGCAGTGCCCCTCTACCAGTACACACACTGGAACTGGTACTCATTTCGCCGACCTCGGAAGGATGACAGGCTGAGTCAACCCCCTGGTGTATTAATTCAGTGGCCGACGGGGCTTGAACTCAGGACCCGAGGATCCCACTCCACCACTCTAACCACTGAGCCAACACCAGGCTACTCTTCTGCTTCAGTATCAGCTCCTCCTCTGTTGTCCCAAAGTGTGTGGTGTTCTAACATCTGTGGGCTCCATTCTAACCAAACAGATATCTCACTCTCTTAATCAGTACACTCCTCAACATCTCAAACATGCTCCTACTTTCCTCAAATCACACCTAACCCCTCTTCACAACCCATCAAATATTTTACCTACCCCTACCCGCTCCCTTCTTCACTGTACCACTACCAAGTCTCATCCTTCCTCTCTCTCCCAACCTCTCCACTCACCCGACTGCCCCTTGGCTGTGCCTGCTGTCATCGCCTTCCCTCCCTCTCAAAGCAACCTTCACATTCTTCCCCCTCCACGATTCTCTCTCACCTTTCTCAAAAATCACCCCTCACCCTTCTCCCTCAACTCTCCCCTCTCACCCTTCTTCCTCCAATCTCCCCCCTCACTCCCCCTTCTCAAAGTTGCTCTCCCTCACATCCCCAAAGTTGCATCCTTCCCCTGCCCTCTCTCTTCCATCTCATCACTTCACCTCCTCCAATCTTAAACTGCCCTCTGCCCCCCTCTATTATTATTCTTCACTGTGCCTCATCCCATCACCACCGAGCCTTTCCTTTTTCTCCTCCTCATCCGGCCCTTTCCCCTCGCTCTTCTGCAACCCCCCCACACTTTTTCAACAACTCTCCTGACCTCCCCCCATCCTCCTTCGTCTTACCCTCCCCCTCCACTGTGCAAAAAGCATCTTCCCTGACCTCTTCCTCAACAGTGGGGACCTCAAACCTGAAGAATCTTTCCATACAGCTTGCCACTGACAAACCAGACAATCTGCTTAACAGAAATTTTCCTCCTTCAAGACATCTCTGACTCCTTAGTATCTCTCCCTGGTTACTTCCTCCTCAAGTATGACAGACCTGAGCCTCATTCTGGCAGCAGAGTTGCCCACTTCATCAAAGACTCTATTCCTCACTCTCCATGCACTGCTCTTACTCCCCCACACCCCCAGGAATACCTCTGGCTTCGGCTTCCCCTCCACTCCCACCTCATGTTTATATGTGTACTGTACCGTCCACCGAACAGTGATGACTATTTACACCCAACTATCCGAAAACATGGACCAACTTCTATCTTCTCATCCGAACTCTCTCTTCCTCTTATGTGGTGACTTCAATTGTCATCACGCCAGTTGGCTTGGTGTGGGTACCTTTCTCACCTGTCATGGCACCTCAGCAAAAGCTTTCTGCGACTCATTGGGACTGACTCAATCGGTCAACTTCCCGACCCGGATCTCAACCAATGGTACTCCATCTCTTCTGGATCTGATTTTGACAAATTTCCCTGACAATATCTGCTGCTCTTCCTTCGCTCCAATTGGTTCTTCTGACCACGTCCTTGTTAAAGTGGACATCTCTCTGGCTGTTATCAGAGAACCACCTCACCGCCGTCGAGTCTGGCATTTCACTCAAGCCGACTGGCAGGGTCTCCGAGCAGCCGTCAAACTTACAGACTGGTCTCCTATCACTACTTTCTCAAACATCAACTCATCCTGGGAATTCTTTCAAAGAAACTTGCTCTCCCTCATGCACAGATTTATCCCCTCTCGTGTTCTGTTGTCCTACCCTTCTTCCCGCCCTTGGTTTACTGAAGCATGTGGCGAGGCAGTTGTCCTGAAACAACTTGTCTTTGCCTCATGGAAAGCAAACCCAACTGAGGGCAATCTCAGTTCTTTCCACAAAGCTCGGAACAAGTGTGTATCTACCCTCAGGAGAGCCAGAAAACAACATCTTTCTCATCTCAAGTCTGAACTCTCAAACCTCTCTCCCTCCTCAAAATCCTGGTGGCGTTTAATCAAATCTGTTTCTGGTGTATGTTCCTCCTCCATCCCCTCCCTTACCTCAAATGGCCACACTGCTGATTCCACACGTGATAAAGCTAAATCTTGTGTCCTAAACCCATCACTATCTCTACCCACTTTACCCAGTCGCACCCAACTGTCCCTGGACTCTGTGTCATTTTCTCCTGACAAGGTGGAGAGCTTGCTTTCAAACCTCGAGTCAGATTCTGCAACCGGTCCAGACGGCATCAGCCCACGTGTCCTCAAAGCCTGCTCTTCTGCTCTTGCTCACCCTCTCTCTGTTCTATTCACCCTCTCATTTGCCCAAGGTCATCTGCCATCTGTTTGGAAATCTGCTAACATCACTGCCCTGCATAAAAAAGGTGCAAAAACAGATCCCTATAACTACAGACCAATCAGCCTTCTCCCAATCATCAGCAAGGTGATGGAATCCATCATCGCCTCAGATATGAAATCCTTCCTCTTCTCCAATGGCTTGATTTCCAATCATCAATTTGGTTTCAGACCAGGTCACTCTACCCTGGATATGCTGCTTCTGCTCTCCCATCAATGGATGGAGGTCCTCAATGCCAGACAGGAAATCCGAGCCGTATCCCTGGACATATCACGTGCTTTTGACACAGTCTGGCACCCTGCACTACTCACCAAACTCTCTTCCCATGGTATTCAAGGCCATCTCCACTCATGGCTCGCAGACTTCCTCTCCTGTCGCAGTCAACGTGTGGCCCTAAATGGAGTTCTTTCATCCCCTCTTCCTGTGCAGGCTGGAGTTCCTCAAGGTAGCGTTCTGGGCCCTGTTCTTTTTCTGGTTTTCATCAATGATCTCTCGGACTCTCTGGAAAATCCTCTATTTCTCTTTGCCGACGACTCCACCCTCTGCCGTACCATCTGTCATCCCTCAGACCGGCAAGCAGCAGCTTCTTCACTCACTGCAGATCTGGATAAAATCACAAACTGGTCCAACACGTGGAACATGTCTTACAATCCAGACAAATCTCACACTCTCACTATGTCTCTTCGAAAGGACCGTTTACAAACCCCCCCCCCCATCCACTTTCTCAACAATCCTCTGGAAGAAGTCTTTTCCTTCAAGCTTCTAGGTCTCACTATCTACCATGACCTTTCCTGGGAAAGTCACATTTCCAACCTCGCCTCAAAAGCCAGTCGCCGACTGGGAATCCTCCGTCGTGCTGTCCTTCCTCGGCCCTCTTGAGCTCCTGACCACTTACAAAGCTTTTGTCCGCAGCCTGATGGAGTACTGCTCTCCCCTATGGGCTGGTGCTCCTGCCTCCCACCTTTCTCGGCTTCACGCTGTCGAAACCAGGGGATTTAAGATCATCGGCATCTCCCGCAATGAAGCTGAGTCTTTGGGCCTCTCACTCAATCACCGCAGGTTGGTCGGTGGTCTTTCTGTCTTCTACCGACTCCTCTCCAGCCTTGCCCCCCCTGCTCTCTTTGCGATTTGTCCCCACCACATTTCCACAGGGCGCTCAAGGTCCGCCAACAACCCCCTTCTGCTAAAACTACCAAAATCACGAATCACTGCTCATCTTCACTCTTTCATTCCTCTTTTTTCCCGCCTTTGGAATAAACTTCCTCACTCTATTCTTTCCCATTCTTCTCTGCAGGCTTTCAAAACAGCTGTTCACCACCACCTATTATCTTCCCCCATCCAAATCCTCGATCTTTTCTACCCCCGATAATCCACCCAAGCCCACTCCCTTCATTTCTCCTACTTTCCTTCCTGAAAGTCCCTGTAATGTCCATCTTCTCTTCGCCATGTTCCCCATCCCATCCCCATCCCTCTCCCTTCCACAGTTCACCTAATGTGTCTGTTCCCCACTGTTTTGTCCCTTCCACTCCCACCCCTCTTGTCTCATGCCTCCTTACTGTGAGTTGTGTGTTAGCTCTCATACGAGCCTCGACCATGGTATACAAAAAAAAAAAAAAAAAAAAAAAGATGGTCCAACACTGAAATAGAACATGTCTTTCAATCCTGACAAATCTCACTCTGTCTCTCTGAGAGGACCATTTAGAAACTCACCCCATCTACTTTCTCAACAATCCTCTGGAAGAAGTCCTTTCGTTCAAGCTTCTGAGTCTCACTATCTGCCATGACCTTTCCTCGGAAAACCATATTTCAAACCTCGCCTCCAAAAGGCAGTCGCCGACTGGGAATCTTCCGTCGTGCAAAGTCCTTCCTCGGCCCACCTGAGCTCCTGATCACGTACAAAGCTTTCGTCCGCATCTAATGGAGTACTGCTCACCCCTTTGGGCTGGTGCTCCCACCTTTCACACCTTCATGCTGAGGAGGCCAAAGCATTTCGGATCATTGGTATCTCCCATGATGAGGCTGAATCTTTGGGTCTCTCACTCTCTCACCGCAGGCAAGTCGGTGGTCTTTCTGTCTTTTACAGTCTCTTCTCTGGCCTCCTCCCCCCCCCACCACCCACTATGTCTGCAATATGTTCCCCCATATTCCCACAGGGCGCTCAAGGTCCGCCAGCAACCCCCTTCTGGTAAAACTACAGCAATCAAGAATCACTGCTCACCTTCACTCTTTATTCCTATATTTTCCCACCTTTGGAACAAACTCCCACACCCTTCACTCCAAGTCTTCAAAATAGCTGTTCACCACCACCAGCTCTTTTATTTTCCTGTCCAAAATCACGATCTTTTATACCCCCGTTAATCCAACCCAAAGCCACCTCCTCAATATTCCCTGCTTCCTTCCTGAAAGTCCCTGTCGTGTCCATCTTGTTTATCCCGTGTTCCTCACCCCATCCCTCACCCTTCCACAGATCTAATGTCTCTGTTCAGCACTGTTATGTGCTTCCCTCTCCCACCCCTCTGGTCTCCTGCTCCCCTTGTACGTTCTGTGCATTAGCTCTTATACGAGCCTCAACATTGTATACAAAAACATAAAATGAATAAAAATGATAAATCCAATGGGGGCTAATAATGGGTGTGGGGAGGGCATATGGGTTGGACAAGATGGATACAGAAACAAACTTTCAGGAAGGGAATTTGGAAAGCAGTGTGGTGTGTGTTAGCTCGTTATTGTGTACAGCCTGTGGCTGCATCATTTTCTGGGCTGATGTACTGCCCCTGTTACCAGTAAGCTGGTACTCATTTTCTGACCTCAGAAGGATGACAGGCTGAGTCGACCCCACCTGGTATTAATTCAACGGCATGATGGGGCTCAAAATCAAGAACCTAAAATCTTAAGCCAGCCACCTTTACTATTAAGCCAACATATCAGGCTTGTGTGTGCAAGATCATGATTTTAGATTGGGGGGGGGGGAGGGGGGGTTAATGAGGGTAGAGAAAATATCATGGTTTTATATTGGGGATGATCTGAGATGGTGGAAAACAGCGGTCTTGAAGACCTGGAGGGAGAAATGAGATTAATGAGAATGTGGAAGTTGGTTCTACAGGTGGGGGGAAAAAAACAAAAAAAAAGGCACAAACGAGTGGATGTGGGCAGTGACCTGGATTTGGAAATTTCCCCAGAGGGGATTGATGGTGGACCGCATGCACCCTGTAGAAACTTGGAAAGGGGGGAGGGGGGGGAGACAAAGCATGGAAAGAGAAGCCCACAAAGGTTGCAAGATCAGAAATGAGAAGGTCGAAGCCAGAGGGACCACCCTGTCTGTGATGGGAAAGTGATAGGCCGATTGACTTAGCTTCGTCGTTGGACATTCCAATCATCTTGCAGGCATGGTTTTCACAGCGTCAAGCTGAGCAAGATGTGAGGCAGAGGCGACAGCCAAGAGGGGAGAGTAGTACTCCATCAATCTGTGGATGAAGCCATTGTCGGTGGATTGGAGTTCAGGTTTGCCAAAAAAGAACTATGTACCATACAGGATGTCCTATCGATGACTGGCTTTGGAGGCCAACTTTGAAATGTGGTTTGTCCAAGAAGGATCAATGGTGAGTGAGACTCAGGAGTTTGAATGATTGAACTTCCGCAAGAGGATTGTGAAGACAGTAGATGGGGGGGGGGGGGGTCCAGGTCTTTGAACAGAATTTGGTTTTGACAGGGTCTGAAGAGAAGAAATGGGCTGCAACCTGCCTGTCTGAAGGATGAGGAATGTCACGGCAGAGGGTAGAGTCATCAGAAAATATATGAGGGGGCTTTCCAGATATTCAGAGAGATCATGAATGAAGATCAGGAAAAGGATGTGGGCCTAGAACACTGGCTTAAGTCACTCCAGCCCAGACGGGGAGAGGCGATGAAAGGATTCTGTTGAAAACCACACATTGGCTATGAGAATAAAGGACGTCACCAACCCAAAAGTGGAGTCGGTCTTTGATGCCATAGGCAGAGAGTTTGGAGAACAAGGTGGGATGTCAGACTATTGAAAAATAGAGGTACACTTCATGGCCAAAAGTATGTAAAAACCCCTTCTAATTAGTGGATTTGGCCATTTCAGCCACACCCATTGCTGAGAGGTGTATAAAACCAAGCACACAGCCATGCAATCTCCATAGACAAACATTGGTGGTAGAATGGGCCATACTGAAGAGCTCAGTGACTTTTAACGAGGCACTGTCACAGGATGCCACCTTTCCAACAAGTCAGTTCATCAAATTTCTGCCCTGCCAGAGCTGCCACGGTCAACTGAAAGTGCTGTTCTTGTGACGTGGAAATGTATAGGAGCAACAACAGCTCAGCCACGAAGTGGTGGGCCACACAAGCTCACAGAACAGGATCGCCGAGTGCTGAAGCGCATAGCATCTGTTGTCTGTTGCGATACTCACGACCAAGTTCCAAACTGCCTCTGGAAGCAATGTCAGCACAAACACTGTTCATCGAGAATTTCATGAGATGGGTTTCCATGGCCGAGCAGCTGCACACAAGCCGAAGATCACCATGCGCAATGCCAAGCGTCGGCTGGAGTGGTGTAAATTTCACCGCCATTGGACTCTGGAGCTTCGCCATCTAGCAATCCGACGGACGAATCTGGGTTTGGCAGATGCCAGGAGAACGCTACCTACCCGAATTCTGCAAACTTTGGTGGAGGAGGAATAATGCTCTGGGGCTGTTTTTCATGGTTCGGGCTCAGCCACTTAGGTCCAGTGAAAGTAAACCTCAACACGACAGCAGAAAATGATATTCAAGATGATTCTGTTTCCAACTTTGTGGCAACAGTTTGGGGAAGGTCCTTTCCCGTTTCAGCATGGCAATGCCTCCATGCACAAAGCGAGGTTCATACAGAAATGGTTTGTCGAGATCGGTGTGGAAGAACTTGACTGGCCTGCACAGAGCCCTGACCTCAACCCCATCGAACACCTTTTGGGATGAATTGGAACGTCGACTGCGAGCCAGACCTCACAAACGCTCGTGGCTGAATGGAAGCAAATCCCCGCAGCAATGTTCCAACATCTAGTGGAAAGCGTTCCCAGAAGAGAGGAGGCTGTTTTTGCAGCAAAGGGGGGGGGGGGGACGACAACGACGACCAACTCCATATGAATGACCATGGATTTTGAAGGAGATGTCAGACGAGCAGGTGTCCACATACTTTTGGCCATGTGGTGTATGTCCAGGGAGACAGGCCTGATCTTATGACTGACATTGAGAGCCTCCATGCATTGCTGAGAGAGTAGGAGCAGAATGTGAAAGGTGGGGTGACCTGGTCTGAATCCAAATTGGCGATCTGAGATGAGGCTGTTGGAGAAAAGGAAAGATTCCATGGCCTTGCTGATAGGAAGGAAGCCAATGGGAATGTAGTTAAGGAGATCATACCATATACTTTAAAAGTGGTGCTGTCACAGCCAAAAATGTTGGCACCTTTGCACTTTTTTCAAATAACACAATTGTCTCTAAAAATAAGTTGAAATTGACAAAAGTATTTGGTCCCAACAATTCTTTGTTTAACTGTAAATTTTAGAGAACCTTTGTTTTTCATTCAGAACTTAACATATCCTTATAAATTAGAAAGTAAAAAGAAATGGCATTTACAAAATTAGACACCTTCAACTTAATATTTGGTATCACAGCCTTTGGACAAAATAACTGCAGTCAAGCACTTCCTTTAGCCATGAATGAGTTTCCTACATGTCTCTTCTGGCAATTTGACCCACTCTTCTTGTGCAAACTGCTCCAGTTCTCCCAGATTTGAAGGGTACCTTCTCCCAATTGCTGTTTTCAATCCTCCCCACAGGTGTTCAATGGGATTTAGATCTGGACTCATTGCCGGCCACTTCAGAACAGTCCAGTATTTTGCCTTGAACCATTCCTGGGTGCTTTTTGAAGTGCGTTTGGGGTCATTGTCCTGCTGCAAGACACATGACCTTCAATGGAGACCCAGCTTTCTGACACAGGGGTGAACAATGCGCTCCGAAATGCCTTGGTAATCTCCTGATTTCATGACGCCATGCACACATTCAAGGCACCCAGTGCCAGAGGCAGCACAGCAACCCCAAAACATCACTGAACCTCCTCCATGTTTGACTGTAGCGAAGGCGTTCTTTTCGTTGAATGCTTCATTTTGTTTTCTGTAAACATCAAGATGTGCTTTACCAAAAAGCTCTAATTTGGTCTCATCTATCCACAGGACATTCTCCCAGAAGGATTTTTTTCTTGTTCAGGTGTGTTTTGGCAAACTACAGTTGGGCTTTCTTGTATCTTTCCCTCATCAGTAGGTTCCTCCTGGGTCTCCGAGCATAGTGTGATGGTGCGAGTTCAAACTGTCGTATCTTGCGTCTGTAGGTCAGCTTACATGTGTTTGGCAGTTGATTGAGGTGCTTTCTCCACCAAACAATCCTTTGCTGCAATCTTCGATCAAGTTTTCTCTTGCAGCCACGTTCAGGGAGGTTGGCTACAGTGTCATCGGCCTTAAACTTCCTCATAACATTGCGTACGGTGGACACAGGAACATCAAGATCTCTGGAGATGGACTTGTCACCTTGAGGTTGTCCATGCTTGGCTACAATCTTGTGTTTGACCTCCTCAGACAATTCTCTGGTTTTCTTTCTTCCGTCTATGCTCATTCATTGCGGTACACATCATGACGCAAAACAGCAGAACGACTCCTTTTCTCTATTCAAACTGGTTGAATGAGTGATTTTTATAATGTAGGCACCTGTACCTCACCACAGGCGAGTTCAATTCCAAATTAAAGGAGAATCACCTGCTTGAAATTTAATTATCTCTAATATTAAACTTCTAAAAGGTGTAGATAATATAGTCCAGGCCATTTTAGGATCTCTGTGTGGAATAAGTGAACATTTCGTAACATTTTAGGCTTTTTTCTTTTGTTCCACTGAAAGCTAAAGAAATACGGATGTGGATACCAAAATATTTTATTAATTTCAACAATTTTCTGGAATAAATGATGCATTATTTGAAAAAAGTGCAAACGTGTCAATATTTTTGGCAACGACAGTTTGTGCTGCTTTGTAGCTTGACGCTCAGCATTAAAAACAAAAAAGATAGAGCAAGAACAGCCATAGAATGTCAACCATTGTGCATGAGTGGGCCCCAAGGAGCACCTAGGAATGCCTTGATTGGTAAAATATAAAGGTTGTGGATTATGAGCCCCCATTGGACTTTGTCCGAAACGGGGGCTTATGGATTTGGTCTCCATTTCCGTGTCCGTGCGTCCGCAACCATGTCGGACATGTATGGCCCGATTTTATTCATACTTGGCACAAAGAATACACATGATGCTGTACATAAGCACGTCATTTGTTTTCGACATCAGATCCAAGATGGCCGACTGGCGGCCATTTTAGTTAAAAATAAATTAATAAATAAAACCGGTGTCGACCACGTCCTCAACCATCTCTCAGACAGGCATTTACCGATCTTGTTCAAACTTGTCAAACTGATGATGAATGATGGCTTATACAAGCACGTCATTTTTTGTTTGAGACGAGATCAAAGACGGCCGACTGGCGGCCATTTTCTTACTTAAACGTGTCCCAAACCATTTCTCTGAGATGCATTGTTCGATTTTGTTCAAACTTGGCACAAGCACAGAACACAATGGCATACACTTGCACCTATCTTTACTTTGTGATCTGATCAGATGGCAGATTTGTAGATTGGCGACCATTTTAGTTGTAAAAAAACCCGATGTTGAACACGTCCTCAACCGTTTATCGGACTTGCATTTACCGATGTTCAAACTTGGCAAACAGATAATGAATGATGGCTTACATATGCACGTTATTTTTTTTCAACATGAGATCCAAGATGGCCGACTGACGGCCATTTTAATTGTAAAAAAAAACAAACCAAAAAAAACTGATGTTGAACATGTCCTCAACCATTTCTCAGACAAGCATTTACCAAAGTTCAAACTTGGCCATCATTCATTATCTGGGTGCTGACATATGCACCAGTTTTTTTTCCAGATCATATCCAAGAAGGCCGACTCGTTGCCATTTTGTTACTTAAGTGTGTCCCCAACCATTTCTCAAGGCCCTGTCACACCTTAAGGTTTTAGCCAGCGAATGCCGACGTATGAAAAATTTGGCGAATACGCTGGCACACGTCGAATACGTAATGGGTAAGTTTTGTATACGTTAAGAGCACGCTGAAGCACGCTGGCATACGTTGTAGTACGCCGAGCTCATCAACAAATTTTAAGCATGTTCAAAAATTTTCGACGTATGCCAGCATACGACTCACACGTTCCGCATACGCTGGCCATAAATTGTTGGCACGTTATGCGATCGTTGACACAAGTCGAAACACGTTACTTGTAAGTTACTCGTAAGTCGAAATACGTTGAGGTAATGTCTAGCATACCCGAAACTTATTTCTAACCTATGAGTAACGTGCTTTGAACCTATGTGTAACGTATCTCCAACGCATATTGACATATGTAGACGTATTTGATGTCTTCCGGACGACCACAGAACTTACTGAACGTGTTTCTAACTTACAGCTACTGTATAATGGCGTATTGGCAGCGTTTAGGGGAATTGCTATATAAAAATGGGGTTCACACAGGAGGAACCCGTCAGTGTTCCAGACTCCATGTTGAGTAGATGTCCATGTCAGTAGTAGTACGTGAGCGTGTCAGGGTAGAAGTAGTAGTAGTAGTAGTAGTAGTAGTAGTAGGTCCATGTCAGTAGTAGGTGCGCGTGATGGGAAGGGTGTGGGTGATGATAGATGCTCCTTGCGTCCGCGTCCAGGAGACTTCTTTGCAGCATTCTTCGGCATGACGGTGATGTTGACACTTCAATGTCTAGTGCGGTTAATATTTGAATCGTCGAGCGGCAGCCTTTTAATAGGCTGCGCTACGTGATCATCGGCGATACGCTGCCGCTCAATATGCATAAGTTAGACTATCGTTGGGCATAAGTTGTGAACGCCGACAACACGCTAAGCATTCGTTGGTATAAGTTATCGAAACGTTCTGTGCACGTTACTAATAGGTTATGCATACGTCCAACACGTTATTATACGCCCAAAACTGAAAAAAACAGAAGTTCAGCGTACGCCAGCGTTTTAGATATGTTGCCATACGCTGGCTAAATCATCAAGGTGTGACAGGACCTTCAGACATGCATGGTCTGATTTTGTTCAAACTTGGCACAAGCACAGTACATAATGGCATACACGTGCACCTCACTTTATTTTGCCACCTGATCAAAGACGGCCGATTGGTAGACTGGCGGCCATTTTAGTTGTACATAAATATGGGCTCACCCTTTATCTCTGTACAGCAAAATTACAAAAACAACGTGTGCTTTGACATTTTGTATTTTTTTTTCCTTGTTATTTTAAAATGACATCAACAAGTTTAAAACACATTACAAATTTATGTCCAATTGAATAATATTTCCAGTACACTTTGCAATTTAATTTATTTTTAAATATGCATTTATAAATAAAATGTGGAATAGAAAGTTTAGGGATAATTTATTTGAAATACGACATCAGCAAGTTAAAACTTGAGTGTAGATTTATAGACAGTTCGTTGAATTTTTTCCCCCCATTTTAAAACGATGGACCACAAATGCTT
This sequence comes from Eptatretus burgeri, assembly GCF_056783735.1. Classification (NCBI taxonomy): domain Eukaryota; kingdom Metazoa; phylum Chordata; class Myxini; order Myxiniformes; family Myxinidae; genus Eptatretus; species Eptatretus burgeri. The sequence continues at coordinate 50,911,341 of NC_140962.1, forward strand.
GTGCAGCTCTCTCTTGCCTGCTCACGGAACATCAAGCTGACAATCTCGAGTGTGTGCAGGGCCCAATGCTGTTCCTCTGGTGAGCTCGCGAGGAACTTGAGAATGTCATCCAAGCCACTCATGTGCACTGCCCAGAGCACATGGTCATGAATACTCATGTTCTCATCCAAGACCTGCAAGTCAATGAAATGGGAATTGGAACCTGCAACACGTATCTCAATATTTTGTCTTTGGTAATGGATCGGGCAGATTGAAGCAAATCGTTGAAAACACCAATGTTGTGCACAACACCAAATGGCCCATTACAACTATTTCACTCGCCTTTCATATCATTCTTGTACAAATTAAAACTGAGATATATGGACAAACCATACACCAACATGAAAGAACAACAACAAAGATAAACACGATCGATTGAGGGCTGTTCGGAGAACAGCCTATGAGAGCGGCCAAAGTTATCTTTCTTGTGAAAAAAAGTTCAGGACAAGTCATGGGTTATCTCTCTCTGGCATACATCCATACAAACATGTTGATTATGAAAATGTGAAATTTTGTTTGTATTTTTTCCTTTGGAATAGTTTCTGGTGCAATAATCGGTCCTATTTGACTCATTTTAGAAAATTCACGACTATTATTGTTATGTCATGGAATCGTTTAGTATTTGTAATGCTCCTTTTAACTTGCAGAGAAATGAAATGTGAACCTGTTTTATCATTGGAGTAAAAACAAATATAAGCTACAGCTGGCAAGTGACGAGCAACTCACCATGAAAGTCAGATCCAATCGTCCTTATCAGACAATGGTACGGCTGATTGGCCAAGTGAAGATATGCCTGGGTGGGTACATGAAAGCAGCCCTGACAAGCTTGAGCTTTGAAGGGCATTAGTAGAAATAAGATAGGCTTGTGAGAGAAAGGGCATGCCCGCAACACGGGAGATGAAAGAGCACGAAGGAACGAGCCATCAGAGACATACAAAGTGAAGATAATTCAACGTGAGAGAGAGATTGGGACCATACTCTGAACAGAGCGTTGGTTCTGCTTAAGCAGTCTCCTTGGCTATCGGGCACAACCCTGGATGGGTCGCCACTCCGACGCAGTGTACCAGCATGCTGGCACTCATTTTGCCGACCTCGGAAGGATGACAGGCAGAGTTAACCCCACCTGGTATTAATTAAACAGCCGAGCAGGATTTGAACTCGGCACCAGAGGATCCAAAGCTCACCACCCTAACCATTAAGCTAACACCAGGCATTTGAAGGACGTGAGAGTGTGTGCAAATTGGGGTCAAGCTAGATGTTAATTCCACGAGGTAAAGGAAGATCACACAAAGGGATGGAGGCTATTAAGATTGCTCCGCTAGTATCTGTTTACTCTTCCGCTCAGGGAGTTTCTCCCACCGAATTGAGGAACCTTTTGGGGCCTCAGAAAGTCAATGTCCGTTGGACGCCCGGCCTCAGTGTGGGCCAAATTAGCTACTTATCAATATTCCTGCAAGGTTTCTGTTGTTCTGGTGGGATATTCAATATTCATCACGCTGGTGATTCTCCGTGGTGAGGTGGAACCACACTACTGCCGTTCTGATTGGCACATACGGCCGAGACTATTTCGGGAAGAATTGTGAACTCTTGAATACAAATACGCCCTTTTGCACTTTGCTCCTTCATGTAAGATCAGGGCTTGTCTGGCTCATGTAAGCATGCAAAAATGATCAGTAACCATGGCAACCACTTTTTATGCTTAAAACAAATTAAAAAAAAAAACAATAATTAATGAAAATCATATCTTATTTGATAAGGAGTAAATTTTTGAGCCCACAGATTAAATAGTTTATGGGCAGAATCCTTCCATTCCAGCAATTATTTGGCTTATTGACTGCTGCGAAGGAATCCAAGGTAACAATTGGTGAGAATAATGGACACTTGCTCATTTTAAACGCTGAATAAAACACAAAACTGTCAGAATTTACAAGTGAGATGACACATCATATTACTAATAACCGAACTGAGCATTCTCAACAGTTACATTTTCAATAGTCTCCATTGTTGATACAACCACCTTTGCAAGAACACAAATCAGTGCATATTAACTTTTCTGAGAAGCACTTGCAATTCCCTGAACACACGTTGCAGTAACATCGAATCAATCCTTGACAACTTTTTGATGCCTCTGGAAGAGTCATCCAGGAAATCCAAACCGGGTCATGGACCCAACCCCGATCAGCTGGACTAGGAAGGTTGAGACAGGCCACAAGTGATTGTGACCAGATGTTGCCTGCTTGAATGACTGCACATTTGGCATGCTCAAATAGTTGGTGGTATGATTCTCCCCAAGTGAACAAATCACACCTTGCATCATCACAATAGCTGCACTCAAGTCTTTTGATACATTACAATCACAAATCTGTTAACGTTTTGTTCAGATTCTTCTGGCACATCATCTGGCTGGTGTGACGTGATGAATGCATCTGTGACCATTGGATATGCCTGCCACATTTCCCACGCTGTCTTCTTCCCTTTACTAAGAAAACTGGATGTTGTGTCACATCCACTGATTGCATGCACCAACGGTAATGCCCTGCATTTCAAACCACCAACGTTTCTTGAAATGCGATGCACAGGGATATACGTGAACCGCTTTCCAGAGCCATGTGCAACATACCATTCTTTGAGGTTGGCAATCTGAAAATGGAAGGCAACTGCTAATATGACCACATCTGTGTTGACAGTCCTTATTTAGCACCCTGCTGTTACCTTCTTTCACACAGTGAGCAGCATGCAATATTGTTGCTAATCTGGAAGCCATGAGCACACAACATACAGGTCCTATAGATCAGTTATATCGGTAAGTACATGTTGCCAGTTCGGGTCCTGTCCCTGGTCTAATGGCTAATTAAATGTTCCTGCACTGTGGAGTTATTTTAATAGTCAGGTTTTCTTTTCATTTATTTTTCCACAAACATCAACGCTGACCACGCCGCATCACACTCACCTCCACTTCGCTTCCTTCACCTCGCTCTGGCTGACGTCATGGTGGGCGGAGTTCAAGGAGGAGCCACGTGGCGGCCCTTGACCCATCAGCGTGCAACGAGTGAGGTGACCATCGCCTGGCCAATCGGATCCTGCGACAGGAGGAAAGGGCTCTGTGTGATGTCACCACAGCCCCGGGCCAATCAAGGAGCTTGCCGCCCATTTTGGCCAGTGAGAGAGACGAAGAGCGATTTTGTGTGCCAAAACCAGCCAGTGAGAGAAGGAGTGTCGCGAGGAGGTGCCCCCCCCCCCTCCGAAGAGGGGGGTATAATTATAGACACGGTCTGCGCGCTCGTGTTTGTTCTGGACCTGGCAAGAAGTGCGCGCATGGGTTCTGGTCCTGGCAAGAAGTGCGCGTACGGGTTCTGAGAGTTCTGGCAAGAAGTGGACATCTGCGCGCAAGAGAGTTCTGAAAGCGTCCGCGCACGGAGTGGTCGGTGCCACGGAGGGTCTTCTCCTGCAAGCTTTCGCCCTGCCGACTTCTGTACGCCTGCAGCCCGGTCGTGAGGGCATCTGGATCGTCTGGATCATGCTGGGGGTCCAGTCCTGCCCTGAGGACCTGGTCCTTGAAGACCGCACGAGGTGGACAGGTCCGAGATAGACCTCAATAAAGACCATTTGGTCCGATTCTTTGGGGGTGTGTGTGTGTGTTTGTGGCGCCAGTCAGATAAGTAGTGAATTGTATAAGTGCCGTGCTGTACATACGTGCCTTTAATATATAATCGGTTTAACTCTGCTCTTGCGTGCTTCCCTCGTTCCCCAATTATTATTGTGAATAAATACCCCGATTGTTAAATGGTTTAGCTCGTTCGTGTCTTTTCCTCCATTGGCTCCGCGTGCCGCGTGTTTGGAAATTAGCCAGGCTGTTGCCGCTGTAACGGGACATTTGGACCGACGGATCTCGGATCGCACACGGTTCGAGTACGCTAAGCGGCTCGTTCCGTACGAGTACCATCGAGGGTGAATTTCCCCGGTAGTTGGACGACGTGGATATTTAGGTTAATTGAAATTGGCAATCGACCCTACCCCACGTGGTCTACCTATTGGCGAATTTCGGTCCGAAAGGGACCCGTACTCTTCAGACTTTTCCCAAGAAGTACAATCTAAATTCCAGGCGATCGGTCGAGCCGACTCTACTGCTCCATCTAGCGGTCGTGCTCGCGGCCGACGCCCGGCCCCGCAACAATATCACAGGGGTGTCAGCTTCATCTTGTGTGCAAGGACAGATCGAGTGATCTTCATCCTGGACAGGGGAGGACAAGACCGTTTCGGCACGCGTGCTGTGGAGCCTCTTCCATTCACAATCCGGGGCTTCGACAACTTGATTGGTCAAAAACTGTACAACTGTTTTGTTCTCTTCAACTTGAAAGAAATTGTGGCAGTTATTTGGCATGGGCATGTTCGCAGTCACCTTTCGTCCCTTCCCTTTGCCACCCCCTTTATGTATTCATTTTTTTCTTGTGCCCTTCTTTAAACTGTCTTTTCTGAAGACATCACATATGATATGTAGTTGCTGGCAAGTACAGCATGGAGTGGCTACGTATGGAATATGTCCTTGACATAGTCTGCAAATGTTTTACATACCTTAGGTCAGAGGAACTGTACCACACAGCTGGACCACCTTGAACTTTATCATCAACACAGGGAGTGGTAGAACACAGATCACAGTATTACAATAAGCAGGGGATAAGGTCACTTTGTCCCTGCCCTAAGCTGTATGTTCTGAGAGATAGGTGGTGGGTATGCACTATGCACTGTTTTCATGCACAAATAACTCCTTCATATCTCCTTGCCATCACCGTGTGGTGATATACATCTCTGCAAAGAGTGTATTGTCCACTTTCAAGCTCCCAAACAAAGACTGCTGGAGTATTCCAGGATTAGTTTCCGGTCTTGCAAAAGTGGGCAGTTTGTTTTTTTTCGAAATTGTATCAGTGATCGGCGAACTTCTTTCGTTGTAAACTCGCTCGTCAGTGAATGTTTATTATATTTTTGGTTAAATAATAATCTGTCCACTTGGTCTTATGTCAAATAGCTTAACCTTGCATGACGTGATAGGAGCCAGGCAGGCGAGCAGGCAGACCGATTGCTATACAAATAAAATAAAATAAATTAAAAAAAAAATTAAAAGAAGATACCAGAAAGTACAAAATAGTCTGAAAATGTTCACACACAGACAGAGACAGACAGACACTAAACATCAGACCAGCAAGTTGTTTCCTGATCTTATAATGAAGAGCAAGCTTCAAAGTACCTATGTGCCAAAGGGCATATTTGTACTCTGAAGTGCACAATTCTTTTTCCTATATGGCTGAGACGATGACCACTCAACCATCCCCCTGTTTGTGACTGACATTGTGGATCCAAACCAGGCTGCTTTGCACAGAGAGGCGAAGTAAAACACCATTTCTCTGCACTGATCTTAACAATGTATTTTTATGGTATTGGTTGGTTCGACTTCATAATGGCCTTACTGTATATTCGTTGCTACCTCTACTGCTTACGACACCATCAAGTCCATCATAAAGTGTTTGATATAAACATCTGCTCAAAGCACCGGCACACTGTGACTGTTGCCGTGACTTCAGAAGACAGAGGTCAGGTCAGGTATGGGAGCATGCGCCAGAGCAGCGCGTCGCTGCGTCCACTTTCCGCTGGTACTCCAGGGGCTGCCGTCTGGCCATCCCCCAGGCAGATGCCTGGCCCATCCCCATCTCCTTGAGATGCTGATCAACCTGCTGCAACCACGAGGCAAGTGGTCGGCCCATTGGCCTCCTCCACTTATGAGACTCCCTCGCTGAGAGAATCTGGTGAGCAGGATCGGCGTCAGGAAAACGCGCCACATGTCCATACAGCCGCAACTGACGCTCACGGACTATGCAGGTAACAAATCTCATCCGAGTCTCTCTCAGCAACCGCTCGTTGGACACAAAATCCGACGAGCGATAGCCAAGGATTCTCCGAAGAGACCTGGTACCAAAGGAATTAAGTCTCCGTCTCAGATCCTTGGTCAGAGTCCAAATCTCGCATCCATTGAGCAAGACTGGAAGTACCAAGGGCCTGAAGACTCGGACTTTCGTCCTCCTGCACAGGTACCGGCAGTGCCACACCCCATGATCCAGTGAATCCATGACTCCCCAGGCCCGACCCAGACGTCTATTGACCTCTGACTCGCAGCCAGCAGAGACATGAATATCACTGCCAAGGTAAGTGAATCTCTCCACGACCTCAACATCCTCACCACAAACAGACACAGACAGGACAGCAGCATCCAAGATGTCACCGAAAGCCTGGATCTTAGTTTTGACCCAAGAAACCCGTAATCCCAGTGACTCGGACGCCTCATTCAGCACCTCGAGGGCCTCTGAAAGGATATGTAAAGTCTCTGCAAAGATGACTGCATCAACTGCGAAATCAAGGTCAGAGATCTTGACATTCCCAAACGATGCAACGCAGCTTGATCTCTCCGACATCCTCCCGAGAATCCAGTCCATACAAGTGCTAAAAAGTGTGGGGACCAGTACACACCCCTGACAAGCTCCAGTAACAACTGGAAATAAGTCAGAGATGGCACAACCACATCTCACAGCACTCTCAGTACCAGAGTAGAGTTCAGACATCAGATCGATCCGTTTTGGTGGCACCCCACGAAGACCGAGAATCCTCCAGGGGGCATCCCGATTCATTGAATCAATCTCTTTACAGAGATCAACAAAGGCTGCAAGCAGCCCCTGCCGAAACTCTCATCTGCGTTCAGTGAGGACCCGAAGAGCAAGGATACGGTCAATCGTTGACCTCTTTGGTGTAAAGCCTGACTGCTCTGGACGCTGGTGCTGAAGCAGATGGTGGCATACCCTATCAAGAATTATCCGAGCAAAGTCCTTGCCCGGCACTGAGTGCAGAGTCACCCCTCGGTAGTTGTTGCAGTCTTGGCGATCACCCTTCCCTTTCCAGAGAGGAACAACAAGGCCTCTCTTCCAGTCAGTTGGGATGATGCCTGTGTTCCAGGCAGAGCACAGAACTGCATGCAACGACACGAGTGCAGCATTTCCACCAGCCTTGAGAAGTTCGGCATGGATGCCAAAGATCCCTGGAGCTTTGCCCCGTTTTAACCGGTTCACCACAGCCTGTGTTTCCACAAGCAAGGTGGACTACAGTTGATTGGAGGGTCAGCAACAGGGATTGTAACACCCCTGACTTCCAACTCAACAGCTGGGGGATCAGCCTGGTACAACCGCTCAAAGTAACCGGCCCAGCGGGCCTTCACTTCAGACTCCTCTGTTAAGAGCCTACCACTCTCTGCTCTTACTGCAGTGCTCCGAGGAATTGGCTTGGATGAACGCAATGTGCGAATTACCCTGAAAGCAGGATGAGAATCACTTGACCCCAGGTGATGCTCTACCCCCTCACAGATTCCTCGCACATAGGCCTCCTTGTCCACCTTTAGTGCACGTACAATTTTATGCCTCAGCTCCCTGAACAGCTCAGCTCTGCCATTCAGCCTGGCCCTGCGACTCTGGTCAATGGTATCCAGTATCCCTAGAGACAAAATTCTTCTTTGCCCTGCGGTGAGTTCCAAGGCATCCACCGGCAACATCAAGGACGGTGGTCTTGAAAGCACTCCGCAACTCTTCAGGACCTCCCAAAGCACCCAGACCCACCAAATCTCGACTCAGCTTGTTCGCAAACTCCTCAGCTACCTTCTCATCCTTGAGCTTGCCAACATCCAGCCAAGGCTGGGATGGTACCATTCTCCTGGATTTAAGGTGCAACTTTAGAGTTGCTACAACAAGTCAGTAGTCGGTATTGAGGAATTGAGCACTCCGGTGGACCCTGCAGTTCTGGATCATCCTCCAGCGACCATCAACGAGGACATGGCCAATCTCCTTTGCCACACCACCAGCATTTGAATACCAAGTCCAGCGATGAGCTTGTGGGTGCTGAAACCATGAACCGGCCACCCTAAGTCCATGACCTTAGTGCTATTCTGGTTCATAGTTCCAGACCCATGGGGACCAACACATGTCTCATAACCATCCCGATCAGTTCCAGTCGATGCATTGAAATCCCCCAAGACAAGCAGTGTATCTCGTCTGAGGCACTGATCAACCACAGACTCGAGCGTAGCGTAGAATGTGTCCTTCACAGTGAGATCACTCGCCTCAGTCGGAGCATAAACAGAGACCAGGGAAATGACACCGAAGGAGTGACGAATCCTTAGTCTCATAATACGCTCGTTGACCGGTGTTACCTCAATTATCATTGGAGTCAGCTTATTGGACACAGTGACAGCAACTCCTTGGGAATAGTAACCATCAGAGCGACCAGACCAATAGTCGGTGAAACCACCCACCATGATCTCACTGCAATCCGGTCTCTGAACCTCAGAGAGTGCTGCAATCCCGATGTCCAAACGCTTGAGCTCAGATGATAACAGACAGGTGATCATCCTCTCTTAGGGATAGGACATTCCAGGCACCCACCCGAAGGGACCGCCTCAGGTTAACCCAAGGAGACCGCCGTCTGGTGGACGACACCTCAGCACCACTCCGACACACACTCCCGCATTCTGACCCGGGAATGTTACCCCGTGGTTTCCCTCCTATTATCAAAGATTGGGGGTCCCGAAGGCATTTTCCCAATCCCGTCATCCGGTGAGCTGCCCTGCGAAGGGAAGCTGCACAGGAGGTACTCCCACGGAGTGAGTTTTCAGATTTCTTTGCGTTTTTGTGTTTTGCGGAATGAAGGGTTTTACGGTGGCCGGAGTGCAAATCCTGCCACCAACCTCTGAATAAGAAGTAACCCAACTGTAGGAGGACGTCCACAAATACAGATGGGTACTAGATATGGATGGCCGTTGGCTCACAAGGAGCTCCTCCGCCCTTTGACAGGTTTTGTTTTTAATCCTGCTGGGTGTCCATATCCAAACACCCTCCTCACCAAAAAAAACCTGGTGGCGAGTCGGTTTAGTCGCCAACAACCCGACCATGTAACAAGTTAGTACAAGTTTACATGATACCTGCAGCAAGTCACAGATATAATCTGGTCTAACCTGGCCAGAGATCGTGCTGACGCATTTTGTGAACTCTGTTTGCCAAGTTAAGGGTGAGTTTAACCCTTTGAGGACAAGTATCTTGAAAGTAACATTCAGATAAAAGTCCAATTTTATTATTAGTTTGGCCAACTTTCATTTTTTTGAAATTAACATTCAAGAGCATGCATGACAAAAAAATACAAGTTTTTCTAATCGACAGCAACAAAAACATTGAAGAAGAAATTAAGGAAACTACAAAAGCTCTTACCCAGTGTTAGCTGCAATGTTTGCCAATGTACAAACAAAGTAATCTAAAATTGCAGCGAAAATAGATACAAGTTACACCACTTTACAGCTAAGGGACGTATCTGTCCCTTGGTCCATAAAGGGTTAAAGTAATCTGCAGAATTTTATATAATTGGGTAAATTGTAAATAAGGAGTTAGTTTTTCTATCACCAACACTGTGGCATGAGTCGCGTTTCATTAGTATTTGGTGAATGGGCCCATTTTCTCCAACTGCGAGGAATCCGGGCTGCCACCTGCTACTTGACTCGGGGTGCAGTTACCACCCTTTTGGCAGTCATTATCGGAGAGATTGCTGTGGGTCGTCTTGATTCCTGAGCATGTGACAATAAACATGCATATACGCGCACACACAATCAGACCACTGAAAAGATTATATAACAAAGAGAAAACTAGTGAAAAAAAAAAGATATTTAAGGAGAATATTTTCCTTCGGCCCAAGTCACATTTGCTCTACGGCGAGGATACGGCGGCCGTACGCCCTCTGGATTGACAGAAACGTGCGGCGGCCGCAGTTTCTGCGGTGGCCTCAGGGTGGTCCTACGCCGTTTGGCTATCTTTTACAGGCCGTAGGGGTCGCCGTGGAATTATAATGCGGAGTAAGAAGTTTTTTCATTTCTACGTTCGCCGTAGCAATTCGACAAGCCGAAACAAAATAACTGGTTAAAAAAAAAAGAAAAAGAAAAAAAGAAAAAAAAAAAAGAACCCACTCGTTACCGGCCGCACGTTCGCCTTAAGGCCCCCCTGCGGTCGCCTTGCTGGCACCTTGCGTCTGCCTTGAAAATTCTATGGCCGCCGCAGGAACGCCCTAAGGTCACCGTGCGACATCAAATCAAAGACCGTACGGCACCCCCACGTTTTCGGTCTTCACAATTTATAAATACGCCGTGCGGCTCCCCGAAAAATAAAAACACATGTGACTGCTACATTGTGTGACCGTGGAAATACTGCGGCCGCCCTATAATTGCTCGTAGCTGTAGATTTTGTAGACCCCACGGCCGCCATGGCAAATGTGACTTAGGCCTTACTCACAGGTAACTATCCAATCAGATCATGACGGAAACTAAATTTGTATTACAAGTATAAATGAACAGGAAAACAAATATATGTACATGTGGGAAAATTATGCGCCCAGACCAGGAATTGAACCCTTTTTTTCCCCACATATACATATTACATTTGTACGAGAACAACAAAAAAAAGACAGTTCTTAGATTTCATCAACACAAACATTTTCACATCACAACTTTCAATGAAAACAAGATAAATAAATGAATACCAAACCGTTAAGCCGGCAGAAAATTAAATGTGACTCGTGGATTAGCAATTTCTGTGACAGCAGCTAAGTCTTGCCAACCAGGGTTCCGAAACCTACTCCCTTGTCTGTCGGGTTGGGAGCGATGTGCAGGACATTTCTGACGAGCAGCAACAGTCTCTCAATGAGCAGCGAGTCTTCTTCCTGCCTTTCCTCCCATTTCTGTGGAAATTCCAATACAATGCAAACATAAGGGTCAGGTCTGTTCCACCTACTGGCAAAATCATCTGTGCAATTCATCATTTCAGGCTTTTATTTTATTCATGATGTGTTTTTTGGGGGGGTTTTTTTTTTAAACACAATCTAAGGCCCTTCGTGGGGGCTGCCTGCCACACACAGATGGACATACAGATGAACATATGCAACAAGACGATTAGATGAGAGAAACACAATCGCTGATATTGGCTGAAGTGCCAACTTTCCAGGGTACTCTGGGTACCAGCGATGTCATAGCTTTTGACACTGCACTCAGCAGGTCATTGAAGGAGGAATTTTCTCCTCCCGAAGGATGCCAACTTTTGAGGATTGGCATTGCTCTCAACCTTTTGAATGCTGAATGTCAAGCAAGAAAGCAGCAGGTACCATTTTTAAAGGCTTTGAACCACCACCCTCCCAGACTCAAAGCTGACACAGCAATTATTCCACAGAGTCTGTGATTTAACGGATAAATTTTACTCAAGAGTGAGCCTTTAAATATATGTATGGGGTGGGGAACACGGGGAATACAAGATGGACATTACAGGGACTTTCAGGAAGGAAAGCAGGGAATTTGAAGGAGGTGGGTTTGGGGTGGATTATCGGGGGTAGAAAAGATCGAGGATTTGGATGGGGGGGTGGTAGGTGGTGGTGAACAGCTGTTTTGAAGGCCTGGAGGGAAGAATGGGATTGAATAGAGTGTGGGAGTTTATTCCAAAGGCGGGGAAAAAAAAAACAAACAAAAAAAAACATCGCTGGACACTGCCAAAGCTGGCAGTGTGGCAAAGGAGATTGACCATGTGCTCGTTGATTGTCGCTGGAAGATGATCCAGAACTGCAGGGTCTACCAGAGTGCTCAGTTCCTCAAGACCAACCACAGGCTTCTTGTGGCAACTCTGAAGTTAGAGTGTAAATCCAGGAGGATGGTTCCATCCCAGCCTCGGTTGGACGATGGCAACCTCAAGGATGAGAGGGCAGCTGAGGAGTTTGCGAACAGGCAGAGTGGAGATTTGGGGGATCCTGAAGAGTTGTGGAGTGCCTTCACGACCACTGACCTTGATGTTGCCGGTAGATGTCTTGGAACTCACCGTCGGGTGATGAAGAATTTTGTCTCTCAAGTGACACGAGATACTATTGATCAGAGTCACAGGGCCAGGCTGAATCGGAGGCAGTCGGAGCCGCTGGGGTTACGGGTTTCCTGGGTCAAAAACCAAGATCCAGGTTTTCAATGACATCTTGGATGCTGCTGTCTTGTCTGTTCCTGTATGTGGTGAGCATGTTGAAATCGTGGAGAGATTCACTTCCCTTGGCAGTGATATTCATGTCTCTGCTGGCTGTGAGTCAGAGGTCAATAGACGTGTGGGTCGGGCCTGGGGAGTCACTGGATAATGGGGTGAGGTGCTGCCGGTACCGGTGCGCGAGGACGGAAGTCCAAGTCTTCAGGTCCTTGGTACTTCCAGTCTTGCTCTATGGATGTGAGACTTAGACTCTGACTCGGGATCTGAGACGGAGACTTAATTTCTTTGGTACCAGGACTCTTCGGAGAATCCTTGGCTATCGCTGGTCAGATTTTGTGTCCAACGAGCTGTTGCTGAGAGACTCAAATGAGATTTATTACCTGTATCGTCCGTGAGCATCAGCTGCGGCTGTATGGACATGTGGCTCATTTTCCTGGTGCAGATCCTGCTCATCAGATTTTCTCAGCGAGGGAGCCTCGTGAGTTGAGGAGGCCAATGGGCCGACCACGTGCCTCCTGGTTACAGCAGGTCGATCGGCATCTCAAGGAGATGGGGATGGGCCAGGCATCTGCCCCTGGCCAGACGGAGGCCCCTGGAGTACCGGCGGAAAGTGGACACAGTGATGCGCTGCTTGGGTGCATGCTCCCATACCTGATCTGACATCCTCTGCTTCACCTTCTGGTTCCGAGAACCAGTTGGCGAGTCCTCTCTGGCATCCCAGATATGCGACTCACCCTCCTCTGCCTCAGATTCTTGCTCCTCAGGCTTTTGTCGATGAGGTGCTGCCGTTCACCCTCCTCATCCTTCAAGGCTGACAGGATCGAGACAGCAGGACGACGTTCGTGGAGGAAGTGTTCTTTTCCACACAAGCTTGACACCAACTGCTCACGAAACCTTTCTTTACACTCACGAGCCTTCTCCATCTTTGAGTCTTCTGCTCAGGAGCTCTTTTCGGCCCTGCTCATGCAAGCTTTCCCTGTCCACTTCTGCTTCTCTCAGCCTTCTTTGTCTGCTTTCTGCCCTCTCTTCTTCTTCACACCACTCTTTCTTGCCTCCTCTGCCGAGCGCACGCACACGCACACGCGCGCGCACACGCACTCGCACACGCACACGCACACGCACACGCACACGCACACGCACACGCACACGCACACACACACACACACACACACGCACACGCACACGCACACGCACACGCACACGCACACACACACACACACACACACCCAATGGGGCGGGTCTACGACATCACTTGTGGAAAATGCCACATCATTGTGAAGGAACTTTCAACGCAGCCCTTGCCCTCCCGTCACACACCCAAGGCTGAGACGGAAGTCCCCGCCCCCTCCCCAGCGTGCCAGCACCCACTCGTGCAGTTCCCCATTGTACCACGCCTGCGAGAAGCGCCATCCCGCAGGTCATCAACACGAAGCGTCATGGACATGCATGTGAGAATGGACATGGTCCCATGCAGTGAAGGTAATCTGATCAGCCCAATGGATTTGCGGCCACAGACAGATCAAACGTGCCCAATTAAGCAATGCCCGAATGGAGGGAAAACGGAGAGGGATTCCGCCGGACCGAGGGACGACCAAAGGTAAGACCGATGGGGTGAAGGAGGGATTGTTGAAAGGATGTTTGATGAAGGGGAGGTAATTGGTGGATTGAGAGAGGCAGAGTAGGAAAATGGACCAATGGTTTGAAGGAAGAAAGATCGAAAGTGACGAAGTGGGAGTGGGGAGACATTACACTGGGAAAAATACAGCCGAGCCAACGCATGCCCACCGAAAATCCCCTCGACCAGGGACTATCTATACAAAGACTAATGAAATAAGTGATCCTTGGGTCACCGTCGTGTCCATGTATGCTCTCTCCTCTGGGGTAAGTTTTCCTTAATCATAACAATGTCGTTTTTGGCCCCATTACTTAAAGGGAAACCCAAACAATTTTGTTTTTCTGAAAATCATTAATCACGCTCTAATTTTGAGGGGCAAATTTTTTTTTTGAAATCCCCCCCCCTCCCCCAATCACAAAGTGGCGAAAAAAGCCCGAAAGAGTCCATTTTCGATTTTCATCAGACGTCACACCTTGCACCAAATGGCGGCTTTACATCGAGAAACAGTGCATTTCGAGATTAGATTTCAATACCGATTCCACAGTCATAGGCAACTCTGAAGGTTCTCAGTGTGTTGAAACTGATCAGTGGGATTTTGAAAAAAAATGATTGGAGACAAAATTATTGATGGAAACGTTTTCAGGGGAATTATGGAGCTCATGGAGCTGTATTGTTTTGAGCCTTGTGCAAGTGATTCAGACGAAGACGGTGACAATGGTAGCGTTAGTGAAGACGAAAATGTCAGTCACATGTTCACGACAGATTGGTAGTTTTGTTTTTCAGTTCAACTGACAATTTCTAAGGGATTTGTATCGATTGATAAATCAGTTATATTACTCCAACAGAAACACGGCACAGACACCACCGTGGCACACTCTGACACCGTGGACAAAATGGGCGACAAATGCTTTGTTCCACGATCGCAGGCTGACCAGGGGTCTTGCATGCTATGGGATCGTTCCGTTCCATAATTTTCCCAGGATATAATTTGTGTCTGTGGTCGTGCTGATGTCCTACCCAAGTGGAAGGGGGGGGGGTGTTAGAGGGGAAGGAGTGCGGGGTGGTTGTGGGTATTGTGGAAGGATGGTGGAGCGGAGTGTGCGTTGGTGGTCGGTAATGTCGGGTGATGGTTGATGGGGGATTGTAGAGGTGGGGAGGGGGTGTTGGGTGGTGGTGGTGGGTATTGTTAGGGTGATGGTTGATGTAAGAACACTCTGGGCCAATCAGTGCTTTTTACTCCACCTTCGTTTTGCAGTAGGAGGAGCCTCCTCCCACCAAGTCTCCAAGTGCTGGCATGTCGGAGAGGAGTCGGAGCAACGGTAATTATGATTTTTATTGAAGTTTTCTTTTTTTCTGTTAATACTGATGTTATTACAACAACAAAAAACGCATCCTGAGCGCTAAGCAAGGTATTACTGTACTAGCTAGCATTTGGAAACCATGTATGCATAAACAAGGATTCACTCAAAACAAGTGGATGGACAACGGCTGATTGATAGCAAGTTTAAATGTTGACATCTCCATTTTGCCTTTATCGAGCCTTTATCGGGTACACAAATGACAGAAGAAGAGAGAACGAACGCTCCATATTAAAGTACATCTGCGTACAGACTCCTCACACACTCACACGGTCAAACCAGCCTCTCCCATCCCTTCATGAATGGGTGAGATTAAACCGTTGGGGTTGGTTTGAAAAGCCAGAATTACATACCAATTGAAGCAACTCGTAAAGGTTCTCTGCCAGAACGGAAATTACTTTATTATCAGCAAACGCCTGCAAATAAAGGCAAAAACCACAAGATCCATCAAACAACTCAAACATTTTGGTAAATTCCAAGAGGAAAATTAAAATGCAACTAAACTCACATGTACTTCACAAATGAATGTTTACTCACACATACCATCCTTCTTCACCGATGTCCACATTAAGCATACCTCCTTGTACTCCTGGAGGTGGGAGGTCATTGTGATATAATGCTGCCGGCCAGTCACGTCCGTGGGCACTTTACCAAACCAAACCAAAGCTGGCTGAGTCAAGTTCACAAGCAGTCTACACACACACAAAAAAAGAGAAACTGCACTTCACTAAATCAGTCGATGAGGAAAATAAGGAAAGAAAAATAGCAGAAAATCAAATTGAATTGATCAACATTTTTACCCTCATTGTGCAAACCTTCATGAACAAAGCAAAACACGCACAAGTGGAACAACACTCTGTAAAGCGCATACCTCCGTTTGACTGAACAGTTTACATTTTGTATCCCACTGATGGGCCGGATCTGGATCCGCGCATTAACCGAAATCGAATCAATTCGTCCTTGTCACACACCCAAACTGTCCACCAAGTTTTGTCACAACCCGTCCCCAACCTTTTTGAAATACTAGTATTGTGCTGCATATAATTTTGGTCCCCTCTCAAAATGGTGAAGAATCACTTAAAAAAACAAAAGAAAAACTTTTTAATTCTCGTATCCGGATCCGGATTTGGATCTTCACCAAAATCCAATCATTTCGTCCTTGTCACACACTCAACCTCTCCACTAAATTTTGTCCAAATCTGTCCAGACAAATGGACAGAGACAGGGGTGGAACTTCCACCCACCTTCAGTGAGGAGGAGGAAGAGATTGGGACCATACTCTGTTCAGAGCGTTGTTGCTGCTTAAGCAGTCTCCTTGGCTATTGGGCACAATCCTGAATGGGTCACCACTCCGACACAGTAAACGAGCCTTTCCACAGTAATGGGTAACTATTGTGTTACATACATAGTCCACATTAAGTGTGTACAGTTTATCTTGCAAATGAGGGGAAACAAAAGACTGACCCCTCCACTACTGGAATCCAACAGTAAGAAGATAATCTAACGCAGCACAATTTATTTATGGGGTGTTCTTCGCGTTTTGCGTAGGCTCTCGTAGTGATGATTATAATTAAACGACCTCTGACCTGCTCACAGCCTTCTGTAACAAACATGACTTTGTACCGCAATGGGAAAGCCAGATTTTTGTACAGCTTTTACGGCGATATGGACTTACCACTAATGTTATCCTTTGTTACACATTTGTCATGTTATCACAAAAATAACAAGACCGTATTTTTAAAGGTTGTGCAGCTTGAGAATTTTGTTTCTTTCATGACGAATTGACCGATAGCATAACGATTGTTACTCTGTTTTCAACCCCCCAGCATTCACATTAATGTATATTTTTGGCAAATTCAGGGTGTGGGATATCATAAGTAAAGTCTTTTTACACATATAATCTAAACCAGTCTCAATCAAAAACGTATGTGTTCATATTAAACTCTTGGTAAATTTATGTAGTTTTTAGCTAGCCTGTTTGAAGAACAGAGTGCTATAGCGATACCCCCGGCGTGAAAATGTTAAAGTTTTTGGTGCAAGTTATTTCCTTTCTAATGTTTTTATCTACCACACTATTTTTTACCGATTACAATACACAAATACATATATTGCTTTAAAATTATTTGGATCAGACTTCACTGCAATGCTTTATAAAAAAAATATTATTAGACTAATCTTTTAAAAATGATAAATGTATAAACAGGCGAGCATTGGGTGGCTTTGACACCAACTCTCTGGTTAATATAACACTTAAGACAAAGATTTATTTCCATCACAGTGAATAAAATTTTATCTGCACGCTTTAATTTTCGGACAATAGCGGTTTTTGCGATAAATAGTATATATATATATCTACATTCTACACTTATATATACCTCAAAACATATACCTATATACCTCAGTGGTATTCTCTGGATACTTTAGGAATTCTGTGATAGCTCCTGAAGATAAGACCCTTAAATGTAGGGCATTTCTGTGGAACAGCCCATACCAGCGTGCTGCCACTCATTTTGCCGACCTCGAAAGGATGACAGGTCGAGTTAACCCCACCTGGTATTAATTCAACAGCTGAGTGGGATTTGAACTCAGGACCCTGGGATCCCAAACCCACCACTCTAACCATTTAGCCAACACCCACATACCTTCAGTGGAGGAGGTAATAATTTCCTTAAATCAAGCATGCAGATCGTCTTCTAATATATCAAACAGAGCGGTGAATGTTTGTGACTATTCCGAGACCCTTGGGCTGATTGACACTAAATTTTCAAGGTATACTCAGAGGGTCCCTACTTGGGTATTATGCAAAATAATTTTCAAAACTTTCTTATAGGTATTGTTTGGA
Source organism: Eptatretus burgeri (assembly GCF_056783735.1). NCBI lineage: Eukaryota > Metazoa > Chordata > Myxini > Myxiniformes > Myxinidae > Eptatretus > Eptatretus burgeri. Next base: position 50,929,269 of record NC_140962.1, read on the forward strand.
TTATTTCTCCATTGTGGCAGACCTTACCAGACAAATATACATAACATACATACATGCATACTGTTACGGCTGTGGAAATTCGCAGAACACCATAAATGTTCCTGAGATTAGCTATGCCGGTAAGTGAGTGTTCAGATAGGTCCCCCCACCGTTGTTTGGAAGGAATTATTAGTGTTCACCGGGCTGCGACTCCTTGAGAGAGCAGTTTTTCTTTATCTATCGTTATTTTGAACCTCCACACAAACAACCGCCGCCACCAACAATGCCACAATGCCAACCACGCTCAAATCACCCCCACGACAACCACCGCCATCTTTGCCACTACGCCAGCTTGAGAACGCCATCCTCCACGGTCCACGCTACGACGGTTTCCGCATCGGGAACCGTCCGAGAACACGGGCAGGATTGACAAAACAAAAGCTCTCACGAAGCCTGTGGGGTTTTTCCCGCCTAATTTTCCCTCGCTTGATTCTTTTGCCTGAATCCCCCGCGCTTGGTGTGAAGGAAAGGGGTGGGGCAGCTCGCTCCCGATTGGTGGATGAACGGCATGATGCGGACGGGAGTGAGGAACGCCCCCTTTTTGGGAACCTTCTCGAAGGGAGGTGGAGTCAGAAGCGGGGTGGAGCGAAGGGCAGAGCCCCGCGCTATAAAGGGCAGACGCGCGTGAGGCTCGCTCTCTTCTCTGCTCTTCTCACCTCTTCTCGGTTCATGCTCGCCTGTCTCCCCGGTGGTCCAATTCTTCCCCTCGCTCGTTCCTGCGCTCGTGACCTGGCAAGCGGCCTGTTGGTGGAGATGCGGACGGGAGGCGCAGCAGTGCCGGCTGTCTGATGGACCTGCGCGTCCGGACGAGGGGTGCCGGAGAGGGTTCGCCGGCCGCGTGGGAGGCCGGAACCAGGCGCGACCATGCTGACGGTCATGGGAGAGGGACTCGATGGCTGCTGAAGGGAGGTCTTTTCCTGTTATTTTTTGTATGCATGCTGTGGCGTCCTGTCCTCTAAGTAAACCTGTTTAAGTGCTTGTACATAATAATTATAGTCGGTGGTAATGCTTTGTCCTTGCTTGTATATTGCACGACTGCCCTTGCTTGCGTTGTGCTTTATAATAAATGTCCTTGTGTGAAATGTATCCCGTTCGTAGCGTCTTTTCCCCTTTGAAAGTGCCATCTTGCATCGTGGAATGAGTAGTGGGGTTTGAACGCCCGGTAAAGAGAATCGGATCCGTCGAGGTCAGCGATAACACCGCCCGAATATCACTGTAGTACGGAACGGACCGCTTTAGCGGTTCGTGTCCCAGGCCGACCTGCGGTGCGGTGCAGCCCCTCGGTAGGTTACCCGCGCGGGTACTTAGGTATATCGTCATTTGGCGATTCACCCTATTTCGCGCGGGTAGAATGCGGACTGGGCTGTGGTGAGGTTAAACTACCACCCGTGACTGGTTCCTGGCGGTAGTTCCAGGAGGGTCACGACTGAATTGTCCGTCCGGTGGGCGACGCGGTTGCGATTGGAGTTCCGCGGCCAATCGCATGCCGGCGGGCGCGAATTCGTAACACTGGTGTCAGCGAACGGGAAACAAAACTCTCCCGTCTCCAAACTAAATTTGCGGGAATCGGCCCAGAGGTGCACGAAGCGACCCCCCCCCGTTCCCATCAAATTCGAGCGATTAAAAAAAAAATCCACAAAATAAGATGGCTTTTCAAGGCGAACGGGTGCCGGGGGTATTAGGAACGGATTTAGAAATGGTAGAATCCATGGCCCAGAACAGAATCCCCGAGCAGGACATTTCCGTGCAGGATGAATTTCCCCCCCACAAACGGGCCCAGAGTCTGAAATGGGTGCAGCGGTGGCGGCCGCGGGTTTTGACACCCTCCCTCCCCTCCTCCGTCAAAATCCTTCCCCAGCCCCCGGCAGATCCGCGCCCGATAATGGCGAATCGACTACCACGGGGTTAGCTGACGTAAGAGGGATGTTGGAAGCATTGATGGGAGCAATGAACGGCATGAACAAACAAATGGAAGCAAGCACGAATGAAATAAAAACTAGAGGGGGAGCACTCGGGAGAGTGCAAAACCTCAGCCACCAATACTGTTGGGTCACTCAAGTGAACCTTATATCTTATTCATTAAATATGATGTCAACAGTGCTGACAGAGTTATAGTTCTTTTCTACATTTTTTAGGGGGGGGGGGGTTGGAAATCACTTAAAACATGTAGAAATGCAAAAAAAAGAAATCGAAATTTTGTTGAAAAAAAGAGTTGCAAAAATTTTCTCCAACAATTTTTTTTGGGGGGGGGGATTGGAAATCACTTACAACATGTAGAAATGCAAATATATATATTTTTTTTTCTAAATTTTTTTTTTGGGGGGGGGACCAAGTCCAAAATCTAATGGCATGATCCTTGGACCATACCTAACCCCCCCCCCCCACCAAGTTTCGTCGAAATCCGTCGAGGAGTTTTTCCGTAATACTGTTCACAAACAAACAAACAAACAGAAAGGGGTGAAAACAGTAACCTCCGATCTTCGATGGCAGAGGTTAACAAATGCGTGAAGGATGAATAATGAAATTAATGCGAATTTACAACAGGTGAAGAACGGAGTGAAAGAAGAAATGAAAGAAATGCGGGGTGAGATGCAGAGCATGGGTGTAGGCCTGCAGAATAAGTTAGAAGAGGTGAAAGACGAAATGAAAGGGGAGATCAATACGGTATGGGCAGTGGAGCTCAAAATGGCGCCGCCACGAGCTGGAGCGAACGAGCTGGGGGGGGGGGGGAGTGCAACGGCTGTCGGCCCTGTAATGGAGGCAGGTGAGGAAAAACTAATACGGGGGACGTGTAGGATGAGACACGTGGAGGTAACAACGACGGAAACATTAACGGTGACAGAGGGAAAAATTAAAAGGGGCGACTGAGACGTGTCTAAAACACGTAGAATACGGGAAGAAAATGGACGGAATGAGGAGGGAAGCATGGGGAAGTTGTGCGGAAAAAGAGGGAAGAAGCATGCAAATTGGGAGAGGAACTAATGAAAAAAAACTTCTGATATACTGAAACACGAAACCAAAGAGTGGGGATTACAAAACGAACTAAGGATGTTAGAAGAGGAAAGGAAGAGAACGGAAAAATGAAATGTTGAGGAACCACACTGTTCAGATCAAATAGTTAGAAGCCAAAGCAAGGTTGGAGTGTGCGGAGATGAGAAAGGAATGAGAAAAGAAAGCTTCTGAGTTACAGAAACACCAAAACAGAGACGGGATTACAAAATGAGCTGAGGATGGTGAGAGAAGAAAGAACGAAAACGGAGAATGAAACGTTAAGGAACCACACTGTCCAGAGCGAACAGCTGGAAGCCAAGGCCAGATTAAAGGATGAAGAACAAGAAGAGGAAATCAGTCAATTGAAGGAAATAACGAGATTACAGAATGAGGAACAGGAGGAACAGTGGAATAGAAAACAAAAAACATGAATTTGAGGTTGACCAATTGAAAGAAAAGGCAAGGCTGGAGTACGAGGAGATAGAGGAGCAGCGAATGAAACACAAAAAGGAGATTAACCAAATGAAGGAAACTACGAGATTGGAGATTGAAGGACAGGAGAGGAAACAAGGAAGAGGAGTGAGAGAACAGTGAATGAAGCACAAGAAGCAAATCAGCCAATTGAAAGAAACGATGAAATTGGAGAGTGAAGAGCATGAATGAGTGTGGGGGAGGAAGCAAAAGCAATACGAGTTTGAAATTGGTCAACTCAGAGAGAGAGCAAAATTGGAGTCCACGGAGATTGAAAAACTCCGGAAAGAGAACGAACAACTCAAAAAGTTTGGAGAAAAAGAACGACTCAGATGGGAAGGAAAAGGGAGCCAGAAAGAAACAGGAACTAATAGACACGCAGAGACAACAGAAATAAAATGTACAGAGACACGGGAGATAGAGGGTGAATTAGACGAGGTTAAGGACGAACACACACACACACGCAGAGGTAGCGAGGGACCATGAGGGCGAGCTGCGTCATGACCCGGTGCAAGCAGCTGGATAGCCTCCTTCGGGAACGGAGGGAGACGCTCAGCTCCCTTGAAGCTGATCGCGACCAGGCGGGTTCGGTCGGGTCAAGCGAGGTAGAGGGGCCGAGTGCTGTTGACAGGTGCACGAGGAGCTTGGGGGTCATGGAGGTCCCGGGAACCCTTGTGGTGGCATGACTCCCCAGTGCGATTGTCCCAGTGTGCATGGTTGTGAGTGTGCCGAAATGCGTGCTTCCCAGCACGCCGTGAGTGAAGGGGTGTGTATGACAGAGGCCCCGGGTATGAGTGAAACCCCCTGTGCGAGTGGAAGGTGGTGTGTGAGTGGAACCACGTGTGCGAGGGAAATGGCATGCGTGCGTGAACGGCCGAGTGTGAGAGGGACAGCGTGTGTGAGGTCGCTGTACGTGAGGGAGATGACGGTGGGCATGAGGGAGCACGCAGCCGCATCTCCGAGAGTGAATGTAATGGTGAGGTGCGTGAGTCTCGTAACACACGGGAGTTTGAGCGAGTGGATGGAATGGCGACGGAGACGGCGACAGATAATGGACAGAGGCCGAGTAGTGGACGTAGCTGTATTGGGGACCGCGCCGGGTTTGCACGGTGGCGAGCGCGAGGTTCGTGCCATGCAGCGCACGAGGCCGCCACGTGCGCAGCTGCGCAGGTGAAACCCGGTCCGGAAACACCCGCGGTGAATGTTGCCGATGCCGCGGACGGACAATAGATAGGCTGGTAATGGATTTGGACTGGATGGGTTCTCCACGCAAGTGTGTGTGAAGCTCCGACGGGCAGAGCACATGTGTTCGTGTGGGGAACCCCTCGAAACGAGAGGCTTGTTTTTGATGCGCAGGGTGACGTCATGGCTACACGTATGGTTGTAATCCGGCAGAAGGAGAATCCCTGCCGGATGGTACCATCCAAGAGGGACGAGGTGCGTGAACAGCTGCCATGACGTCACGCGAAGAGAGCACAGGTTGCGAGTTGTCGTGCTGGTGCTGCACATTAAAAAAAAAAAAAGCAAGCCTCGCTTCGGGTGAGCAGGATTCCCTGGACAAGGGCTGGAAGACCCCCTTGCCCAGGGCACAGGACACCACTAGTTAGGGGAAAGGGTTAGTGATAGCTCGACCAGCTTCATGGGGCAGGGGTAAGTCCTCATGGAGCCCGTGGAATGGATTCGGTAGAGGGATTTAGATGAGATTTAGGTTGGGAAAATGATTTTTAATGAAATTATTTGGAGAAAAAAAAAAGACTTTGGATGTGAAGAGGGGACGGAGCTTAGCTACGTAGAGTTAAATGGAACGTGCTATATTGTAAGGGATGACGATGGAGCACGAGGTAGTTAGGGGATTTAGCAAGAAGAATGGCAGTGATCAGCGATGTGCGAGAAGAGAAGAGGAACTTGGTGAGTGAGTGAGGCCAGCGGGCCGGAGTGTATGGAGTGAATTTGGAATGCATGGTGCGATGAGTGATTGGGGGGAGGAGTGACTCCCGCCCAAGGGACCCCAGGGTCAGAGTAAAGTGAGTTAGGGGGGTTAGTCAAATTGACAAAATGGAGGTCATTTTGCTGTTGGTGGGAATGTAGGCTCGAAACCCATTTGGAGGGGTGCAGGAGGCATGGTGACGGGCTGGGAGCATGGCTACGAACGGTGAGTATCGCTGAGTGGGTATCCCGGGCACCGGGCTAGTCTGCCGCAGTAGGCCAATTGCCCATGGGGGGCCGGGATAGCGTAGTGGGCACGGGTGGCCCACATGATGCGGGACCCGGGGCACCATTGGCCGCGTGGGCAGTGCATTGGGCACGGGCACCCAGGGAAGGGGCCTGAGGCGCCAGCCTGCCACGTGAGCGTTTCAGTTGAGTCGCCAGGGGGGGGCACTCCCCGGTGTTTAGGGAGCTGGTAGGCTCGGAGGCAGTGTAGTGCCCGAGGGTGCCATTGTTGGAGAATCGGCAGAGGGTAGTTCCTGCCAAGGGAGCCACGTGTCCCAGCCATGAAACTGTGTGAGGGCACGGTAGGAAAATTGGGGGGGCTTGGCCTGAAATTTGAGAGGACACCAACACAGGCGACGGGAATCTTGGTTGTTAGAACCGACAGATAAAGCGAGAGGCGCTTTTGGATAGCCCCGGGGTAGTTTAAACTTAATAATGGTTAGGGTAGATAGAGAATTGTACCCCTCCGCACCATCCATCCCTTCGCTCATTGTGGGGCCGCTGGACCCACGTTGGGCTAAGATCGCTGAAATCTGAGGAGGCCACTCTGAGGCTTCGTTGGGCCTCGACACAGGATGCTAGCTCTCCCTCATTCCCCTCCAGGAAGGGAACGTAGGGGTTGGGAGTGGGCTAGGAGACGATAGGTTAGTCGAACAAGGACGATAAAGGGGGTTAGGAGACGAGTTATAGAGGGGGAAGTAAAAATAAAAATAAAACAAAAAAATAAGTTGGGGCTAAATTGATCTTTGATCAATTAAGGGGGTGGGTATGGACAGAGACAGGCAAAGGCGATAGGTTGGGAGCGAGACAGTAGGGTCGGTCCGAGCGCGCCTTCCGAGTGGCCAGCACCAACGCACCCCCTCCACCAACCTCCATTTCCAGGCAAAAGGCTGGCCAACTTCATCTGCTGGCTGTTTTACTGCAAGGCCTGTGCCGGCAACTTCATCTGCTGGCTGTTTTTTTTTACTGCAAGGCCTGTGCCGGTCGGATCATCTGCCGGCTGTTTTACTGCAAGGCCTGTGCCGGTCGGATCATCTGCCGGCTGTTTTACTGCAAGGCCTGTGCCGGTCGGATCATCTGCCGGCTGTTTTACTGCAAGGCCTGTGCCGGTCGGATCGTCTGCCGGCTGTTTTACTGCAAGGCCTGTGCCGGTTGGATCGTCTGCCGGCTGTTTTACTGCAAGGCCTGTGCCGGTCGGATCATCTGCCGGCTGTTTTACTGCAAGGCCTGTGCCGGTCGGATCATCTGCCGGCTGTTTTACTGCAAGGCCTGTGCCGGTCGGATCATCTGCCGGCTGTTTTACTGCAAGGCCCCTGCCGGTCGGATCATCTGCCGGCTGTTTTACTGCAAGGCCTGTGCCGGTCGGATCATCTGCCGGCTGTTTACTACAAGGGCTGTGCCGGCCACTTCGCCTGCCGGCTGTTTGCTACAGCGGCCTTGCCCTGCCTTGCCTGCCTGCCTTTGCCTTGGCCCCATGCCTGCTGCCCTCGTCCATTTTGCTCCGTTCTGTTTTGCATTCCCCCCCCCCCCCCGTTCATTACCATGTGCGCCAGGATCATCGTGCAAGCTGCAGGGAATGCCCTGTAGGCAGCTGCAACACGGGACTGCATTTGCGCAGCCCGTGCACCGTTGTGTTCACTGCGCCCATTTCAAAGGGGGAGGCCTTGGACTGCGTATGAGTAGCCGGCCACATTCCTGTCACCTGCATTGTTCATGAGCCAGAGACTGCGTGTGAGCAGCCTGGCTCCCTGCTGTGACTTTTGTTTTTCTTCACAGAGTCCATCGATCCTGGGCCATGGTTTCGTGTAAATTTATAAGTTGTTAAGTTGTAATTGCAAATGAGTGCGACCCGACATGGGAGTCTTAGCAGCGCCGGCAATGTTATTTAAGTCGTCTGTATGAGTGGGTTTGTTTAGTTAGTTACTCAGCCTGTAGGTTATTTATTTTTGGGGACACGAATACACTGAATGTCGCACTCAGGGATCCAAAGGTAAATCGTACGAGGGGAAAACTTACACATGATGGCACACGAAAATGACGACTCGGGACGAGTCTATAAAAAGGGGAGGGGGTAGTGTTACGGCAGTGGAAATTCGCAGAACACCATAAAGGTTCCTTAGATTAGCTATGCCGGGAAGTGAGTGTTCAGATAGGTTTCTCCACCGTTGGTTAGAGGGACTTGTACGTGTTCACCGGGCTGCGACTCTTTGGGATAGCCGTTTTTCTCTATCGATCGTTATTTTGAACCTCCACACAAACAACCCCCGCCACCAACTATACCACAATGCCAACCATGCTCAAATCACCCCCACGACAACCACCGCCATCTTCGCCACTACGCCCGCTTGAGAACGCCATCCTCCACGGTCCACGCCACCACGGTTTCAGAGTCGAGAACCGTCCGAGAACGCAGGCAGGATTGACAGAACAAAAGCTCTCGCGGAGCCTATGGGTTTTTCCTGCCTAATTTTCCCTCGCTTGATTCTTCTGCCTGAATCCCCCGCGCTTGGTGTGAAGGAAAGGGGTGGGGCAGCTCGCTCCCGATTGGTGGATGAACGGCATGACGCGGACGGGAGTGAGGAACACCCCTTTTTGGGAACCTTCTCGAAGGGAGGTGGAGTCAGAAGCGGGGTGGGGCGAAGGGCGGAGCCCCGCGCTATAAAGGGCGGACGCGTGCGAGGCTCGCTCGCTTCTCTGCTCTTCTCTTCTCTCTTCTCGGTTCATGCTCGCCCGTGTCCCTGGTGGTCCAATTCTTCCCCTCGATCGTTCCTGTGCTCGTGGTCCGGCGAGCGGCCTGTTGGTGGAGACGCGGACGGGAGGCGCAGCAGTGCTGGCTGTCTGGTGAACCTGCGTGTCTGGACGAGGGGTGCCGGAAAGGGTTCGCCGGCCGCGTGGGAGGCCGGAACCAGGCGCGACCACGCTGACGGTCGTGGGAGAGGGACTCGACGGCCGCTGAAGGGAGGTCTTTTCCTGTTATTTTTGTATGCATGCTGTGGCGTCCTGTCCTCAAAGTAAACCTGTTTAAGTGCTTGTACATAATAATTATAGTCAGTGGTAATGCTTTTTCCTTGCTTGTATATTGGCCAACTGCCCTTGCTTGCGTTGTGCTTTATAATAAATGTCCTTGTGTGAAATGTATCCAGTTCGTATCGTCCTTTCCCCTTTGAAAGTGCTATCTTGCATTGTGGAATGAGTAGTGGGGTCTGAACGCCCGGTAAAGAGAACCGGATCTGTCGAGGTCGGTGATAACACCGCTCGGTTATCACTGTAGTACGGAACGGACCGCTTAAGCGGTTCGTGTCCCAGGCCGACCTGCGGCGCGGTGCAGCCCCTCGGTAGGTTACCCGCGCAGGTACTTAGGTATATCGACACTCGGCGATTCACCCTATTTCGCACGGGTAGAATGCGGACTGGGCTGTGGTGAGGTTAAACCCCCACCCGTTACTGGTTCCTGGCAGTAGTTCCAGTAGGGTCACAACTGAATTGTCAGTCCGGTGGGCGATGCGGTTGCGATTGGCGTTACGCGGCCGATCGCACGCCGGCGGGCGCAAATTTGTAACAATACGCTGGTTTGCAATAAACAAATTATATTACGCAGTAATCTTGCATGATTTTCATTCATGTACCAAAAATTCCCCTTCCCACACCCATCTTCAACAATCATTCAACCACACCTTCTCATCTGTCACCCAGTCAAACTATCCTTACCACCACCACCATCACCACCATGCTTGTATTTTTTTTTCTTTCAGATCATCAGTTCTTGTGGTCTGTATTTCCAATAAACTTATAGACTGCAGGCATTCAAAAAGGTGATCTGGAATGACAGTGAGACTAATATTTGCGAGGATTGAAGGATGTGTTCCATTCATCAGTGCAGCATCTGATCAATTCCAGATTGGTACAAAGTGACGCAGCGCTCTTTTCCTGTTAGTTGGTATGGGGGAACTGCACGACACAATGTGAAGTCATGTGCAAAAAAAAGAAGAGAGGGTTTCCAGAGCACTGGAAGGGTCGTTTATGTCGACGAGGACAATAGCTGGGTCGAAGATACGGTCACAACCCAGGAAGGACATAGATGCCATAGAGAGGGTTCAGCACAGGGTTATTAGATTGATTCCAGGCCGAGCAAGACTCAGCTATGAGAAGCGGTTGAAGGAGACAGGGCTTTAATCACCAGAAAGGAAGTGGTTACGAGGAGATATGATAGAGATGTTTAAGATAATAAAAGGTATAGATAAAATAAGTGCAGATGAATTATTCAACAGAGTAGACAGTGACAGGACCAGTGGCCATAGCCTGAGGGTAAAGAAGAGGAGAGTTAAGATGGTATTGTTGCGGTATTCGCGCCCGCCGGCGTGCTGACGGCCACGTAACTCGAATCGCGGCACGTCGCCCACCGGACGGACAATCCAGTCGTGACCCTCTCGGACTAACGCCGGGAACCAGTCACGGGTGGACCTTTCGGTCTCACCGCGATCGAGCCAATCAGCCCCCGCGTGGGATAGGGTTGCTCGCCAAATTCGACCTACCCAAGTACCACGCGGAGGGTAGACCGGGCGATCGCACCTCGCCGCAGGTCGACTTCGGACACGGGCCACTTAAGCGACCCGTTCCGTACTATCAGAATAACCGAGCGGTGTTATCGTCGACCTCGACGGTTCGATTAGTTATCGGGCGTATTCAGCCCACTACCAACCCTTCACGTGAAGCAAGATGAGGATTCAATGGGAGAAAAAGACGAAGCGAAGCGGGAGAACAGTTCAATAATAAAGCACATTTATTCGCGACACACGGGAAGCACATATTCAATTCCACCAAAAGCACACAAAAAAAAGAAAACACAATTCCATTTACACAAAAAGCAAATATAAAAGCAAAGACAATGCAGAGCTAATACCGACTACCGAGCACACGGCAACACTTATACAATTCTACTTCACAGACGGCGCCGACAACACATACCCAAAACCAAGGAAAAGAATACCCTCAAGAATGAGGCGGGCCTGAGGCCGAGACCGGGTCGCGCCTACCCGTCTGGTGATGAGACGCGGAGCGGCGATGGCGCCTCACTCCGCGGGCCTCGCGGAGGGTGTCTGGTAGGGGGTGGGAAAGGGGCCCCCTTGGTCGCACTATCTCAGCGCGGGGGGAAACAGGAGGGGGTTGCTGATGCTCGGGGTATAGAGGATCTTTATTATCCCTGGTGTGCGTCTCCACCTCGGCCAGGTCGCGCTGCCGGCCTCCCTCGGGCGTGCAGCTCCCGGCACCGACGCGAGCACCCCCTCGTCTGCCTTCGCCGCTGCCGCCTCTCCGCCTCTGGACTCTCCGACTCTGGACTCTTCTTTGGACTCTCCCGTTGGACTCTTCTTTGGACTCTCCCGTTGGACTCTTCTTTGGACTCTCCCGTTGGACTCTTCTTTGGACTCTCCTCTTTGGACTCTCCTCGTTGGACTCTCCCCTTTCCCCGTTGGACTCTTCTTTGGACTCTCCTCGTTCGACTCTCTTCAGCTTCTCCAGCTACTGCAGGCTTCGGGCTCCAGACTTCCACACGGCTCTGACTGACGAACACGGTCCTTTTATCCCCCCGTAGCTTCGCCTTTGACCCCCTCCCTTTGACCTTTCACCTCGCTCCCCATTGGCCCGAGAAAAAGTGGGCGTGAAGGCTTCTTGATCCACAAATTTGCATATATCGATCGTCCTGGAGGCGGGGCCAAATCGTCCCTCGCTCACCGATTGGACGGCAAAAAGTGGGCGTGTGTCGTTTTTGATCCGTTTTTGAAGCACAAAATCCGTGATTTTGTACACGCTGTTCGACGCACGCTCTGCACGAATCCAACACCGGTACCCACAGCGGGGCAAGAACGGTGGCGATGCTACGGTTGCGAGGTGTGACGTGAAGGTCGTGGCGGTTGTGGTGAAGCGGCGTTGTGGTTGGTGGTTGATGTTGTGGTTGTGGTGGTAATCATGGCGGTTGGTCCAAAATAAAGATAGTAAAAGAAAAACGGCTATCCTGAAGAGTCGCAGCTCGCCTAAATGACATGTATTCCCACTAGACAACGGGTTTGGACCTAACTACACATGTACTTACCGAGATACCTCACCTAAGGGACCTGAATGGTGGTTTGCGAATTTGGTAACCACAACACTACCCCCTCCCCTTTTTACAGACTCGTCCCGAGTCGTCAAATTTTCGTGTGCCATCATGTGTAGTTTTCCCCTAGTACATTTTACCTACGGATCCCTGAGTGCGACATTCATGGTATTCGTGTCCCCAAAATAAATAACCTGAGGGCTGCGTAACTACCTAAACAAACTCACTCACACGGACGACTTAAATAAAATTGCCGGCGCTAGACAGACATGCCGGGGGCGCACTCATATTTACAGTACATCTTAACCTTAACTTACAAATTTTACACTAAACCATGGCCCAGGATCACTGAACTCTGCAAAAGAAAAGCAGTTAGCAGGGAGCCAGGCTGCCCATATGCAGTCTCTGGCTCAAAACAATGCAGGTGACAGGGAACGTGGCTGGCTGCTCACACGCAGTCCAATGCCTTCCCTTTTGAACTGAACGCAGAGAACCACAACGGTGCATGGGCTGCACAACGCAGTCTCCGTGCCAGCTCAAGTGGCACACGCAATGAACACAACGAATGGATGCATGGACACAAACACGGTGCACGGGCCGCCACTGCAGGCCCGTGTTGTAGCTGCCAACAGGGCAGTTCTTGCAGCTTGCAAACTGTTGCCTTGATCCTGGCGCACATGGCAATGAACAGGGGGGGCAAAGCAAAAATTGAACGGGGCTGGTGAACATGGGCAGTGGGCATGGCATGGAAAAGGTGCAGGCAAACACAGCCCGCAGAACCAGGCCGGCACAGGCCTCGAAGAAAAACAGCCAGCAGATGAACTGGCCGGCACAGGCCTTGCCGCACACAGCTGCCGATGAAGTTGGCCGGCCTCCGCCTTGAAGCAAAACACGGCCAGCCGATGAAGCTGGCCAGCCTTTGCCGTTCAGTGGAGGTTGGTGGAGGGAGTGCGGTGGTGCTGGCCACTTGGAAGGCGGGCTCGGACCTACCTACCTGTCTCCCTCCCAACCTATCGCCTTTGCCTGTCACTGTACATACCCACTCCCTTAATTTGTCAAACCCCAATTTAGCCCCAAATTATTTTTTTTGTTGTTTTTATTCTTACTTCCCCACTATAAATCGTCCCCTAACCCCCTTTATCGTCCTTGTTCGGCTAACCTATCCTGTCACCTAGCCTACTCCCAACCCCTACGTTCCCTTCCCGGAGGGGAACAAGGGAGAGCTAACGTCCTGTGTCGAGGCCCAACGAAGCCTCAGAATGGCCTCCCCAGAGTTCGGCGATCTTAACACCAAGTGGGTCCAGCGGCCCACAACGACAGCGAGGGGATGGATGGTGCGGAGGGGTACATCTCCTAATCTACCCTAACCATTTAACTGTTAAACTACCCCGGGGCTTTCAACAAGCGCCTCTCGCTTAAACTATTGGTTCTAACAACCCAGATTCCCGTCGCCTGTGTTGGTGTCCTTACAATTTCGGGCCTCGCCCCCCAATTTTCGCTCCGTGCCCTCACACGGTCTCCTGGCTGGGACACGTGGCTCCCTTTGGCAGGCACGACCCTCTGCCGACTCTCCCGCTATGGCACCCCCGGGCACTACACTGCCTCCGAGCCTACCAGCTCCCTAACACCGGGGAGTGCCCCCCATGGGACCTCCCCTGAAACGCACACGTGGCAGGCCGGCCTCCCGGGCCCCTTTCCGAGGGTCACCCGTGCCCACAACACTGCCCACGCGGCTAATGGCGCCCCGGGCCCCCGCACCAAGCAGGCGCACCCGTGCCCACTACGCTATCCCGGCCCCCCATGGGCCCTTGGCCTACCGCGGCCGACTAGCCTGGTGCCCGGGGTACCCACTCAGCGATACTCACCTTTCGCAGCCACGCTCCCAAGCCCGTCAACAGGGCTCCTGCACCCCTCCAAATGGGTCTCGAGCCTACTTTCACACCAACAACAAAACGACCTCCATTTTTCAATTTGACTAACCCAGCTAACTCAATCTACACTGACCCCGGGGTCCCTTGGGCGGGAGTCACTCCTCCCCCCAATCACTCATCGCACCATGCATTCCCCATTCGCTCCATACACACAGACCCGCTGGCCTCACTCACTCATGTCTCCACCTCACGACTCACCAAGCACATGCTTCCACTTCACTCACCAACTCTTCAACACACACACCGCTGAACTCTGCCATCCTTCTAACTACCTCCCCAAACTAACTCGTGCTCCCACGTCGTCCCTTAAACTATAGCACGTTCCTTTTAACACTACGTAGCTAAACTACGTCCCCTCTACACATTCACTGTCTGTCACTGTCTCCAAATCATCCCATTTTATTTCCCAACCTAAATCTGGCTAAATCCCTCTACCTAATCCATTCCACGGACTCCATGAGGACTTACCCCTGCCCCATGAAGTCGGTCTAACTAAGCTAACCCTTCCCCCTAACTAGTTTCCATCCTGTGCCCAGGTAAGGGGGTCTTTCACCCCTTGCCCAGGAATCCTGTACACCCGAAAGTGAGGCTTGCTTTTTCTTTTCTTTTTTTTCCCATGCGCAGCACCTGCGCGGCAACTCAGAGCTCGCGCACTTTGCACCTGTCCGTGACGTCATGCAGCTGCACGTGTTCCTCGTCCCTCCTTGGACGGTGCCATCCGGCAGAGATACCCCTCCTGCCGGATTCCAACCACACGTGCAGCCATGACGTCACCGTGCGCAAAAAAAAAACACAAGCCCCACGTCTCGAGGGGTTTCCCACGCGAACACATGTGCTTTGCCCGTTGGAGCTGAACACACACGATCGCGTGGAGAACCCGTCCGGTCCAAATCCATTTACCTGCCTAAACTTTGTCCGTCCGCGGGATCGGCAAATCCACCGCTGGCGTTTCCGGACCGGGACGTCACTCTCGCAAGCGAGCACGTGGCGGTCTCGTGCGTTGCACAGCACGAACCGCGTGCTCACTGCTGGGTGAACCCGGCACGGTCCCCGAAACAGCTACAGCCGCTACTCGGCTTTCTCTCCTCTGTCGCCGTCTCCGTCTCCATTCCACACACGCATACCTGCGTGTTACGACGCACACAGTCCACTCCATCACATTCACACCGGGAGACGCGGCTGCGTGCTCCCGCATGCCAACCGACATCTCCCTCACATACCGCTCTCTCACACACACGGTCTCCCTTGCATACGGCCGTTCACTCACGCGTGCCTCACTCGCACACGTGGCTCCACGCACTCGCGGCCTTGCACACGGCCGTTCACTCACACGTGCGGGGGCACTCACCCGCGGTGCCTCACTCGCACTCCGTGCCTCATCCACACACGCGGGGGCACTCACCCGCGGTACCTCACTCATACACACGGCGACACTCACACACGCGGTCTCTTCCACACACGGTGCCTCACCCACACACGCGGGGGCACTAACCCGCGGTGCCTCACTCACACTCCGTGCCTCATCCACACACGCGGGGGCACTCACCCGCGGTGCCTCACTCATACAGGCCGTTTCACTCACACCCACGGCCTCTTCCACACACGGTGTGCTGGGAAGCACGTACTCCGGCACCATCGCCACCACACCACTCACACACGGGGTCGCTTCCACACACGGGGACGCACTCACCCCTTGCACCACACACACAGGGACAACCACACTGGGGATTCGTGTCCCCACAAGGGTCTCCGGGGCCTCTATACCCCCCAAGCTCTCCGTGCACCCGTTCGCAGCACTCCTCCCCTCAACCTCGCAAAGCACGACTGAACTCACCTGGTCGTGACTCGCCTCAAGGGGGCATACTCCCTCCCCTCGTTCCTGGAGGAGGCCATCCAGGTGCTCGCACTGGGTCTCCACACGCTCCGCGAGCTCACCCCCATTGTCCTCCACTACCTCCGTGTGTGTGTGCACGTCACTTACCCCGTCTTCCTCGTGTAGTCTTTCCTCTATTTTTTCTATCTCCCGTGTCTCTGCCAACTCTTCACCCTTTACCTCCCTTGTCTCAACTATTATTTCCTTTGTCACGGCCTTCATGCCCGCCTGCAGGCATCGGCCCATGTTCTGCGTCTCACCCCGGAACTTTTTCATTTCTTCCTTCATGTGCTGTGTATTCGCATCCATCGTCGTTTTCACTTCATTTGTATCCATCTTTTCATCCATTTTTTGTGTATTCGCATCCATCTTTTCGTTCATGCCTTTCATTCCGTTTTTCATTTCATTTGTGTATGTATCCATCTTTTCGTTCATTTGCTTGATCATGTTCGCTGTCATTTCCGCATACATTTTTGCAAGCATGGTGAATAGCTGGGCCATGTCGGGTGCGCTTGGGTGAGCCGATTCGGCAGGGGTTGGGGAAGGGTCTTGGTGGAGAGGGGGGGAGGTGTCATACACCGCGGCCGCTGCCGCACCCACCTCGGGCCCTGGGTTCAGTTGGGCGAGTCCGTGTTCCTGCACAATCAACATTTCCTGCTCGGGGATTCCATCCTGGACCATGGATCCTACACATTCTACATCCATTTCTAATACCCCCGGCTCCCGCTCGCCTTGAGACGCCATCTTGCTTCTCGTGAAGGGTTAATTTGCTCGCTCGTAATTTGGAGGGAATCGGGGTCGCTTCTCTCACCCCTGGACCGATTCCCGTGAATTTAGCCGGAGACAGGAGAGCCCGTTTTCCTGTTCTCCGATACCAGTGCCGCGAGGAGGGCGATGGATTTGTATCGCACGACCTGACACCAGTGTTGCGGTATTCGTGCCCGCCGGCGTGCTGACGGCCACGTAACTCGAATCGCGGCACGTCGCCCACCGGACGGACAATCCAGTCGTGACCCTCTCGGACTAACGCCGGGAACCAGTCACGGGTGGACCTTTCGGTCTCACCGCGATCGAGCCAATCAGCCCCCGCGTGGGATAGGGTTGCTCGCCAAATTCGACCTACCTAAGTACCCACGCGGAGGGTAGACCGGGCGATCGCACCTCGCCGCAGGTCGACTTCGGACACGGGCCACTTAAGCGACCCGTTCCGTACTATCAGAATAACCGAGCGGTGTTATCGTCGACCTCGACGGTTCGATTAGTTATCGGGCGTATTCAGCCCACTCCCAACCCTTTACGTGAAGCAAGATGAGGATTCAATGGGAGAAAAAGACGAAGCGAAGCGGGAGAACAGTTCAATAATAAAGCACATTTATTCGCGACACACGGGAAGCACACATATTCAATTCCACCAAAAGCACACAAAAAAAAGAAAACACAATTCCATTTACACAAAAAGCAAATATAAAAGCGAAGACAATGCAGAGCTAATACCGACTACCGAGCACACGGCAACACTTATACAATTCTACTTCACAGACGGCGCCGACAACACATACCCAAAACCAAGGAAAAGAATACCCTCAAGAATGAGGCGGGCCTGAGGCCGAGACCGGGTCGCGCCTACCCGTCTGGTGATGAGACGCGGAGCGGCGATGGCGCCTCACTCCGCGGGCCTCGCGGAGGGTGTCTGGTAGGGGGTGGGAAAGGGGCCCCCTTGGTCGCACTATCTCAGCGCGGGGGGAAACAGGAGGGGGTTGCTGATGCTCGGGGTATAGAGGATCTTTATTATCCCTGGTGTGCGTCTCCACCTCGGCCAGGTCGCGCTGCCGGCCTCCCTCGGGCGTGCAGCTCCCGGCACCGACGCGAGCACCCCCTCGTCTGCCTTCGCCGCTGCCGCCTCTCCGCCTCTGGACTCTCCGACTCTGGACTCTTCTTTGGACTCTCCCGTTGGACTCTTCTTTGGACTCTCCCGTTGGACTCTTCTTTGGACTCTCCTCTTTGGACTCTCCTCGTTGGACTCTCCCCTTTCCCCGTTGGACTCTTCTTTGGACTCTCCTCGTTCGACTCTCTTCAGCTTCTCCAGCTACTGCAGGCTTCGGGCTCCAGACTTCCACACGGCTCTGACTGACGAACACGGTCCTTTTATCCCCCCGTAGCTTCGCCTTTGACCCCCTCCCTTTGACCTTTCACCTCGCTCCCCATTGGCCCGAGAAAAAGTGGGCGTGAAGGCTTCTTGATCCACAAATTTGCATATATCGATCGTCCTGGAGGCGGGGCCAAATCGTCCCTCGCTCACCGATTGGACGGCAAAAAGTGGGCGTGTGTCGTTTTTGATCCGTTTTTGAAGCACAAAATCCGTGATTTTGTACACGCTGTTCGACGCACGCTCTGCACGAATCCAACACCGGTACCCACAGCGGGGCAAGAACGGTGGCGATGCTACGGTTGCGAGGTGTGACGTGAAGGTCGTGGCGGTTGTGGTGAAGCGGCGTTGTGGTTGGTGGTTGATGTTGTGGTTGTGGTGGTAATCATGGCGGTTGGTCCAAAATAAAGATAGTAAAAGAAAAACGGCTATCCTGAAGAGTCGCAGCTCGCCTAAATGACATGTATTCCCACTAGACAACGGGTTTGGACCTAACTACACATGTACTTACCGAGATACCTCACCTAAGGGACCTGAATGGTGGTTTGCGAATTTGGTAACCACAACACTACCCCCTCCCCTTTTACAGACTCGTCCCGAGTCGTCAAATTTTCGTGTGCCATCATGTGTAGTTTTCCCCTAGTACATTTTACCTACGGATCCCTGAGTGCGACATTCATGGTATTCGTGTCCCCAAAATAAATAACCTGAGGGCTGCGTAACTACCTAAACAAACTCACTCACACGGACGACTTAAATAAAATTGCCGGCGCTAGACAGACATGCCGGGGGCGCACTCATATTTACAGTACATCTTAACCTTAACTTACAAATTTTACACTAAACCATGGCCCAGGATCACTGAACTCTGCAAAAGAAAAGCAGTTAGCAGGGAGCCAGGCTGCCCATATGCAGTCTCTGGCTCAAAACAATGCAGGTGACAGGGAACGTGGCTGGCTGCTCACACGCAGTCCAATGCCTTCCCTTTTGAACTGAACGCAGAGAACCACAACGGTGCATGGGCTGCACAACGCAGTCTCCGTGCCAGCTCAAGTGGCACACGCAATGAACACAACGAATGGATGCATGGACACAAACACGGTGCACGGGCCGCCACTGCAGGCCCGTGTTGTAGCTGCCAACAGGGCAGTTCTTGCAGCTTGCAAACTGTTGCCTTGATCCTGGCGCACATGGCAATGAACAGGGGGGGGGGGGCAAAGCAAAAATTGAACGGGGCTGGTGAACATGGGCAGTGGGCATGGCATGGAAAAGGTGCAGGCAAACACAGCCCGCAGAACCAGGCCGGCACAGGCCTCGAAGAAAAACAGCCAGCAGATGAACTGGCCGGCACAGGCCTTGCCGCACACAGCTGCCGATGAAGTTGGCCGGCCTCCGCCTTGAAGCAAAACACGGCCAGCCGATGAAGCTGGCCAGCCTTTGCCGTTCAGTGGAGGTTGGTGGAGGGAGTGCGGTGGTGCTGGCCACTTGGAAGGCGGGCTCGGACCTACCTACCTGTCTCCCTCCCAACCTATCGCCTTTGCCTGTCACTGTACATACCCACTCCCTTAATTTGTCAAACCCCAATTTAGCCCCAAATTATTTTTTTTGTTGTTTTTATTCTTACTTCCCCACTATAAATCGTCCCCTAACCCCCTTTATCGTCCTTGTTCGGCTAACCTATCCTGTCACCTAGCCTACTCCCAACCCCTACGTTCCCTTCCCGGAGGGGAACAAGGGAGAGCTAACGTCCTGTGTCGAGGCCCAACGAAGCCTCAGAATGGCCTCCCCAGAGTTCGGCGATCTTAACACCAAGTGGGTCCAGCGGCCCACAACGACAGCGAGGGGATGGATGGTGCGGAGGGGTACATCTCCTAATCTACCCTAACCATTTAACTGTTAAACTACCCCGGGGCTTTCAACAAGCGCCTCTCGCTTAAACTATTGGTTCTAACAACCCAGATTCCCGTCGCCTGTGTTGGTGTCCTTACAATTTCGGGCCTCGCCCCCAATTTTCGCTCCGTGCCCTCACACGGTCTCCTGGCTGGGACACGTGGCTCCCTTTGGCAGGCACGACCCTCTGCCGACTCTCCCGCTATGGCACCCCGGGCACTACACTGCCTCCGAGCCTACCAGCTCCCTAACACCGGGGAGTGCCCCCATGGGACCTCCCCTGAAACGCACACGTGGCAGGCCGGCCTCCCGGGCCCCTTTCCGAGGGTCACCCGTGCCCACAACACTGCCCACGCGGCTAATGGCGCCCGGGCCCCCGCACCAAGCAGGCGCACCCGTGCCCACTACGCTATCCCGGCCCCCCATGGGCCCTTGGCCTACCGCGGCCGACTAGCCTGGTGCCCGGGGTACCCACTCAGCGATACTCACCTTTCGCAGCCACGCTCCCAAGCCCGTCAACAGGGCTCCTGCACCCCTCCAAATGGGTCTCGAGCCTACTTTCACACCAACAACAAAACGACCTCCATTTTTCAATTTGACTAACCCAGCTAACTCAATCTACACTGACCCCGGGGTCCCTTGGGCGGGAGTCACTCCTCCCCCCAATCACTCATCGCACCATGCATTCCCCATTCGCTCCATACACACAGACCCGCTGGCCTCACTCACTCATGTCTCCACCTCACGACTCACCAAGCACATGCTTCCACTTCACTCACCAACTCTTCAACACACACACACCGCTGAACTCTGCCATCCTTCTAACTACCTCCCCAAACTAACTCGTGCTCCCACGTCGTCCCTTAAACTATAGCACGTTCCTTTTAACACTACGTAGCTAAACTACGTCCCCTCTACACATTCACTGTCTGTCACTGTCTCCAAATCATCCCATTTTATTTCCCAACCTAAATCTGGCTAAATCCCTCTACCTAATCCATTCCACGGACTCCATGAGGACTTACCCCTGCCCCATGAAGTCGGTCTAACTAAGCTAACCCTTCCCCCTAACTAGTTTCCATCCTGTGCCCAGGGTAAGGGGGTCTTTCACCCCTTGCCCAGGAATCCTGTGCACCCGAAAGTGAGGCTTGCTTTTTCTTTTTTTCTTTTTTCCCATGCGCAGCACCTGCGCGGCAACTCAGAGCTCGCGCACTTTGCACCTGTCCGTGACGTCATGCAGCTGCACGTGTTCCTCGTCCCTCCTTGGACGGTGCCATCCGGCAGAGATACCCCTCCTGCCGGATTCCAACCACACGTGCAGCCATGACGTCACCGTGCGCAAAAAAAAACACAAGCCCCACGTCTCGAGGGGTTTCCCACGCGAACACATGTGCTTTGCCCGTTGGAGCTGAACACACACGATCGCGTGGAGAACCCGTCCGGTCCAAATCCATTTACCTGCCTAAACTTTGTCCGTCCGCGGGATCGGCAAATCCACCGCTGGCGTTTCCGGACCGGGACGTCACTCTCGCAAGCGAGCACGTGGCGGTCTCGTGCGTTGCACAGCACGAACCGCGTGCTCACTGCTGGGTGAACCCGGCACGGTCCCCGAAACAGCTACAGCCGCTACTCGGCTTTCTCTCCTCTGTCGCCGTCTCCGTCTCCATTCCACACACGCATACCTGCGTGTTACGACGCACACAGTCCACTCCATCACATTCACACCGGGAGACGCGGCTGCGTGCTCCCGCATGCCAACCGACATCTCCCTCACATACCGCTCTCTCACACACACGGTCTCCCTTGCATACGGCCGTTCACTCACGCGTGCCTCACTCGCACACGTGGCTCCACGCACTCGCGGCCTTGCACACGGCCGTTCACTCACACGTGCGGGGGCACTCACCCGCGGTGCCTCACTCGCACTCCGTGCCTCATCCACACACGCGGGGGCACTCACCCGCGGTACCTCACTCATACACACGGCGACACTCACACACGCGGTCTCTTCCACACACGGTGCCTCACCCACACACGCGGGGGCACTAACCCGCGGTGCCTCACTCACACTCCGTGCCTCATCCACACACGCGGGGGCACTCACCCGCGGTGCCTCACTCATACAGGCCGTTTCACTCACACCCACGGCCTCTTCCACACACGGTGTGCTGGGAAGCACGTACTCCGGCACCATCGCCACCACACCACTCACACACGGGGTCGCTTCCACACACGGGGACGCACTCACCCCTTGCACCACACACACAGGGACAACCACACTGGGGATTCGTGTCCCCACAAGGGTCTCCGGGGCCTCTATACCCCCAAGCTCTCCGTGCACCCGTTCGCAGCACTCCTCCCCTCAACCTCGCAAAGCACGACTGAACTCACCTGGTCGTGACTCGCCTCAAGGGGGCATACTCCCTCCCCTCGTTCCTGGAGGAGGCCATCCAGGTGCTCGCACTGGGTCTCCACACGCTCCGCGAGCTCACCCCCATTGTCCTCCACTACCTCCGTGTGTGTGTGCACGTCACTTACCCCGTCTTCCTCGTGTAGTCTTTCCTCTATTTTTCTATCTCCCGTGTCTCTGCCAACTCTTCACCCTTTACCTCCCTTGTCTCAACTATTATTTCCTTTGTCACGGCCTTCATGCCCGCCTGCAGGCATCGGCCCATGTTCTGCGTCTCACCCCGGAACTTTTTCATTTCTTCCTTCATGTGCTGTGTATTCGCATCCATCGTCGTTTTCACTTCATTTGTATCCATCTTTTCATCCATTTTTTGTGTATTCGCATCCATCTTTTCGTTCATGCCTTTCATTCCGTTTTTCATTTCATTTGTGTATGTATCCATCTTTTCGTTCATTTGCTTGATCATGTTCGCTGTCATTTCCGCATACATTTTTGCAAGCATGGTGAATAGCTGGGCCATGTCGGGTGCGCTTGGGTGAGCCGATTCGGCAGGGGTTGGGGAAGGGTCTTGGTGGAGAGGGGGGGAGGTGTCATACACCGCGGCCGCTGCCGCACCCACCTCGGGCCCTGGGTTCAGTTGGGCGAGTCCGTGTTCCTGCACAATCAACATTTCCTGCTCGGGGATTCCATCCTGGACCATGGATCCTACACATTCTACATCCATTTCTAATACCCCCGGCTCCCGCTCGCCTTGAGACGCCATCTTGCTTCTCGTGAAGGGTTAATTTGCTCGCTCGTAATTTGGAGGGAATCGGGGGTCGCTTCTCTCACCCCTGGACCGATTCCCGTGAATTTAGCCGGAGACAGGAGAGCCCGTTTTCCTGTTCTCCGATACCAGTGCCGCGAGGAGGGCGATGGATTTGTATCGCACGACCTGACACCAGTGTTGCGGTATTCGTGCCCGCCGGCGTGCTGACGGCCACGTAACTCGAATCGCGGCACGTCGCCCACCGGACGGACAATCCAGTCGTGACCCTCTCGGACTAACGCCGGGAACCAGTCACGGGTGGACCTTTCGGTCTCACCGCGATCGAGCCAATCAGCCCCCGCGTGGGATAGGGTTGCTCGCCAAATTCGACCTACCTAAGTACCCACGCGGAGGGTAGACCGGGCGATCGCACCTCGCCGCAGGTCGACTTCGGACACGGGCCACTTAAGCGACCCGTTCCGTACTATCAGAATAACCGAGCGGTGTTATCGTCGACCTCGACGGTTCGATTAGTTATCGGGCGTATTCAGCCCACTCCCAACCCTTTACGTGAAGCAAGATGAGGATTCAATGGGAGAAAAAGACGAAGCGAAGCGGGAGAACAGTTCAATAATAAAGCACATTTATTCGCGACACACGGGAAGCACACATATTCAATTCCACCAAAAGCACACAAAAAAAGAAAACACAATTCCATTTACACAAAAAGCAAATATAAAAGCGAAGACAATGCAGAGCTAATACCGACTACCGAGCACACGGCAACACTTATACAATTCTACTTCACAGACGGCGCCGACAACACATACCCAAAACCAAGGAAAAGAATACCCTCAAGAATGAGGCGGGCCTGAGGCCGAGACCGGGTCGCGCCTACCCGTCTGGTGATGAGACGCGGAGCGGCGATGGCGCCTCACTCCGCGGGCCTCGCGGAGGGTGTCTGGTAGGGGGTGGGAAAGGGGCCCCCTTGGTCGCACTATCTCAGCGCGGGGGGAAACAGGAGGGGGTTGCTGATGCTCGGGGTATAGAGGATCTTTATTATCCCTGGTGTGCGTCTCCACCTCGGCCAGGTCGCGCTGCCGGCCTCCCTCGGGCGTGCAGCTCCCGGCACCGACGCGAGCACCCCCTCGTCTGCCTTCGCCGCTGCCGCCTCTCCGCCTCTGGACTCTCCGACTCTGGACTCTTCTTTGGACTCTCCCGTTGGACTCTTCTTTGGACTCTCCCGTTGGACTCTTCTTTGGACTCTCCTCTTTGGACTCTCCTCGTTGGACTCTCCCCTTTCCCCGTTGGACTCTTCTTTGGACTCTCCTCGTTCGACTCTCTTCAGCTTCTCCAGCTACTGCAGGCTTCGGGCTCCAGACTTCCACACGGCTCTGACTGACGAACACGGTCCTTTTATCCCCCCGTAGCTTCGCCTTTGACCCCCTCCCTTTGACCTTTCACCTCGCTCCCCATTGGCCCGAGAAAAAGTGGGCGTGAAGGCTTCTTGATCCACAAATTTGCATATATCGATCGTCCTGGAGGCGGGGCCAAATCGTCCCTCGCTCACCGATTGGACGGCAAAAAGTGGGCGTGTGTCGTTTTTGATCCGTTTTTGAAGCACAAAATCCGTGATTTTGTACACGCTGTTCGACGCGCGCTCTGCACGAATCCAACACCGGTACCCACAGCGGGGCAAGAACGGTGGCGATGCTACGGTTGCGAGGTGTGACGTGAAGGTCGTGGCGGTTGTGGTGAAGCGGCGTTGTGGTTGGTGGTTGATGTTGTGGTTGTGGTGGTAATCATGGCGGTTGGTCCAAAATAAAGATAGTAAAAGAAAAACGGCTATCCTGAAGAGTCGCAGCTCGCCTAAATGACATGTATTCCCACTAGACAACGGGTTTGGACCTAACTACACATGTACTTACCGAGATACCTCACCTAAGGGACCTGAATGGTGGTTTGCGAATTTGGTAACCACAACACTACCCCCTCCCCTTTTTACAGACTCGTCCCGAGTCGTCAAATTTTCGTGTGCCATCATGTGTAGTTTTCCCCTAGTACATTTTACCTACGGATCCCTGAGTGCGACATTCATGGTATTCGTGTCCCCAAAATAAATAACCTGAGGGCTGCGTAACTACCTAAACAAACTCACTCACACGGACGACTTAAATAAAATTGCCGGCGCTAGACAGACATGCCGGGGCGCACTCATATTTACAGTACATCTTAACCTTAACTTACAAATTTTACACTAAACCATGGCCCAGGATCACTGAACTCTGCAAAAGAAAAGCAGTTAGCAGGGAGCCAGGCTGCCCATATGCAGTCTCTGGCTCAAAACAATGCAGGTGACAGGGAACGTGGCTGGCTGCTCACACGCAGTCCAATGCCTTCCCTTTTGAACTGAACGCAGAGAACCACAACGGTGCATGGGCTGCACAACGCAGTCTCCGTGCCAGCTCAAGTGGCACACGCAATGAACACAACGAATGGATGCATGGACACAAACACGGTGCACGGGCCGCCACTGCAGGCCCGTGTTGTAGCTGCCAACAGGGCAGTTCTTGCAGCTTGCAAACTGTTGCCTTGATCCTGGCGCACATGGCAATGAACAGGGGGGGGGGGGGCAAAGCAAAAATTGAACGGGGCTGGTGAACATGGGCAGTGGGCATGGCATGGAAAAGGTGCAGGCAAACAGCCCGCAGAACCAGGCCGGCACAGGCCTCGAAGAAAAACAGCCAGCAGATGAACTGGCCGGCACAGGCCTTGCCGCACACAGCTGCCGATGAAGTTGGCCGGCCTCCGCCTTGAAGCAAAACACGGCCAGCCGATGAAGCTGGCCAGCCTTTGCCGTTCAGTGGAGGTTGGTGGAGGGAGTGCGGTGGTGCTGGCCACTTGGAAGGCGGGCTCGGACCTACCTACCTGTCTCCCTCCCAACCTATCGCCTTTGCCTGTCACTGTACATACCCACTCCCTTAATTTGTCAAACCCCAATTTAGCCCCAAATTATTTTTTTTGTTGTTTTTATTCTTACTTCCCCACTATAAATCGTCCCCTAACCCCCTTTATCGTCCTTGTTCGGCTAACCTATCCTGTCACCTAGCCTACTCCCAACCCCTACGTTCCCTTCCCGGAGGGGAACAAGGGAGAGCTAACGTCCTGTGTCGAGGCCCAACGAAGCCTCAGAATGGCCTCCCCAGAGTTCGGCGATCTTAACACCAAGTGGGTCCAGCGGCCCACAACGACAGCGAGGGGATGGATGGTGCGGAGGGGTACATCTCCTAATCTACCCTAACCATTTAACTGTTAAACTACCCCGGGGCTTTCAACAAGCGCCTCTCGCTTAAACTATTGGTTCTAACAACCCAGATTCCCGTCGCCTGTGTTGGTGTCCTTACAATTTCGGGCCTCGCCCCCCAATTTTCGCTCCGTGCCCTCACACGGTCTCCTGGCTGGGACACGTGGCTCCCTTTGGCAGGCACGACCCTCTGCCGACTCTCCCGCTATGGCACCCCCGGGCACTACACTGCCTCCGAGCCTACCAGCTCCCTAACACCGGGGAGTGGCCCGCATGGGACCTCCCCTGAAACGCACACGTGGCAGGCCGGCCTCCCGGGCCCCTTTCCGAGGGTCACCCGTGCCCACAACACTGCCCACGCGGCTAATGGCGCCCCGGGCCCCCGCACCAAGCAGGCGCACCCGTGCCCACTACGCTATCCCGGCCCCCCATGGGCCCTTGGCCTACCGCGGCCGACTAGCCTGGTGCCCGGGGTACCCACTCAGCGATACTCACCTTTCGCAGCCACGCTCCCAAGCCCGTCAACAGGGCTCCTGCACCCCTCCAAATGGGTCTCGAGCCTACTTTCACACCAACAACAAAACGACCTCCATTTTTCAATTTGACTAACCCAGCTAACTCAATCTACACTGACCCCGGGGTCCCTTGGGCGGGAGTCACTCCTCCCCCCAATCACTCATCGCACCATGCATTCCCCATTCGCTCCATACACACAGACCCGCTGGCCTCACTCACTCATGTCTCCACCTCACGACTCACCAAGCACATGCTTCCACTTCACTCACCAACTCTTCAACACACACACCGCTGAACTCTGCCATCCTTCTAACTACCTCCCCAAACTAACTCGTGCTCCCACGTCGTCCCTTAAACTATAGCACGTTCCTTTTAACACTACGTAGCTAAACTACGTCCCCTCTACACATTCACTGTCTGTCACTGTCTCCAAATCATCCCATTTTATTTCCCAACCTAAATCTGGCTAAATCCCTCTACCTAATCCATTCCACGGACTCCATGAGGACTTACCCCTGCCCCATGAAGTCGGTCTAACTAAGCTAACCCTTCCCCCTAACTAGTTTCCATCCTGTGCCCAGGGTAAGGGGGTCTTTCACCCCTTGCCCAGGAATCCTGTGCACCCGAAAGTGAGGCTTGCTTTTTCTTTTTTTCTTTTTTCCCATGCGCAGCACCTGCGCGGCAACTCAGAGCTCGCGCACTTTGCACCTGTCCGTGACGTCATGCAGCTGCACGTGTTCCTCGTCCCTCCTTGGACGGTGCCATCCGGCAGAGATACCCCTCCTGCCGGATTCCAACCACACGTGCAGCCATGACGTCACCGTGCGCAAAAAAAAACACAAGCCCCACGTCTCGAGGGGTTTCCCACGCGAACACATGTGCTTTGCCCGTTGGAGCTGAACACACACGATCGCGTGGAGAACCCGTCCGGTCCAAATCCATTTACCTGCCTAAACTTTGTCCGTCCGCGGGATCGGCAAATCCACCGCTGGCGTTTCCGGACCGGGACGTCACTCTCGCAAGCGAGCACGTGGCGGTCTCGTGCGTTGCACAGCACGAACCGCGTGCTCACTGCTGGGTGAACCCGGCACGGTCCCCGAAACAGCTACAGCCGCTACTCGGCTTTCTCTCCTCTGTCGCCGTCTCCGTCTCCATTCCACACACGCATACCTGCGTGTTACGACGCACACAGTCCACTCCATCACATTCACACCGGGAGACACGGCTGCGTGCTCCCGCATGCCAACCGACATCTCCCTCACATACCGCTCTCTCACACACACGGTCTCCCTTGCATACGGCCGTTCACTCACGCGTGCCTCACTCGCACACGTGGCTCCACGCACTCGCGGCCTTGCACACGGCCGTTCACTCACACGTGCGGGGGCACTCACCCGCGGTGCCTCACTCGCACTCCGTGCCTCATCCACACACGCGGGGGCACTCACCCGCGGTACCTCACTCATACACACGGCGACACTCACACACGCGGTCTCTTCCACACACGGTGCCTCACCCACACACGCGGGGGCACTAACCCGCGGTGCCTCACTCACACTCCGTGCCTCATCCACACACGCGGGGGCACTCACCCGCGGTGCCTCACTCATACAGGCCGTTTCACTCACACCCACGGCCTCTTCCACACACGGTGTGCTGGGAAGCACGTACTCCGGCACCATCGCCACCACACCACTCACACACGGGGTCGCTTCCACACACGGGGACGCACTCACCCCTTGCACCACACACACAGGGACAACCACACTGGGGATTCGTGTCCCCACAAGGGTCTCCGGGGCCTCTATACCCCCCAAGCTCTCCGTGCACCCGTTCGCAGCACTCCTCCCCTCAACCTCGCAAAGCACGACTGAACTCACCTGGTCGTGACTCGCCTCAAGGGGGCATACTCCCTCCCCTCGTTCCTGGAGGAGGCCATCCAGGTGCTCGCACTGGGTCTCCACACGCTCCGCGAGCTCACCCCCATTGTCCTCCACTACCTCCGTGTGTGTGTGCACGTCACTTACCCCGTCTTCCTCGTGTAGTCTTTCCTCTATTTTTTCTATCTCCCGTGTCTCTGCCAACTCTTCACCCTTTACCTCCCTTGTCTCAACTATTATTTCCTTTGTCACGGCCTTCATGCCCGCCTGCAGGCATCGGCCCATGTTCTGCGTCTCACCCCGGAACTTTTTCATTTCTTCCTTCATGTGCTGTGTATTCGCATCCATCGTCGTTTTCACTTCATTTGTATCCATCTTTTCATCCATTTTTTGTGTATTCGCATCCATCTTTTCGTTCATGCCTTTCATTCCGTTTTTCATTTCATTTGTGTATGTATCCATCTTTTCGTTCATTTGCTTGATCATGTTCGCTGTCATTTCCGCATACATTTTTGCAAGCATGGTGAATAGCTGGGCCATGTCGGGTGCGCTTGGGTGAGCCGATTCGGCAGGGGTTGGGGAAGGGTCTTGGTGGAGAGGGGGGGGGGGAGGTGTCATACACCGCGGCCGCTGCCGCACCCACCTCGGGCCCTGGGTTCAGTTGGGCGAGTCCGTGTTCCTGCACAATCAACATTTCCTGCTCGGGGATTCCATCCTGGACCATGGATCCTACACATTCTACATCCATTTCTAATACCCCCGGCTCCCGCTCGCCTTGAGACGCCATCTTGCTTCTCGTGAAGGGTTAATTTGCTCGCTCGTAATTTGGAGGGAATCGGGGGTCGCTTCTCTCACCCCTGGACCGATTCCCGTGAATTTAGCCGGAGACAGGAGAGCCCGTTTTCCTGTTCTCCGATACCAGTGCCGCGAGGAGGGCGATGGATTTGTATCGCACGACCTGACACCAGTGTTGCGGTATTCGTGCCCGCCGGCGTGCTGACGGCCACGTAACTCGAATCGCGGCACGTCGCCCACCGGACGGACAATCCAGTCGTGACCCTCTCGGACTAACGCCGGGAACCAGTCACGGGTGGACCTTTCGGTCTCACCGCGATCGAGCCAATCAGCCCCCGCGTGGGATAGGGTTGCTCGCCAAATTCGACCTACCTAAGTACCCACGCGGAGGGTAGACCGGGCGATCGCACCTCGCCGCAGGTCGACTTCGGACACGGGCCACTTAAGCGACCCGTTCCGTACTATCAGAATAACCGAGCGGTGTTATCGTCGACCTCGACGGTTCGATTAGTTATCGGGCGTATTCAGCCCACTCCCAACCCTTTACGTGAAGCAAGATGAGGATTCAATGGGAGAAAAAGACGAAGCGAAGCGGGAGAACAGTTCAATAATAAAGCACATTTATTCGCGACACACGGGAAGCACACATATTCAATTCCACCAAAAGCACACAAAAAAAAGAAAACACAATTCCATTTACACAAAAAGCAAATATAAAAGCGAAGACAATGCAGAGCTAATACCGACTACCGAGCACACGGCAACACTTATACAATTCTACTTCACAGACGGCGCCGACAACACATACCCAAAACCAAGGAAAAGAATACCCTCAAGAATGAGGCGGGCCTGAGGCCGAGACCGGGTCGCGCCTACCCGTCTGGTGATGAGACGCGGAGCGGCGATGGCGCCTCACTCCGCGGGCCTCGCGGAGGGTGTCTGGTAGGGGGTGGGAAAGGGGCCCCCTTGGTCGCACTATCTCAGCGCGGGGGGAAACAGGAGGGGGTTGCTGATGCTCGGGGTATAGAGGATCTTTATTATCCCTGGTGTGCGTCTCCACCTCGGCCAGGTCGCGCTGCCGGCCTCCCTCGGGCGTGCAGCTCCCGGCACCGACGCGAGCACCCCCTCGTCTGCCTTCGCCGCTGCCGCCTCTCCGCCTCTGGACTCTCCGACTCTGGACTCTTCTTTGGACTCTCCCGTTGGACTCTCCTCTTTGGACTCTCCTCGTTGGACTCTCCTCTTTGGACTCTCCTCGTTGGACTCTCCCCTTGGACTCTCCTCTTTCCCCGTTGGACTCTTCTTTGGACTCTCCTCGTTCGACTCTCTTCAGCTTCTCCAGCTACTGCAGGCTTCGGGCTCCAGACTTCCACACGGCTCTGACTGACGAACACGGTCCTTTTATCCCCCCGTAGCTTCGCCTTTGACCCCCTCCCTTTGACCTTTCACCTCGCTCCCCATTGGCCCGAGAAAAAGTGGGCGTGAAGGCTTCTTGATCCACAAATTTGCATATATCGATCGTCCTGGAGGCAGGGCCAAATCGTCCCTCGCTCACCGATTGGACGGCAAAAAGTGGGCGTGTGTCGTTTTTGATCCGTTTTTGAAGCACAAAATCCGTGATTTTGTACACGCTGTTCGACGCGCGCTCTGCACGAATCCAACACCGGTACCCACAGCGGGGCAAGAACGGTGGCGATGCTACGGTTGCGAGGTGTGACGTGAAGGTCGTGGCGGTTGTGGTGAAGCGGCGTTGTGGTTGGTGGTTGATGTTGTGGTTGTGGTGGTAATCATGGCGGTTGGTCCAAAATAAAGATAGTAAAAGAAAAACGGCTATCCTGAAGAGTCGCAGCTCGCCTAAATGACATGTATTCCCACTAGACAACGGGTTTGGACCTAACTACACATGTACTTACCGAGATACCTCACCTAAGGGACCTGAATGGTGGTTTGCGAATTTGGTAACCACAACAGTATCAAGGCAGGGGACTTTCGCTCAGAGAGTAGTTAATGCATGGAATGGTCTCCCTGGAAAGGTCATGGTAGCAGAAATAGTCGATATGTTTAAATTAGAATTAGATAAATACCTGGAAGTTATGGAGATGGAGGGGTATGGGGATGTTGACAGGACTTTTCGGTAGTTTGAGCATTGATGGGTGATTGTGTGCATGTATATGGAGTGCTGTTGGTGGGGGTCGTGTCAAGGGGTTTTGTGTGGTTGATGTATGTTTTTAACCAAAGCGCATGCCCACTCCCCTGGGAAGAAACAAACAAAAACTACAAAAACCACTTAATTAAACAAGGACAAATGTGTCCAAGAGTCGCGTCATAAAGGTTTTGTCTTCACCAGAAGAAGAACAACGCAGAGCTCTCTTAGAGCCAGCGTTCGCAACGCGACGCCGCTAATAAAAAATAAATATAAAAAGATAAATATATAAATAACAACTTCTGATATTTTGTCACGTGCCTTGATGGAGCCAATAGCGAGACCCGTCATGGAGGCTCCTGTTCATGACGAGAAAATCGTGTATTTACGAAATTACAACACATTAAATGGAATAATCTTTAAATAGTAACGTGAACTTTTCGAAACTTTAAAGCAAATGTCCTAATATATTTAAAAGTTGATGATAGACGCTCTCAAAAGGCACCCTCAATGCAAGGAAGTGTAGAGGTGTTTAGTATTTAAGGAGATCCGGATCCTGTATATAAAGGAGCAGTGTCCTAAAGGTTTTGTCTTCACCAGAAGAAGAAGAAGAAGAAGAGGAAGACCAACAACAACAACAACAACAACAACGCGGAGCTCTTTTAGAGCCAGCGTTCGCTACGCGAGACAAGGCTAAAAAAAAAAAAAAAAAAATTGCATTTTCTTCCTTGGATCTTGTGTTGATAAATTGGTGTGGTGTTGATGTCACACAGGGAAAATGGGCTAAATGATCTCCACCTGTGTCTCATTTCTTTGTGTATATTTACAAAGCCCTTGTTTATTATACACCAAGATCATTACCTGGCACATAAATAACATCCTAGATGCTTAATACCACTTTTGGAATTTTGGCTTTCTTACTCATCCACTTCTGTGGTCATCATCTTGCCAATTTTACATGGTCTTGATACACATGGAATGTTTGTGCAGTATGTCTCACCAATCAAAGGTTTAATTTAATTCATAAACTTATTGCATTTATAGAACTACAAACAGTGCACAGCAAAATTTCCTGACTTTTATGTTGGTATCACAGTGATTGCAGCAAGTTTAAAAGCATCCAAACAAGTTCACAATGTCTACAATACGTTTTCCATTCCCTGCTCCATGAACGATTGCCAGTGATTTGCTTGCGGGCAGTGCCATGTTGATAATTTACTACACTGGGCGTAAACAATAAATAGCCGTGCAAGCACATACGAGCTTTGCAGCATCGCCGGCATAAAAGGCCGTTCAGCTATGGTCTCTCACTGCATGGCCCCGGAGAGCTGCAGGCTTGTTGCGAGTTACGATGCGGTATCTCGCATATTAGGTTACAGCACGGCGCATGATGGAATCGGTATCACGATGAAGCACTCGTCGATTCGACCGAAACCTGCGCGAACCACCGGCAGGACAGAAACTTGAAAAGTCCCTGCGAGCTTATCTTCTTGGCTGCATCACCGAACAAAAAGAGCTGGTGAAGATGAAAAATGTGGCCCCGAAAAACAAACAAAAAAAAAACCTGAAAATATAAAAGTAACCCTCAAAAAAATTAAGGCAGTATTTTTTCTAAAAAAGCATCCTCGATTTTTATTTATTTATTTATTTAATTAATTTAAACCCTGGTAGTCTGGCACCAAATCGCAAGTTTTTTTTTTTTTAAATCTTGGCTGCATCTCCACATCTGCAATTTTGGCTTGTGAGCAAATCTTTTTTTTCTTTTTTTGTGTTCCTTCAATACCTGCGCCAGGTTCTCTGAGTGTATAGTACCGGCATGTGCAGACTACTGCAGGATTATTCCACATACAAATGCTAGGTCCCATTAATGGCAAAACAAACAAGCAAACAAACAAACACACACACACACCTTATGACAGCCTCAAACAGAGGCCTATCCGTGTGATAGTGCACCACAAGAGGAAGTAGATCTTTCTGTAGGATCTGGGCTCCCCCCAGCTGCCTGCGTATTCCCATCCTGTCATCCTCACCACGCAGGAAGCGGATGAGATCCTTCACAGTTTCTGTGACAATACAAGTACAGCGTTAACAAATCCAGCACAACTTGCCCGCATGAAAGAAGCAAAATTTGCCCCACACATACCACCACCATCATCAATCAGTAAAAACAGAATTAAATTTGCAAGATAGATCAAGCATGATCATTTATAGTGTACAAATTATCACCACTCACTGTACATATTGGAGGTGTGTGACTGCTGTGTTAAATGGTGAATAAACCTACATTTAATAAACCGAAGAGTACATTGCCTCTTTACCCTCCATCACCTGATGCAGTGCAAATTACAAGGTTCTCATCTGCAAGCGGAATTGATGTTGAATTGTAATGTGAATACAAGGATGCCAAAAACAGATGTACGATCCTGGATTGAGAAGAATTTTTTTTTTTGGACGAAAATACAAGGCAACTCTAATAGAAAGCACAAAGAGGGCAAGGAAAAAAAAATGCAAGTGTCAGAAGACAATTAACATTTCAACAAAGGTTCGAGTTTAGCTTTGTGAAACGATACCCTTCAGTCCTTGACTTAGACCTATGAAGATCCCATTCACAAGGTCTTAAATCGGGGGTCTCCAACCTGCGGCCCACATGCGGCCCCTTAGACGGATTTATGCGGCCCGCGGTGCCATATTAAGTTTACATTACAATGCGGCCCATGATACTGCCAATTTGTCAGGGTCAATGATCAAAGTGTTCTGTAATTTTTATTATGATTTTGATTCATATTAGATGCGTGTTTTTAACACGCTTATTCATTTATCATATTCGTTGGCAAGAAAAATATATTCAGCACTAATTTTTGTATAAATTTCCGCATATTAATTATATATATATATATATATATATATATATTTTCGGAATTTAGCGTCCTTTTTTTGTGTGCGGCCCTCCGCCCCTCGCCACTTTGGTTTTGTGGCCCACCGCCGAAAAAGGTTGGAGACCCCTGTTTTAAATGAACAGCAGACAAATAGGAAAGTTTGGAGTTGGCAATGAGTTTAAAAAATAAATAAATAAATAAAAAAATTATAAAAAAGTACTTGTGGAAGTAATGGTAAAATTCAGGTTCAAATGCCTCCTTAAGACTCTTCAATCCATCTTCCTTCCAGGGTTTCAAGCAAGTAATGCACCACCATCTCATATCAACCTGTGATCTTTACTACCCCCATTAACCCCACCAAACCAAACACAACACTCTTACTTGCAGGTTACTGCAATTCCTCCCCTCCTGTCTTCTCTTCTCCCTCGTTCTTTCCCTTGCTCTTCATATATGGCCCCACTGTCAGTACACTGCGCCTCTTTACCCTCTGTCCCCTCACTGTTCCATGAGCAGAGATATTGATTAGAGTTTTCTTTATTTTTTTTTAAATGTAAATAACTATCGAGTTCACAGAACAAATTACTTCACGCAGTTTGAAATATAATTATTGTAAAGGTTGTATAAAAAGCAGGAAGTTTAGCGTCGTTGATGCAGTCTCATACCCCACCTTGTATAGCATGTCCAAGTACTGCAAAACTGGAGGCTTATGGAAGCGATAGTGAGGGATTTGTGTTCTTGTGTTCAAGTTTACAATGAAATTGAAATAATATAAAAGATGGTAAAGGTCATAAAGAATTATAAAAATATAAAAAAATAATTTATTCCCCAAGTTGACCACCGATGATGCAGTGTCGATCACACCACCTGATTTAACACATTACATTATTTCGTCATAGATGCTGTATGTATGTGCACATTATAACATCCTTAAAATCAGTAAGTTTCCTGTTTGGAATTATTTTCAATTTTGTTTGA
Source organism: Eptatretus burgeri (assembly GCF_056783735.1). Lineage (NCBI taxonomy): Eukaryota > Metazoa > Chordata > Myxini > Myxiniformes > Myxinidae > Eptatretus > Eptatretus burgeri. Next base: position 50,964,556 of record NC_140962.1, read on the forward strand.
CTGCCAGGCAGGCAGAAAGAGAAAAATATTATCCTCCTCCTTTCTGCGCATGCACGGTCGGGCCGAATCCAGAGCCAAAGTACCGCTAAACTACAGGTTCGTTTTTCTGATTCATGTTCAAACTATAACATTCAATTTAAATCAAGATCTTCCTCGATCATAAACTGACGATTGTGGACAGATAGCGAACCGATTGCATAACCCCGCTTTGTGCTTCGCGTGCGTGGGGTAACACGTTTTCATGGGCAGTATCATGGGGCGCATTGTAATGTAAACTTAATATGGCACCGCGGGCCGCATAAACACGTGCGTGGGGTCCCATCCTCGTCGCCAAGTGTAGTGTCGTGGCAGAGGCGAGAACAGCGATATGCAATGCAGACACGTGACTAACATCACCACTCCTCCACGCACCCACAACGCTCCCCGCATTGTGCTTTGCACGCGTATGCCAATACGCCACAACAAGGAACTCCAACACAGGTGGAGGCCACTCAGCCCATCATGCCTGCATGAACACCATACTAATTTATATACACAAGATCCAAGGGAGAAAATGTTTTAATTAATGAAATAATTTCTTGGGGTAGTTTTTGTATTTTTTCTTACTTATTGATTCCCCTTCAGGGTAGGGGCATGGGCTTGGTTAAAAACACACATCAACCACACAACCCCATTTGGCAAGACACCCAACAGCACTCCGTACACAATCACCCATCAATGCTCAAACTACCTAAAAGTCCTGTCAACATCCCCATACCCCTCTATCTCCATAACTTCCAGGTACCTAGCTAATTCTAATTTAAACTTATCTACTGTTTCTGCTACCACGACCTTTCCAGGGAGACCATTCCATGCATTAACTACTCTCAAAGTGAAACTATGCCTTAACTCTCAGGTGATGGCCCCTGGTCCTATCACTGTCTTCTCTGTTGAATAATTAATCTTCACTTATTTTATCGATACCTTTCATTATCTTAAACATTTCTATCATATCTCCTTGTAACCGCTTCATTTCTAGTGTATACAGCCCTGTCTCCTCATAGCTGACTCCAATGAGGCCCGGAATCAATCAAGGAACCCTGCGCTGAATCCTCTCCATGTCCTTCCTGAGTTGTGATGACCAAAACTGCACACAAGATTCTAGATGTGGCCCTCACTAAATTCCTGTAGAATGTTAACACCACCTCTTTTGATTTATAAATGATCCCCCTCTAAATACAGCTGATAAGCCCAACTTGCTTTACCTGTTGCTGCCTGGCACAGAGCTACCTGCTTACTTCCCATATCTATTACCCCCCTCCCCACCCCCATATCCTCCTGCGTGACACGCTCCAAAATTACCCCTTACATCCTGTGATCTCGATATTCATTGTTCTTTCCCAGCCCCAACACCTTACACTTGCTAAGGTTAAATTCCATCTGCCAATCTTTTTCCCAATCCATACAAGTATCAATACTCTCTTGTACCTGTTCACTACCCCCTCTGCGATCCACCTCAACTCCAAGCTTTGTGTCATCTGCAAATGTGGAAAGTTTACTCTTTACCCCACTATCCAAATCATTGATGTAAATAATGAATAGTAATGGTCTGAGTACTAATCCCTGAGGTACCCCACTACTTACATCCTCCCAGCAAGACATCCTCCCACTCACAGCCACTCTTTGCTTCCTATCACTAACCCAGTTTACAATCCAATTAGCTACCTGACCAGCCACTCCAGGAGTCCTCACTTTGGCTAACAACCTCCGATGTGGTACCTTATCAAATGCCTTCTTAAAGTCTAGATATACTATGTCCACTTCCTTTCCCTCATCCACCCAACCAGAAACTGATTCATAGAACTCGAAAAGATTTGTTAAACAGGAACTAACTTTGGTAAACCAATGCTGACTACCTTTAATTAGTTTGTATTTATTTAAATGGTTCCTCAGGTGGTCCTTAATTAATGTCTCCAACACCTTCCCCACAACTGAAATCAAACTAACAGGTCCATAGTTTCCCAATTCTTCTCTGGACTCTTTCTGAAATAATGATGTTACATTTACTACTCTCCAATCCTCCGGTACCTGTCCTGACTCCAGTGAACTATTAAAAATATCCGTTAAAGGCCCGGTCACACCTTGACGTTTTAGCCAGCGATGGCAACGTGTTAAAATTTATGTAAAACGCTGGCTCACGTTGAACTTTTGATGTTTTTTTTAAAGATTCGGACGTATTCATAGCGACTTGGTCTTGTGTGTAACGCATTGGTAACTACACAGAACGTTTCGTTGTGTTATAGATAACTTATACCAACGAATGCTGAACCTGTTGTCGGCCTACACAACCGATGCCCAACGATAGTCTAACTTCGGCATAGCGCGTTGCACGCATCGCCAACGATGTCGTGACGTAGCCTATTAAAAGGCTGACGCACAACGATTCAAATCATAACTGCCGTAGAAATGGAAGGGTCAAAATCGCGGTCACACCTTGGCGATATTGCCAGCGTATGCCGACCGAAGAAAAAGTGTGTCTAAAACGTTGGGGCACGTCGAATACGGTATGGGTAAGTTTGGTATGCGCGAGTAGAACGCTAAATACGCTATCATAAGTCGTAGTAAGTAGAGTACGTCAAGAAATTTTGAACATGTTCAAAATTTTACGACATACTCGGCGTATGACACACGTTCTGCATGCGATGGGGATAAGTTTTACACACGATATGTGGACGCTTACACACGTCCACAAAGGCTACTTATAAGCTACTCATAAGTCGAAACACGTCGCGGTAATGTCTTTTTTACGCGAAACTTATTTCTAACTTATGTTTGACGTGCTTTGAACAAATTCTTTACGTAGTCCCAACACACATCGACGTATGTAGACGTATTCCAATGACGTCTTCCGGTCGACAAAAAAAAAAAATGAATGTGTTTCTCGCTTACAACTGCCATATAAAGACGTGTTCCCAGCGGTTTTGGGAATTGGTATATAAAAATGCTGCTCATAAAAGGGGAACCCAACAGTGTTTTCGAGTTCCTTTTTGAGTCGATGTCCATGTCAGCAGTAACAGTATCAGTATCAGTATTAGTATGAGTATTAGTAGTAGTTTGTTCATGTTGGCAGTAGTAGGTGAGTGTGAGGGGGAGGGTGTGGGTTATGATGGATCGTCCTTGCGTCCGCGTGTCCACGGGTAGGTTCATAGGCTGCCACTCAACGATTTAAATGGCTGCATCTCCACTATTGAAAGTAGACGCTTGCGCTCAACAATTGGATTTTTTTTACACTCAACGACTTTTAAACGGTACCACTCAGCTATTTTCATTGTTTACAATGAACGATTTAAATTGCTGTCACTCGCCTTTGTTTTTTGACGCTGGGGTTTGGAAATTTGAAGCGTTTCTTCTGAATGTGTTAAAACGCTCAAACTCGACTATTTTAAATAGACGCTGCCGATGGACAATTGGAATCATAGCCAAGCTAGACATCGAAGTGTGAACATCCTCGTCATGCCGAAGAAAAGTTTGAAGAATGCTGCAAATAAGTGTCCTGGCCGTGGCCGTGGACGCTGACGCAAGGACGATCCATTATACCGACGTCTTTCAGCCTATGAGTAACTTAAAAGTAACGTCTGTCGACGTGTGGCAACGATCGCGTAACGTGCCAACAACACGTTAATCATAGGTTAGAAATAAGTTTGAATGCGCTAAACATTACCTCGGCGTGTCTCAACTTATGATTAACTTACAAGTAGCATGTGTTGACGTCTGTCAACGATCGCAGACCGTGCCTACAACTTGTGGCCAGCGTAGCGGAACGTGCGAGTCATACGCCGGCATACGTCGTGAAATTTCAAGCATGAAAAAATTTGAGGACAACCGAAAAGTACAACGTTTAAAGCCAACGTACAATGACGTATGGCAACATACTACGACGTATGCCAGCGTGCTCTCAATGTTATCAAAACTTACCCATAACGTATTCAACGTTTGCCAGCGTTTTAGAAAAAAAATTCAAAAATCGGCATACGTTGGCTAAAACGTCAAGGTGTGACCGGGCCTTAACATTTCGCTTACCTGCTCAGCCACCTCCATCAATACTCTCGGGTGTATATTATCCGGACCCGGAGCCTTATCTTCTCTTTGATTACCAAGCTGTTCCTTTACTTCCTCCATCCAACCTGGATCTTGTGTAAAAACCCTTCCTCACCTCGTCGATAGACACTCTCAGACACTTTGTGATCGACACTCGGTGGGGGTTGTCACGCTTCACCTCACCCAGACAGTCAGGTTCCTTGTGGTAGGTGTCTCCTTCCAGGAAACCCAAGGAACTGCACGTGGCGAGCAGGTCATCGTCCATCGCCGTCCACACGGACTTGAGGCTCCAAGCAAGACCCAACCTGGACGCGGCGCACAAAACAAACCCTTTGTAATCAAACCAGAGACAGAGAATAGAAGAGTCGTCGAGGAGAGAACACACGGACGTGCGGAAACCGAATCGGAAAGCATTGAGTGTGAAGCGCTTTACCGAAACAACCTGAGAAGCCGTTTCGCGGCAAAATGACGTCACATATGACGTCACAGGATATAGTTGTGGAAGGTGACGAAAAGTTAATTTATCTGTTCGTATTAAAAAAACAAAATCGTTTATTAAATGGGGCTATTGTATTGACCACGACAAAAATGGGTTTCGCTTCAGAATTTCAGAACCGACCATTGATTGGCTGAAGCAACTGCTACGCTTTTGTTATACACCGCGCATAAAATGAAAGATCCGTGACGGCTGAAGAAAATGAATCCGAAAGTTTAAAAAAAAAAAATCACGATAGAAGCTGCGGTAAAGCGATACGACGAAACATATCCGGCGTTAGACGGACGTAAACGACAAAGCGAAACGTTGGAAAAACGACTAAAATGTATCCGTGATCGACAAACCGTTTTCAGCAAGACGTCGAACGCGTCGCAAGGATATAATTTATCGAAAAAGGATAATTCAGCGAAAGTATGATTGCTCCTTCAACAGGATTTACTTATCATGGAAGAGAAGGGTGACATTAAATTAAATAAAAAATAAAAAAACACCGCAGCTCAGTAACCGACGTATTTAGGCGGTGTATAAGAACATTAACTTCATTTTAAATGTAATAAATATTGGAGAAACGTAACGTCAACCTCATCAGTGATGTTCGCTGTTCATTCAGTCACGTTCGTGGTTCCAGTTAGATTATAGTAAACGTGGTTTTACGAACCGGACGAAGTTTAACTATTTATATACTATGAAGCGCTCGGGTTAGATATGTGTCATGGTGGCCGAGTGGTTAAGGCGTTGGACTCGAAATCCAATGGGGTTTCCCCGCACAGGTTCGAATCCTGTCCATGACGTCACATTTTTTGTTTGTTAGATCCTCCTGGAGGATCTCTTCGTCTTTTACTCATGTTGTTGTTCTTCATCTTCTTCTTGTGGACTTTTTTGTTTCACAGCCTACAGTTTTCATCGAAACTTCCAGAAACTTGGCGTATATATGTAAAAAATACCCCGCACAGACAGTAACCATCTCCGATTTTGGGAATTCTTCCGAGAAAAAAAGTTGACGTCATAATATCGCCGCTCATGGAAATCGCCTATACCATTATCTCCGAAACTACACAAGCTGTTTGAATTTTGTTTGCGGGAATCAAGCCGCCGGGCATTAGCACAGATAATTTATCGCAAACCTGATACATCACAATGACGTCATATTCGTTTTTATGACGTCATCATTAAGAGGACGAGGATCTTAGCTCATTCGAGCTTGTTTCTTCCCGGAAGGCTAATCCGACCGAAGCCAATCTCAGTGCATTTAAAAAAAAAAAGTCTGCAACAAGTGTGTGTGTCCACTCTCAGGAGAGCCAGAAAAAATAAATCTGTCCAATCCCAAGAATGAACTTTAAAATTTGTCTCCCTCCTCTAAAACCTGGTGGCACCTTGTTCACCTCCGCCATCGAAGATGGATGGAGGTTACTGTTTTCACACCTGTTTGTTTGTTTGTGAACAGTATTACGGAAAAACTCCTGGACGGATTTCGACGAAACTTGGTGGAGGGGGATTAGGTATGGTCCAAGGATCATGCCATTAGATTTTGGACTTGGTCCAAAGTACAATATGGCCGCTATGGAGGCCATTTTGAAAAAATATTTGAATTTTTGTTTTTGCATTTCTACATGTTTTAAGTGATTTCCAACCAAAAAAAAAATTGTTAGAGAAAAAAAAAATTGCAACTTTTTTTCAAAAAAATTTCGATTTTATTTGAAAAATATTTGAATTTTTTTTTTTTTGCATTTCTACATGTTTTAAGTGATTTCCAACCCCCCCCAAAAAAAATTGTGAGAGAAAAAAAAAATTTTGCAACTTTTTTCACCTGAGAAGGTGGAGAAGGTTATTTCAACTCTCGACTCCCGACTGCTACTGAACTCCGGATAGCATGAGCTCACGTGTCCTAAAAACCTGCTATGTTGCTCTTGCACATCCTCTCTCTGCCCTTTTCGCCCTGTCATTTGTGCTCGGTCATCTTCCCTGTGCTTGGAATTCCACCATAAATAACCTCCATCCACCTTCGGTGACGGAGGTAAAAGATACAAAAAACCGACCCCCTTAACTGCAGACCTTTCGGCTTACTTCCAATCAGCAAGGTCATGGGGTCTATCATCGCAGTTGATATCAAATGCTTCCTTTTCTCCAAAAACCTCATCTCAGATCATCAATTCAGATTCAGACCAGTTCAGATTCGGAGCACGTTGGACATGCTGCGTCTACTCGCCAACAATGGATGGAGACCCTCAATGCCAAACTTGAGATCAGGGCCATCTCTCTGGACATATCTCTTGCTTTTGATACAGTCTGGCATCCTGCATTGCTTTCCACACTCTCTGCCTATGGCATCCAAGGCCAACTCTGCATATGAATTCCTGAATTCCTCTACTCCCAGAGACAATGTCTCTCAACAGAATCCTTTCACCTCCTCTCCTTGTCAAGGCTGGAGTGCCCCAAAGCAGTGTTCTGGGTCCAGACCAATTCTTGATCTTCATCAACGATCTCTCTGACTCTGGAAAAATCCTTTTTATCGAAGTTGATGATGACTCCACCCTGTGCCGTGACATCCCTCATCCTTCAGAAAGGCAGGCTGCAGCCTCTTCCCTTTCTTCAGACCTTACAAAACCACAAGCTGGTCAAACACTTGGAATATTTCTTTCAAGCCTGACAAATCTCACACTCGCACTATCTCTCTCCGAAATGACCTTCTGGCAAACCCTGCTGTGTACTTTCTTAACAATCTTCTTGAAGTCTCACTTTCAAACTCATTCAAACTCCTGGGTCTCACCATCAGCCACAATCTTTGTTGGGAAAACCACATTTCAAAGTTGGCCTCCCAAGCCAGCTGCTGACTAGGCATCTTCCATCACACAAAGTCCTTCCTTGGCACACCTGAACTCCTGTCCACCGACGAATCCCTTCCTCCGTAGCTTGATGGAGTACCGCTCTCCTCTCTGGGCTGGCTCCCCTGGCTCACATCTTGCTCAGATTGACACTATGGAAACCAAGGCCTTCAAGATTATTGGAATCTCCCATGATGAAGCTGAGTCTATGTGTCTATCACCTCACTATCACAGACACGTCGGTGGCGTGTGTTCTACCACCTCGTTTCTGGTCTTGCACCCTCTGCCTTTTCCATGCTCACCCCCCCCCACCCCCTGTGGTTTCCATAGGTGAGGAAGGGTTTTTACACAAGATCCAGGTTGGATGGAGGAAGTAAAGGAACAGCTTGGTAATCTAAGAGAAGATAAGGCTCCGGGTCCGGATAATATGCACCCGAGAGTATTGATGGAGGTGGCTGAGCAGGTAAGCGAGATGTTAATGGATATTTTTAATAGTTCACTGGAGTCAGGACAGGTACCGGAGGATTGGAGAGTAGTAAATGTAACATCATTATTTCAGAAAGAGTCCAGAGAAGAATTGGGAAACTATGGACCTGTTAGTTTGATTTCAGTTGTGGGGAAGATGTTGGAGACATTAATTAAGGACCGGATGAGGAACCATTTAAATAAATACAAACTAATTAAAGGTAGTCAGCATTGGTTTACCAAAGTTAGTTCCTGTTTAACAAATCTTTTCGAGTTCTATGAATCAGTTTCTGGTTGGGTGGATGAGGGAAAGGAAGTGGACATCGTATATCTAGACTTTAAGAAGGCATTTGATAAGGTACCACATCGGAGGTTGTTAGCCAAAGTGAGGACTCCTGGAGTGGCTGGTCAGGTAGCTAATTGGATTGCAAACTGGCTTAGTGATAGGAAGCAACGAGTGGCTGTGAGTGGGAGGATGTAAGTAGTTGGGAAATTCAAGGATCAGTACTCAGACGATTACTATTCATTATTTACATCAATGATTTGGATAGTGGGGCGAAGAGGAGGCTTTCCAAATTTGCAGATGACACAAAGCTTGGAGGTAAGGTGGACAGCAGAGGGGGTGTTGATCAGATTCAGGAAAATATTGATACTTGTATGGATTGGGCAAAAGATTGGCAGATGGAATTTAACCTGAACAAGTGTAAGGTGTTGGGGATGGGAAAGAACAATGAAAATAGAGATTACAGGATGCAAGGGGTCATTTTGGAGCGTGTCACACAGGAGGATATGGGAGTGGTAATCGATATGAGGGGTAAGTAGACAGGGTAGTGCCAGGCAGCTCTGGGTAAAGCAAACAGTTGTAGGTTGTATTCGGAGGGGGTTAAATTATTATAAATCAAGAGAAGTGATGCTAAAATGTAAAGGAATTTAGTGAGGATCACATCTAGAATATTGTGTATGAGCCTGGTGTGGCTTAGAAGTTAAGGCAGTGGCTTGGGATCCTCGGGGTCCTGAGTTCGAGCCCCGCTGGCCGCTGAGTTCGCATCAGGGGGGGTTGACTCAGCCAGTCATCCTTCTGAGGTCGGCGAAATGAGCACCAGTATACTGGCAATTATCCCTGCAGGGTCAAAGGCGACTAAAGGGTTGGTGTCAGGAAGGGCATCCGGCCGTAAAAAAACATTGCCACACGAAAGGGTACCATGATTGGAGCCCGCAAAAAGCTGACCCCTGCACAGGGATGAAGGCTTTCAAATGGTGTGATGATGACATCTAGAATATTGTGTGCAGTTTTGGTCACTGCAACTGAGGAAGGACATAGCTGGCAAAGGGAGAGTTCAGCATAGGGCTACTAGATCGATTCCAAGCCTCGCTAGACTCAGCTATGAGGAGCACCTCTGACTCGTGTTAAGTAAAAAACGTCGTCTTATTTAATTCGATTTCTTCAGACCCACGGTATTAATGATGCAAACCACAGGGACACGTGCACGAATAAACTCGATGGGACCAAGCAAGACCGGCGATGAACTTTTCAAATAACATTTATTTCAATAGAAAACATAAATTTCCAAACGTCTATTTTTCCAAGTGCGGATTTCGACAAAGCCTCTCCATCTGCCAGCAAGTTGAGACAGACAGACAAAAACATAATTAATAACAAGAATTCTGTTGTTTTTTTTTTTAAACCAGAGAGTCACACAGTCAATGCAGATGATGTGGGTTACATCTGCATTGTGCAGAAATATAATACTACCATCCATTCCTCACGTACAATTATAGCAAGATTTCTGAAAACACAGTATTCCTTCACGTCCGCTAATTAATTAGAGGATGAAATGCAAACAACAAAAACATGAAACAAAGCAATGAGGATTATATCTCCTGCTTCAGATCAATCCTTGTATTTGCACTTCTGTAGCCAGAATTGGATTAAAATTAGTTTTTTGCAAAATAATGAAAATAATTAAATCCCTTTCTCTTGTGATTTCCATTTTACTTGTATTTCCTTGATCATCGATGTTATATTTCTGTGGATTGAATGGTCTTGACAACAGTATATAGTTGTTGATGTTCAAAATTACTAAATACCTTCACACAAAGTTAGGAAACCAATCAAACAGCATTAATGTTGGTGGTGTAGCACAGGTCTTCCAAAATACTCATTAAAAATTTCAGTAACCCTTGACAACGGTCTCTCAGGAAGTTTACAGACCGACTAACACATCTTTCTCAAAAAGGAAGAAAACAGTTAAGAAATTCTATCATAGCTTGCCTAGAACTGACAAATAGAGGTATTTGCACATTTTAAACCAAAATAGTCAGTGATGCCACCCAACCTCCACCGCTCCCCCCATTGTTTTCTCTTCATGTGGTTTAATAGCATATATATCTCTCTCTCTCTCTCTCTCTCTCTCTCTCTCTCTCTCTCTCTCTCTCTCTCCTTCCACTGTACAATTTTTTCCGTTACAAAATTTGTCAGATACGTACACATTCATTTCCAACTTCATGAAATATTGCATACACTGTACCTATTAAATATGAATTCAGAGGTAGCATCTGACAAGTGAAGAAAGGAAGAAATGGAAGAGGAACAAGAAGAAACCTCAATTGGGTAAATGCTGCCAAATTGCTCCCTTCACCAGGATTAGTCTCTTGCACCGTCATGCAAATAAAGGTGAAAGACAACATTCCAGAGCAGAGAAATAAAACGATGAAAGGAAGGCAGGGGATGGAAGTGCCAAAGATGTATTTGAATCCCTCCCCCCCCCCCCACCCAACCCAATAAACGACAGCTTGATGACGTTTGTAGAGTGTTGTGTTGCCGTAAACACAACTTGATGTACAGCTGATCCTGTTACAACACATTCACAGCAACAAAGGGATGACCGGATTGCTTTAAAAAAACCCATATTTGCGATGTAAGATTTCTGGTGATGCACGCGAGCTGGACATCCAAGGCCGAGCGAGAATGTGTCGTTTCAATGACGTCCCGTTTTCCTTTCGGAATGAAGCAAATGAACACGAGTTATGCTTCATTGGTACGACACGTTCTTACATTCCTGCTCTCAGCAGAAAGAACCACATTCAGCTGTAGTGACACAACCCGATAATTCAAGAAAGCATTTTGCACTCGTCATTGTGACAAACATGAGTGTTGACTACAGGTTGAGATGGTGCATTTGAAAGGAGAACCTAATGAATACTCCATTGTAGGCATCTACCACCACGTGGTAATTCATCAAGTTGCACCATGCATTTTGGGCTATCTCATACAGTAATCATCCAACACGTGTCCAACATCAACAACAAAAAAAGTCTTCCCAAAGTTGGTGCTTTTGATTTCTGCGAGATAACTCCAATGGCCAGGAATGGAATCACATGTCCTCGACGCCATGTGCAAAAATCATGACAAGGCCCGGTTCAACAATCATGTCATCACTCATGTGCTGGTTGTCACAGGCCATGACGACAACAGCCTGCTTGCTCGGCACGCGTTTTGTCACGTAGTTCTCATAGTATCGCCGGTTCATCTGTCGCGTCTCAAGAGTGCTCAACCCAGGGGGCCATTTTCTTTCATGAGAGTTCTCAATGAGGCTCCCGACAACAGCAGGCGGACAACCGCTCTCGATGAGCGAGCGTTTGATTACGGCCTGTAGCACAGCATCTGGCGTGGAAATCATACCCCCCCAGCGAGTCACACGTGCTGGCTGGAGGGAGCTCACCCAGCTGAAGTTGTGGTAAAGATCAAGGAATAAAGAGAAGAAAGAAATTAGTACCACTGTTCGAAGCTTTTGCCTCTAAAACATGTCTGTAGTTAAAGACAGCAAACAATTGTACCGTCATCACAATACAAGCTTTGTTGTCAGTTCTTAACTTGGTCTGAAGAAAAAAAAAAAAAAAAAAAAAAACTTTGCGAGTAAATAAAAATAGGAGAATGAAAAAGTTCCATAAGTGAGAATCATGGGTGACCACCGAAAATGGCTATTAACAAAGGTCATATGGGTTTGCAGCAAGTTTACACAAACACAAAATGTAAAACAAATGATGCATCACTCAAATGACAAAAGTGCAGGTGTGGGGCCTCACGCGAGGACTTCATTCTGCTCCGATGGCTGTTCTTGGACACGCGTTCCGGGATTTGATATTCTAAGTGCTCGCATGTATTCCTTGAGCAGCTGTACCTCCCGCTTCTGCACACATTCAAGAGGTATGCACATTCACATATTCCTCACCACCCATTGGCACATTTCACCATTATGCTTTAACAATTACCAACATTCCTCTGAAAATAAAGAAGACAGTGATTCAAAAAGAGTCGGGATGGTTAGAAACCACAAAGTTTAGATCGCTGATCTGGTTGGCAATGTCTTCGGAATGCTAGGACTTCAAGTTGAACTTGGGATTTAATGTACTGTACGAGGTTATTTTGTCAATTATGTTCCAATTTGATAATTTTTATTGTTTATAAATTTATTATGTCTCAAAACAAACAAACAAACAAGCAGTCATAGACTGGTACTTACGAAATCGTCAACTTGACCTCTGACCTTGTCTAATAAAAGCTGTCTCTAGAGAAGGTAGCGATGCAAACCAGAAGTTTCTACGATGATTCTGTACCAAACTATCAAAAATCGAATGTTTTGGATGTTTGACCTCACTGTGACCTTGACCTTTGACCGATTTTGACCAAAATATAATCAGCGCGAGCCATCACGCTCCTGAATCACGTGGTGTAATTTGACATTGGTAGCTTCTTCCGTTCTCGAGTTATCATTTTTTGGGGATGTTTGACCTCACTGTGACCTTGACCGTTGACCAAAATCTAATCAGCGCGAGCCATCACCCTCCTGAATAAGGTGGTGTAATTTGACATTGGTAGCTTCTTCCGTTCTCGAGTTATCATTTTTTGGGGATGTTTGACCTCACTGTGACCTTGACCGTTGACCAAAATCTAATCAGCGCGAGCCATCACCCTCCTGAATAAGGTGGTGTAATTTGACATTGGTAGCTTCTTCCGTTCTTGAGTTATCTGTACCAAACCATCAAAAATCGAATGTTTGACCTCACTGTGACCTTGACCTTTGACCGATTTTGACCAAAATCTAATCAGCACTAGCCATCACCCTCCTGAATAAGGTGGTGTAATTTGACATTGGTAGCTTCTTCCGTTCTCGAGTTATCGTGCCTACAAACAAACACACAAACACACACAGAAACAGAGGACAGAAGTCATCAATATATTTACGAAATCAAGATTTCGTAAGTAAAAATGTTCACCACCATTTCAGGTTGCTCGGCACATGCTCGGCCTCTCTGTCCACAACCATGATCTTTTCTGCCCACATTAACCCTCCTAAATCCCACATTTTTCTGGGTTTCCAATGTTTCCTTCCACTTCTGTGATTGAGAGTTTGCAGCTGTCTCTAATAAATGACCCAAAACCAGTTATCTTCTTCCTGATGCATATGTACACGCATCGTTCAAAGTAAATAATGATGGATGTTTACTTTCACAATGTCGCGAGATTGCCGGAAGTCCTCGGATAAAAACATGGGTTTTATGGTCCATAGTCAAATCGTTTAAGAGAAAATAGTCAGAAATAATAGCAAGGACTTGCAGCGTATAAGCTCCGCGGTAAAAGCCCTACTTAAGAGAATGCCACATAGTTATTTTGGTGGTGTATAGACAACAGACAATCAACCTCCACTTCCCAACCCCAAGTTCTCACCTTCCCCCTCCCAACCTTAAAGCGTCAATCCTCTCCCTGCTCCAAGCCTTCCAACGCTCTCCCCACCCATCACATTCGCCTGTCCAACTCACAATCCCGCAAGATATGCGGAAAAGATACGTGACAATAAACGACTCAAAACCAATTACAGAATCTTCTTTCTGATGCATATATACACACACACGTTGGTGGAAGTAAATCATAACCTCAGACAAAGACCTTTTATAATGACATGGGTTTAAGCTTTGGTAGTTTTAAAATGAAGGGAAAACTTATAGGGAGGGCATGGCAATTGTGAATAAGACAGCTCCGAGACATCTTTGACTTTGCATGGCAGTAAGCATCAGCATGGCGGCCGTACGATTTTTCATGAAATAAGAAATCGTGGGTGGAATCAAGTGAACCGTCCAACCAGTGGGTGGAATGGAATGTTACGCACACGCACACACTTAAAGGAAAAAATAAAACCAAAATATGGGTTTCATTCATCAAATGAGACCTTTTACCGTTTATTACTTTCAAATAAAAACAACCTTTGATTTTTTTTTTAGTTTTTTTTTCATTTAAAGATGTTCTGTTGCACTATTTTACACCTCACAACACTGCCAGGTCGTTTTATACCGACACGACGGCACAATGTAAACGTCTCATCCCACAGCCTTTAACCATGGCTTCAAATTTCTACATTCTCCGCATGATGCATCTGCTAGATCTCGTCAATACACAAATGCAAGAATGACCTCCTTCACCTTTTTCCCCCCCACACTCAACTCTGCCCGAAAGAGAGATTATAGAAATACCCCATTAATAAAAGGTGAATATCTCCATTGTGAACATTAAAGATCCTACAGTATCTTTTGAAAATGTAGACATTTGTACAGTATAATACCTTGAACAAATTCAAAAATTTCTGCTTCATGACTTTACTCCTGACTTCCTTCTCCAAGGTTTTACCAGTTCACAGATTGGTGCAACCATCAAAGTGACAAGTTAGTCACACAAATTAGGAACATTGATGACATCATTAATCAATAACCGGTGTCAAGCAAGGCCAATAAGATAGTGGGATTAATTGGTAAGTGCGAGTCAGACATGTTGACATTGTTCTGTCGTATCGTCATGTCACATCTTGAATAGTGTTCAGTTCTATTAAACATTTTGTGGATATGTTGTTAATGGGGATACATGGAACAGTCATGTGGATGCATCAAACAGTTTGCCAGGAGTAGCAGTCGTACATGTAGTTGCAGAAAAAAAAAAGAAAAAAAAAAGGATTTGCAATGGCATGTGGAGGATGAAAGTATAGAAGGGGAAAGGAAATCACAATTTCCTCTACCACCTGAGGTGGATGGAGGTTACGTTTTCACCCGTTTGTTTGTCTGTGATGAGGATATCTCATAAAGTTAAGGATGGATTCAGACAAAACTGCGGACAGGTTGGGTGTGTGACAAGGACAAGTTGATTTGATTTTGGTGAAGATCCGGATCTGGCCTATCAGTGGGATGCAAAATGTAAACCTTTCAGCCTTGCGGAGGTATTTGTTCTTCCGCGTGTCGTTGTCGTGTATACCAAGTGCCGTTGTAGTGGTTTATGCAACTGCAATCTGTATCTGCATCCATTATCTTTTAAAAATATACAACATTTTTCAAAGCAAACGTGCATTCAGTGATAATGTTGAAATGGGGATGTAACTCTGGTCTAATGTGTCACACATCCTTTTGGTGTGTTTGCATTTCCATACTAGGATACATTGTAGGTTTTCAAAAGAAAAGAAAAGGATTTGAAAGAAAACAAGAAAAAAGCAATCAGAGATTGCACACCCTCACCAGGACTTGTTTTGTGTGGTTATTTTGTGTGGCGTTTGTGGACTGGTGAGCTACATAATTAACTAGAAGGGCACTGGGTAGAGCATGTACCTCCGCCCTATAATGCCTGATCCATGAGAACACATCTGGCACAATACATTTTTGAAATATCGTGCTATATATCGTTTTGAGCCCAATCTCTCAATGGTGAAGAATCACTTTTTAAAATTCTAGTAATTGGATCCAGATTGGGATCTTCAGCAAAGTCTAATCAGTTCGGCCTTGTCACACACCCAACCAGTCCACAAAATTTCATCCCGCTCCATCCACAACTCTTTGAGATATCCTGCACACAAACAGACAAGCAAACATACAGAAAGGGGTGAAAACATAACCTCCTTCACCTTCAGTGGCGGAGGTAATATGAGACATAACTCGAACTGCCACTTTATAACCGCTGGCAGTGATGACCGGGTTCCAAGACGTCTGGCTTTGATCGGACACCTGACCCTGCCCAATGATGTTATTTATGATTGTTCAATTTAATTTAGAATGGGATGAACATAAATTCAATTCATATCAAATGGAAGACCAAATAGGTACAGTCCTGCATTGGAGTAATCAGAAGGAACCCAAACAAGCAAAAAGCAAAGTAGAAGTCATCAGGAGGAAACTGGGTAGGATTCACATTTCAACTGCTACTCCTCTCCCCTCAAACCCATCCAGGTACAGCCAAACCATGTGACCTATTCCTTAACAAACTTGTACACCCATTGATTGGGGAACATTTGTGTGAAGTTTCCCTTCAATCTGTCCAGCCATTCTGGAGAAGAAGATTTATCGGTTTTAGGGTAAATCCAACATGGCTGCAAAACAATGTGACTGATGACATCATATGTGTTCTTCTTCTTGTGAAGACAAAACCTTAACCTCTAGGACTCGGCTCTTGTATATACAAGATCCGGATCTCCTTAAATACCAAGCACCTGTACACATCCTCGCATTGAGGGTGCCTTTTGAGAGCGTCTATCATGAACTTTTAAATATATTCGGACATTTGCTTTAAACTTTCGAAAAGTTCACGTTACTATTTAAAGATTATTCCATTTATCGTATTGTACTTTCGTAAATACACTATTTATTTCGTAAATACACTATATATTGTAAATACATTATGACGGGTCTCGCTGTTGACTAAATCAAGGCACGTGACGAAATATCGGAAGTTGTTGTTTTTTTTCTTTTTAGCCGACAAAACCTTTAGGACGCTGCTCTTGGACACATTTGTCCTTGTTTTAACAATATGGCTGCAGTATCACATGACTGATGACGTCATTTTTTTTTCTTTTCTTCTGTGGACCATTTTATCCATTCATGATGCTCAAAAATTTTCATACTGATCAGATGTAGCATTCAACATATGCAATTATGATGTCATAACGAAGGAACCTATGATGTCATTAAAAAAAAATCACACTTATTCCCCATGAGGAGTACTTGCCATGTGCCAAGTTTAAATTTTTTCCTTGGTGTGGTTTCAGAGATACAGTGGTTCAACGTTTTTCAATTTTTCCAACATGGCTGCCACACCCTGTGACCTATGACGTCATAATTATCACTCCAACATTCTACGAGTAGTCACACCAATGGCGGAAATGTCGTCTCAATCTGACAAATGGTTGCGGAGAAAAACACGAAAGTTCTGTGCGGACAAACAAACAGACCCAAATGCAATACCTTCTCCTTCGGTGAAGGTAACAATGACAATCAACTGAGGGTATGGATGTTCACATAATGCCCAGTGGGTGTTGGCTGAATCAAGGGTTAAAAAAAGAAAGAAAAGCAATGTAGGATGGCTGTGTACACCATTATATTTGGAGAACATACAAGTTGGGTGCATTCAATCACATGTCCAACTATCAATGACTCAACATCTGGTGCCAAGGTAACCCACTGCTCCTCGAACATCTCCATAAACTTTCCGGTCTTCATTTACCGTTAACCTACTTTTCCACCAAGTCATTGTTCATGCGATCACTGCACCTGCTCTGTGAGTTGTTGCTTGTTTTCTGCTGTGAGCTTTTCAAGATCGCCGATCTTCTGTTGCTGCTGCAACACCATGACCCTCAAGTCACGCACACAATTGTGGCTTCGCACTTCATCTTTGGGAATGATCAGGCTGTTGGATAAAAAAGTGCAATACATATTAGTGTCAAACAATGAGTTCGATGATGTCAGGTGGAGCATGATTGGCAGTTTTAACTATCTGCGCATCCCACGTCAATTAACTCTTCCACGAGCCTCAATTTAAGTTCAAAAACGCAATCCAAAAGCTTAACAAAAAGGCAGTCTGCATATGCTTGGCCATTATTACAATTTTCCATTTCTAAATGAAACAAAATTTATTTTCAATCACTCAGTCGTCAACCCCCCAAAAAATGAAATAAATAAATATATATATATATATATATATATATATATATATATATATATATATATATATATATATATATATATATATATATATATATATATATATATATATATATATATACACATACATACATACATACATACATACAGTGGGGAAAACAAATATTTGATACACTGCCGATTTTTGCAGGTTTTCCCACTTACAAAGCACGTAGAGGTCTGTAATTTTTATCATAGGTACACTTCAACTGTGAAAAACGGAATCTAAAACAAAAATCCTGAAAATCACATTGTATGATTTTTTATATAATTAATTTGCATTTTATTGCATTAAATAAGTATTTGATCACCAACCAACCAGTAAGAATTCCGGCTCTCACAGACCTGTTCATTTTGTCTTTAAGAAGCCCTCCCATTTTTTTTTTTTGTATACCCTGGTCGAGGCTCGTATGAGAGCTAACACACAACTCACAGCAAGGAGGCATGAGACAAGAGGGGCGGGAGTGGAAGGGACAAAACAGTGGGGAACAGACACATTAGGTGAACTGTGGAAGGGAGAGGGATGGGGATGGGATGGGGAACATGGCGAAGAGAAGATCGACATTACAGGGACTTTCAGAAAGGAAAGCAGGGTAATTGAAGGAAGTGGGCTTGGGTGGATTATCGGGGTTAGAAAAGATCGAGGATTTGGATGGGGGAAGATAAGAGGTGGTGGTGAACAGTTGTTTTGAAAGCCTGGAGGGAAGAATGGGAAAGAATAGAGTGAGGAAGTTAATTCCAAAGGCGGGAAAAAAAGAGGAATGAAAGAGTGAAGATGAGCAGTGATTCGTGATTTTGGTAGTTTTACCAGAAGGGGGATGTTGGCGGACCTTGAGCGCCCTGTGCAAATGTGGTGGGGACAAATCGCAGAGAGAGCAGGGGGGGCAAGGCTGGAGAGGAGTCGGTAGAAGACAGAAAGACCACCGACCAACCTGCGGTGATTGAGTGAGAGTCCCAAAGACTCAGCTTCATTGCGGGAGATGCCGATGATCTTAAATGCCCTGGTTTCGACAGCGTGAAGCCGAGAAAGGTGGGAGGCAGGAGCACCAGCCCAGAGGGGAGAGCAGTACTCCATCAGGCTACGGACAAAAGCTTTGTAAGTGGTCAGGAGCTCAAGAGGGCCGAGGAAGGACTTAGCACGACGGAGGATTCCCAGTCGGCGACTGGCTTTTGAGGCGAGGTTGGAAATGTGACTTTCCCAGGAAAGGTCATGGCAGATAGTGAGACCCAGAAGCTTGAAAGAAAAGACTTCTTCCAGAGGATTGTTGAGAAAGTGTATGGGGGGAGGGGTTCTAAACGGTCCTTTCGAAGAGACATAGTGAGAGTGTGAGATTTGTCTGGATTGAAAGACATGTTCCACGCGTTGGACCAGTTTGTGATTTTATCCAGATCTGCAGTGAGTGAAGAAGCTGCTGCTTGCCGGTCTGAGGGATGACAGATGGTACGGCAGAGGGTGGAGTCGTCGGCAAAGAGAAATAGAGGATTTTCCAGAGTTGGAGAGATCATTGATGAAAACCAGAAAAGAACAGGGCCCAGAACGCTACCTTGAGGAACTCCAGCCTGCACAGGAAGAGGGGATGAAAGAACTCCATTTAGGGCCACACTTTGACTGCGACAGGAGAGGAAGTCTGCGAGCCATGAGTGGAGATGGCCTTGAATACCATGGGAAGAGAGTTTGGTGAGTAGTGCAGGGTGCCAGACTGTGTCAAAAGCACGTGATATGTCCAGGGATACGGCTCGGATTTCCTGTCTGGCATTGAGGACCTCCATCCATTGATGGGAGAGCAGAAGCAGCATATCCAGGGTAGAGTGACCTTGTCTGAAACCAAATTGATGATTGGAAATCAAGCCATTGGAGAAGAGGAAGAATTTCATGTCTGAAGCGATGATGGATTCCATAACCTTGCTGATGATTGGGAGAAGGCTGATTGGTCTGTAGTTACAGGGATCTGTTTTTGCACCTTTTTATGCAGGGCAGTGATGTTAGCAGATTTCCAAGCAGATGGCAGATGACCTTGGGCAAATGAGAGGGTGAATAGAACAGAGAGAGGGTGAGCAAGAGCAGAAGAGCAGGCTTTGAGGACACGTGGGCTGATGCCGTCTGGACCGGTTGCAGAATCTGACTCGAGGTTTGAAAGCAAGCTCTCCACCTTGTCAGGAGAAAAGGATACAGAGTCCAGGGACAGTTGGGTGCGACTGGGTAAAGTGGGTAGAGAAAGTGATGGGTTTAGGACACAAGATTTAGCTGCAAACACCGAGTTTAGACATTCAGCTTTATCATGTGTGGAATCAGCAGTGCGGCCATTTGAGGTAAGGGAGGGGATGGAGGGGGAACATACACCAGAAACAGATTTGATTAAACGCCACCAGGATTTTGAGGAGGGAGAGAGGTTTGAGAGTTCAGACTTGAGATGAGAAAGATGTTGTTTTCTGGCTCTCCTGAGGGTAGATACACACTTGTTCCGAGCTTTGTGGAAAGAACTGAGATTGCCCTCAGTTGGGTTTGCTTTCCATGAGGCAAAGGCAAGTTGTTTCAGGACAACTGCCTCGCCACAAGCTTCAGTAAACCAAGGGCGGGAGGAAGGGTAGGACAACAGAACACGAGAGGGGATAAATCTGTGCATGAGGGAGAGCAAGTTTCTTTGAAAGAATTCCCAGGATGAGTTGATGTTTGAGAAAGTAGTGATAGGAGACCAGTCTGTAAGTTTGATGGCTGCTCGGAGACCCTGCCAGTCGGCTTGAGTGAAATGCCAGACTCGACGGCGGTGAGGTGGTTCTCTGATAACAGCCAGAGAGATGTCCACTTTAACAAGGACGTGGTCAGAAGAACCAATTGGAGCGAAGGAAGAGCAGCTGATATTGTCAGGGAAATTTGTCAAAATCAGATCCAGAAGAGATGGAGTACCATTGGTTGAGATCCGGGTCGGGAAGTTGACCGATTGAGTCAGTCCCAATGAGTCGCAGAAAGCTTTTGCTGAGGTGCCATGGCAGGTGAGAGAGGTACCCACACCTGGCCAACTGGCATGATGACAATTGAAGTCACCACATAAGAGGAAGAGAGAGTTTGGATGAGAAGATAGAAGATGGTCCATGTTTTCGGATAGTGAGGTGTAGATGGAGTCATCACTGTTCGGTAGACGGTACAGTACACATATAAACATGAGGTGTGAGTGGAGGGGAAGCCGAAGCCAGAGGTATTCCTGGGGGTGTGGGGGAGTAAGAGCAGTGCATGGAGAGTGAGGAATAGAGTCTTTGATGAAGAGAGCAACACCTCCACCAGGACAAGGCTCAGGTCTGTCATACCGTAAGAGGGAGTAGCCAGGGAGAGATACTTGGGAGTCAGAGACGTCTTGGGAGAGGAAAGTTTCTGTTAGGCAGATAATGACTGGTTTGTCAGTGGCAACCTGCATGGAAATATCTGAAAGGTTTGAGCGAAGGCCCCGGATATTTGAGGTCCACACTTTTAATTAAGAGGTAGGGGAGGAGGCTTTGGGTACAGGAGGTGGAGGGGGAGGGGGAGGGCAGGACAAGGGACGAGGGGGGTAGGTAAGGAGGGTTGCTGAAAGAGTGTGGGGTATTGCAGAGTAGCGAGGGGAGGGGGCCGAATGAGGAGGAGAAAAGGCTCTGTGGTGCTGGGGGAGAGGGGGGACAAGAGACAAGGAAGAAGGCAGTTGAGGATTTGTGGAGGTGGAGTGAAGAGATGGAAGTGAGGGGGCAGGGGAGGGAGGCAGGTTGGTGGATGAGAGGGGGGGCAACTTAGAGAAGGAAGAGTGAGGGGATGAAAGGTGGGAGAAAGGTGAGGGGGAATTTTTGAGAGAGGTGAGAGGGAGGCTTGGAGGGAGAAGAGTGGGATGGTTGCTTTGAGAGTGAGAGTGAGGGGTGAGAGGGGTGAGTTGGCACTGAAGTTGGAAAAAAAAAAGAATGGTTGATGGAAAGCGAGCATCCATGGCAAACTGTGGTTTTTAAAAGTTTTCGGTCAGAGATGCGATTTAACACAATTCTTGATGGATGCAATGAAGGCGAATTCAGAGTATGGAGAGAAGAAGTGCTGTAATAGTTGGATTTTTTAGGCAAGGAATGAAGGAGAGGTCGAAATGAGAGCAGTCTGTTAAAATAGCAGAAGAGTAGTGCATTATGAAACAGTAAAGAGTACCACATGTGTGAGAAAGGAAGATGAAGCATTATAAGATCGTTTTTGTTGTTAATATTAATGTATGAGAGAGTTCAACAGATTCGGTCATGGAAGTGTAGAAAAAAAAAATCGAGGAAGACGAGGAGGAAGTTAAGAGGAAGAAGAAGAAGAAGCAGAATCGGGAGAAGGTGAGCGTGTTGTTGTTATTGTTGGGTATATATATTTTTTATTTTTTTATTTTTATTTTTTTGAGATAAGAAAAAATATATTAATACATTCTCCACTCATTACCTGTATTAACTGCACCTGTTTGAACTCGTTATCTGCATAAAAGACAGCTGTCCACACTCAATTAATCAGACTCCAACCTCTCCACAATGGGCAAGACCAGAGAGCTGTCTAAGGACATCAGGGACAAAATGGTCGACTTGCACAAGGCTGGGATGGGCTACAGGACAATAGGCAAGCAGCTTGGTGAGAAGGCAACAACTGTTGGTGCAATTATTAGAAAATGGAAGAAGTTCAAGATAACAGTCAATCTCCCTCGGTCTGGGGCTCCATGCAAGATCTCACCTCGTGGAGCCTCAATGATCATGAGAAAGGTGAGGGATCATCCCAGAACTACACGGCAGGACCTGGTCAATGACCTGAAGAGAGCTGGGACCACAGTATCAAAGAAAACCATGAGTAACACATTACACCATCATGGATTAAAATCCTGCAGCGCACGCAAGGTCCCTCTGCTCAAGCCAGCGCATGTCCAGGCCCATCTGAAGTTTGCCAATGACCATCTGGATGATCCAGAGGAGGAATGGGAGAAGGTCATGTGGTCTGATGAGACCAAAATAGAGTTTTTGGTTTAAACTCCACTCGCCATGTTTGGAGGAAGAAGAAGGATGAGTACAACCCCAAGAACACCATCCCAACCGTGAAGCATGGAGGTGGAAACATCATTCTTTGGGGATGCTTTTCTGTAAAGGGGACAGGACGACTGCACCGTATTGAGGGGAGGATGGATAGGGCCATGTATCGCGAGATCTTGGCCAACAACCTCCTTCCCTCAACAAGAGTATTGAAGATGGGGCGTGGCTGGGTCTTCCAGCATGACAACGACCCAAAACACACAGCCAGGGCAACGAAGGAGTGGCTCCGTAAGAAGCATCTCAAGGTCCTGGAGTGGCCTAGCCAGTCTCGAGACCTGAACCCAATAGAAAATCTTTGGAGGGAGCTGAAAGTCTGTGTTGCCCAGTGACAGCCCTGAAACCTGAAGGATCTGGAGAAGATCTGTATGGAGGAGTGCGCCAAAATCCCTGCTGCAGTCTGTGCAAACCTGGTTCAGAACTCCAGGAAACGTCTGATCTCTGTAATTGCAAACAAAGGTTTCTGTACCAAATATTAAGTTCTGTTTTTCTGATGTATCAAATACTTATTTCATGCAATAAAATGCAAATTAATTCTTTAAAAATCATACAATGTGATTTTCAGGATTTTTGTTTTCGATTCCATCTTTCACAGTTGAAGTGTACCTATGATAAAAATTACAGACCTCTCCGTGCTTTGTAAGTGGGAAAACCTGCAAAATCGGCAGTGTATCAAATACTTGCTCTCCCCACTGTATATATGGCAACACAAGAGATCTGTATTTTTCCTACTACGACTGCTACTGTTAGTACTACTACTACAACAGCCCCAATCGTTGCCACTTCCTTGTGGGGGTCAGCCGGGGAACATTTTTGGCCCACGTCTTTCATGAACCAGCCGGCCAGGCCTGACATTTAACGAAGACGATTAAGGCCAGATCAGGGTGCCGGTGATAACTGGCCTACTCTTCGCAAAAGACTCCATGGGATCTTTAACGTCCACCAGCTAATCTTAGCAAATGGGACCTCTGGCTTAAAGTCCATCTGAGAGATGGCACACAGCGATGAAACTGCCTGTGAAGCACAAATCCAACAGTTTATAGTCACATCAACAGATCGGCAATCAAACTGAGACAAGAGACGGATCAGAAGGTAAGTGCGGTACCTCTGCGCCTACGAGACCACAAGACATCTGCTGTGGGCGTGGATATCCCACAAATCATGACTACAAGGAATCAAAACGTATTTTTAACTTCGAACCTTGCTAGATTCGCAATATTCTCTTGCACAAGCCTCTTTTATAATCTGAGAAACACAAGTTTTGCCTTCACGTTTTCAGTTTAACCATAAGGTTTCAAATTTATAAAGTGGCACATTTTCTGACCAACAGGTCAGATTGAACTCATCCATTTGTAGCAACATATTTATTTGATCAGAAAGAAACAAATTTCTCCGCCTTGCTGTTTTATACATCCTCTCCCTCTCGTCTTGATACCTTTGCTATTTCATCGCTCCACCCCTCCACAATCCCTCCTCCACCCCTCCCCAAGTCCAGGGAAATTGCTCACCAACCAGTCCTTTGTTCCTCTGGTTACATATTTGTGGAATGTCCTTCCTCAGTCTGTGCAATCCCACTCTTCGCTCCAGCATTTCAAGTTGGTAGTCCACCACCACCTTCGGTCATTCTTCATCACACTCATGATCTCTTCTATACTCATCAACTCCCATAGCCACCACTCTTGTACTTTGCTCAATATATTTACAAGTTGTTTCCTTCGTATCTCTCCTGTTCGTTCATCCCGTTGACCAACTGTCCTGTTAGTTGCCTTCTAACCTCTGTCACTTGGCTCTTTCATGAGCCAAGACCATTAATATATTTAAAATATATATATTTTTGGGCTGCCACTGATGCATTCTCGAATGCACCATGTTCCTAGTAGATGGCACAATCTTTAACTCTTAAAAAAAAAAAAACACAGAGCTTTAAGTGTTGGCAAAAAACCCCCAAAAATGTAGCCCCAGTTGGGCATTTGGTCTGGCAGGATCGCACTGAGATAGCACTCTTGCTTCTGAGCCATCTGGTTTCGGTGTTTCATCGGCAGGGCATTGCAACAATGAGTGTTGCCTGTCCGGTGAGCATTTATCTTAGGACCTCTCTGTTTGCATCAGCTACTCGACTCTGAAGGTCCCGTGGTATCTTTCAATGAAGAGTATGCGTGTTATCACTGGCACTGAACATATTCCATATTTCTGTGCTGAATGCTGGGAAAGCAATGGCAAACCACCAGACATAATTATTACGGTACCATGAAACTGCTTTGGCAGCACTGACATCCTCAGCAGAGAATGGTACGTCGACAATGTGCATTTGACCCCGCAGGTGGCGATATATACAATGAGGTTACATTGCTTGTTCGTTTTCAATTCATCAAATGAACTCGAGTGAAGTCAATAGCACGCCATCGCAATTCCCTGAGCTTCGCAACTAAAACGTTGAAACATGGCAAAAAGTTCCACCAGGAATAACCCGATATCAAATTTTTAGTTCAAGTTTGCTTTTCTCCTTGTTTTGACCCCGATGATCCTAATTCTCCACCCCTGGAGCAAGAACTGGGGGTAAAATCCAAAAAATTCGTTGCCCATTTCATGCATACCCCAATGTTGATTGCATATACAAAGTTCCATTGAAAAATGTTGAACCCGTAATTACATTTTTTGTCATTTGACCTTTTGACCCCATCCCAGGGGACAGGGCCAAAAATGATGCTCCTCTTGCACCTTCTTGCCATATGGTGATCATCAGTTTGGTGAATTTCTGCACAACTTTATAGGTAGAGATAGCGTGATGGACGGACAGACGGACGGCCAGGCAGACAGACGGAGCCGATTACAATGTCACATTTTTTTTTCCCGAAAAGCGTGGGGATAACTAAAGAGTTCACACAACACATTACCCCACCACTATCTTGAGAAACAAGGACATGGGTGGGGTCTACAAGCAGAAAATGAAATTTGTCGTGATGACGTAAAATGCCGCATTTTTGGGCCTACAAGTCGATGTGCAGTTCAAATCGAATTGGCTAATTTCCCCATTTTTCTTTCAATCATTCATAGATAAGTCGATTTTGGGGACGAGACTAAGCGAGATCAACTCCAGTGTTTCGCAAAACTGTCAGTTCGTGAGAACAATAGATGCGTTAATTCCACACAACGAGGACAGATGAAAATGCAAACAAAGACGAGGTAGTAAAAGAAGAGAAAGACAACTTTTGACAAACTAACCCACAGCCCTGTTCACAAGGCACTGGACGCTTGGGGTTGTGCTCGCATTCGTTGATGTGAGCTGGAAGCAGGTCGAGTCGCAGTACGGCGGAGCATCCAAATGCCGCATTCTCACAGCGGATGTGCAACTTTGAGAGCATATTACGCATGATCCGCGGCACCGGTTTCAGATGCGCAGGCGTCACCACACTGCGGTCCACGGGGCACGTCTGTTGCCGGGAGAGCCATTCGCGAATGCAAGCACCACAGAATGCATGCTCACACTGTGGGGCCTGTCGGAAAAGTGCAAGAAAAATTCCACATCATGATCTCCTTCACGTGTAACACAAAAACATTATTCTTTCCAACGATCTGAAATAATCAATAACCTTCTGGCTGTAGTTTACAAAGTTGACAGGTGTGTTGGGCACCAAGACTCCTGTTACTCTTCTCATCGACACGGATTTTAATACACACCGACTGCTGTATAAACAAAGACAGTACATCTGGAAGGGGTCATTTTATTGGAACAAATATTATAATCAGCATTTTTGTTTGCATCACTCATGGTAAAACAAAGCCTGGTATTGGCTTCGGATCCAAGGGTCCTGAGTTCGAGCCCCGTTGGCCACTGAATTAACATGAGGGGGTTGACTCAGCCTGTCATCCTTTCATGGTCGGCGAAATGAGTACCAGTGTACTGGTCCCGATGTATGCCCCGGTTAGAATAGGTGTACCATATCCCTGTGTCGTAAGAGGCGACCAGGGTTGGCATCAGGAAGGGCAACCGGCCATAAAACATTGCCTCAAGAAGGGCACCATGATTGCATGGAGCCCGCAAGACAGCTAACCCTTGCTCAGCAGGGAAAAATGGCTGTAAAAAGGCTGTTGTTGTTTTATTTTGTTTTTACTAATGGTAAAACAGACATTCAAAAGAGGTGCTCACACATGTAATTCCCTTTGCAATTATTTTCACACGCATGTCAATCAAAGTCTGAGGCTCAAAAAGATGATTTTTCGGAAAAAAATCCACCGGACCACACCCAATGTCATAATTACAATCCACTGACCTGTTGTTCCAACCATTTGCCTACTTCCTCCTAATACTTGTGAATGGACAACTGATGACAAAGTATTTAAATTTTTTTTTTTTTTTAAAAACAACCACAACGGTTTTACTCATTGAAAATGGAGCAATTCACAGTACATTTTTACTCCTTGTATAATGTACACAACACGCATCTCATTGCAGGAACAAACAGTGTTTGGCGTTCTTCACATAATCCCAAACAAGTTCAAGAAACATTTGGCATGGTTTAAAAGCTTTCTGATGTCATAATCAAAACACATTCGTCGTGCTCGGCTTTCTCATAGAGTCTGTCTTACTGCAAGCTACAAGCTCTATTCACATGAAGTTTAAACAAAGCTGACCAGCCGTCTCATTAGTTGATGCCAGAGAATGCATCGTGTACTGGGATTCCATTGAGAATCGAGCCGCTGGAGGCATCGGTACCGAGGCACGGCTGTGCCGCCGATGGACGTTTGCTGACGGCCCTGCATGTTCGGGCAGCAAATTTTGTAGTTTGTTCAGCGGTGACAGCGATGGCTTGCCGACTTCATCAAAACGCACCGTGAGATCTTGAACGTCCACCAACTAATCCTGACAGACCAGCTAATCCCAGTTTAACGCGCTTTCCGACAGATGGCTTATCAATCACTCGGGTAACAGTATGTAGTCTGTTGGGGAATGAAACCCAGAATAACCAGCTCAGGGGGCAAGTGTGCTACCTCTACATCATCCTCACATACTGTGGGATATTTCGTTAGTTACAGTAAGGACAAAGATGTATTTTCTTGACAAAAAGTCCACAGTCAGTCAGAAGAAAACAACCAAGCAAACCAACTCATTTCATACTTTGAAAAACTGGTTTCTCCAATTGAAAAGGCATCATAATTGTTGGAGAAGGCAGGGATGAGGTGGATTTGCTGAGCCTACGAAAAACACACGCTTGCCAAACAAAATGGTACGATGAATCTCCATACAAGTTACATGAAGTTAAAGAGGAAGAAGCAGTTATATATTTTTATCCACAGTGATTTCAAATTGTTCAAGTTCTCAGAATTTTAGAATTATAACATCAAGGCCAATGAAGACAAACATTATGAATCAAATAGATAAGCAGAGCAATACAAAACACACCAAGGGGTAAATACATCCCACTTCCTGTGCCATTAACGACACGGAAGACGTCACGCAAAAATCATCAAATTAATAAATCCATTGAAGACGCATAATTTGAGGAAACTTTATAAAAATGCATCAAACTCATCGATATTATCTCCAAGTCAATTGGACCTCATTAATCTCCAAAATCTGGATAATGATCACAAATGAGACTGTGTGGTGTCGCGGATCGAGCATCCGTTCTGAGTACTTCAGGTCAGAAGTTCAATTCTGAGTCCGAGTGGTTCCAAAGACTTTAAAAGTGGTACGTGCTGCTTCATTGATTGATGCTCATCATTTAGACTTTAGAGGCTAGAACATGGACAGACCCTGTGGGTTGGCAACCCATTGGGGATGGATTTCTCCCTAAACATGCTTTGCTGACTGCAGATAAAAAAGTTCCGCAAGCACCCAGTGATCTCCAGAAAGTTACTTCCTCCAAGTTCAATGTCAAGGTGTGTGTGTGTGTGTGTGTGTGTGTGTGTGTGTGTGTGTGTGTGTGTGTGTGTGTGTGTGTGTGTGTGTGTGTGTGTGTGTGTGTGTGTGTGTGTGTGTTTCGAGAAAAAGAAAAATTCTTCTCAAGTCAGCAGGTAAATCAAAACTTTGGTACAAAGGACAAAAAGTCACATGGATGTTATGAAACTCCAACTAACCAGTCACAACTTACACGATGACAAACACTGCTGCATCATCTTTCCATTTATTTCAATCGAGTCAGTTCCAAGCTGAATTCCAGGATAATATGACTGGTGTCATTGCACAGGATAACTGACAGTCAATATTTGCATTTTCTAAATTCCATAAACATCTTGTTTACTTCGAACCCAGCATTAATTTTAGTAATACGCACATTTATTCACCAAATACAATGATACAAACACCTTATATGCTCCTTGGGAACAGATGTTACGTCGTTTTGGGGTTTTTTTTTTTTCCAAGTTGCAAAATCACATTCTCATCGAGTCATGAATAATACACCGCCGTAAAGGCCGAGCCTATCGCTCGACATCACACACAAATTACGTCCCAGATGTAACGCAGGCTTACGACACCGCCATCTTACTAAAATCCTTCTTCGACACCTAGCGTCTGACATTAAACCCGTCACCTACAGACATCAGATATAGCCATATAGAGTCATATATATATGGGTTATGTTGTTCAACTGCCATCGGCGAAGCGACGGGACGGGTTGAGTGCTGAACGCCGAGGTGACATGCATGTCCGTAGAGGCCTAGCCTAGCAACAGAAGCACCGCTGTTATGATATCCCAACGAAAACAGCATGACAGACAGATAACCCAATTTTGATGAGGTGACCCAACTTGTGTATGTGTGTGCACACGCACGCATGCAGGTTTTTTTTTTTTTTCACTCCCAGAATTTCAGGCCCAGAATGAGCCTTTTTGCCAGGCATAGAAGCCTCTTCGGAGTATGCTTACAATGCAAGAACATACAGGAGAAAATTGAAGTTACTCAACACCCAATAAAATTTGGTATCAAGACCAGAGGTAAGCCAGCATCACAAAACAAGCAAATGGAATATGCAATACACGAGCGGCACAAACATGAAGCATCTTGCAACAACGCTTTTCCTTGTTTAAATACATGCAGAGCAACACTTTCTGGATGCCTTTATATGCAATTACCAACAGGACAACCAGACCGCAGTGGCAGGTTACACGAGGCCAAATTATGGAGACTTTCATGAGCAAATGGATTCTTCATTTAACTAGTAAATGCTGTTATAACTAGCAAAATAAATAAATAAAAACCAAACACTATATTAATCAACTTGCTGTCCAATTATTGCAAGATTGACTGCTTTTGAACTAGTATAGAAACTCAGAAACAATTCATTTTTTCCAACTTCAAGTGTCAAAACAAAAGCTTCAAATCAACAATCAAATGTTCGTCATCTTCCCAAAAGCATTGGCTCTGCCGAAGTTTTCTCGAAGCAGAGCGTACATACACTGGATCGTTTGGCATTGCATTTCTCAGCAGGAGTCAGGGTAGGAAGTTGGAATTTGGTCAATGTGCTCGCACACAACGGCCTACTCTTGTAAAAGACACTCAAATATTTATCGTCGTCGAGTGAATGCTAGCAGAGAAAACAACCAGCTTAACAACCCTCCGAGGGACGGCCAATCATCCATCCATGGAACGCCCTGCACGCAAAGCTCCGGAGT
The DNA here is from genome assembly GCF_056783735.1 of Eptatretus burgeri. Lineage (NCBI taxonomy): Eukaryota > Metazoa > Chordata > Myxini > Myxiniformes > Myxinidae > Eptatretus > Eptatretus burgeri. Next base: position 50,995,086 of record NC_140962.1, read on the forward strand.
GACGGCTTAAAGTTGGGTCGGGAATCAACCCAGACAAGAAGGCTCAAAGGCGAGTTTACACCACTTCCGAGCCATCCTGTCACCCCGAATGCACAAGTTTATCAGCCGTGGACATGCAAGCCGCTTGGCTTCAATGATCATGTCAAACGTGGCATGACAATAAAAATGCTTGCATTCAATGAAATCTTTGTTTCGACGGTGTCCCTTTTCTTGCAAAGGAACATGCAGCAAGCCGAAAACCATAAGTCTATCCACTACTTCAGACACAGTACCTATCCAAAACAAATGAAGTAATTCTTGAGCAGAGGTAACAGGATGAGCTTGAGAACGACCCAGTTATTTTGCCAGGTGAGGAAGCTGCAGCATTCAAATTGTCGATGTTCAAACGCATCGCCGCAGATTCACCGTCGCTCTTGACGTCCACAAACCTCCCGTTGTTCCCTCAACACGTCTGCCCACCTTTACTCTCGTTTATACGTGCTCCCATTTGCAAAGAATACAATCGATCAACGTGACATGTTTGAGATGTATAAACTCTATCTTACAACTTATGAGTTAAAAAAAAACCAAAAAAAACATGAAGGCGGATTGCAAAACACAAAACAGTCATCCCAACCCATTAATCACCTGCAAAGGATCCTCAAGAACTCCACTGCAAATGGGGCAGATGAGCTCTTCGTCAACGCCACCTTCAAATCGTCCCACCTCAAAACCCATTGTTCATTCCCTGCCAGGGTGAGCAGTTCCCTCCTCCTTCCTTGTTCAAACACCTCTTGGAAAGCTTGGAAAGAACTCGCCCACTCACTCTCTCACCACCTCAAACCTGAACACCAATTCTCCTCCTTCGGTAACCCCCCCTCTCCCCCAATCTACAAATTGTGCGAAACCCCCAAATGGCTGTCACTACAGTACTTACAACAGCATCTTTATATGCTGTCATCGAACCTTAAACTACACTTCACTCCATTAAAAGTCTGAGCCTTTCCACTGACCTCTTTCCTCTCAAATACTAACAAATACTAATGTGTTGTGCAATGTTATCAGGGCTGAAACACTAATCATCCCCCCCATATACGCCTGAACGCAAAACATCGCAGCAAAACAAAATCCAAAAATTATCTGTCCCCAACTGCATACTGCAAGACAACATTGTCATACTGAGAACTGCAAGACACCACTGTCATACTGAAACGCAAACCCTTCTTTTTCTCGAGCACTGATTGTGGAGAGCTTTGTTGTTTTCAACGTATCAATGTCAAACTATGAAACCCAGACCTAAACCCCAATAATCCCTCTCAACACTATCAAATCCAGACTTGCAGTCACAGGCAACGTTCTGCAGTTAATATGGTGGGACAACCTGCGAGAAGAAAGGAAGACATCGATTAGATTATAGCCAGACGTCAAAACAAATAAATTGGAGTTGGGAGAAGAGGTAATCACCAAATTTGCAGTGAATCAATGAACGGGAAATGCAAGAGAGTGAGTGACCAACTTGAGACCAAGTCAAAAAGAAACACTCACGCAAGTCCACTTTAAAAGTCAAAAATATCATGCAAGTTATGCTCCTGCATGTTGTGTTAGGCGAGTCATGCTTCTGCATTTTGTACCCAATGGCTCTCTCAAATCTTGAAATGAAAGTGAGACGCAAAAAAAAAAAAACTTAACATACACGTAAGAACACACACATGCACCATGCACACACAAACAACCCCACACATATATATATACACACACACACACACACACACACACACACACACACACACACACACACACACACACACACACACACACACACACCTCCAGTGTAGTACACACACACACAGTGTAGTACCCATACACACTAGTACCCACACAAATACACACAGTGAAGTACCCACATCCACACACAGTGTAGTACACACACACACACACACACCAGTACCCACACACACCGAAGTAGCTACACACACACATACAGAATACATACACACACCTCCAGTGTAGTACACACACACACACACACACACACACACACACACACACACACACACACACACACACACACACACACACACACACACACACACACACATACACTAGTACCCACACACTAGTTCCCACACACAGTGTAGTACACACACACACACACAGTGAAGTACACACACACAGTGTAGTACACACACACACACATACACAGTGAAGTACCCACATCCACACACAGTGTAGTACACACACAGTGTAGTACCCATACACACACTAGTACCCACACACATACAGAATACATACACACACCTCCAGTGTAGTAAACACACACAGTGTAGTACCCATGCACACGCACACCCACACACACCTCCAGTGTAGTACACACACACACACACACACACACACACACACACACACACACACACACACACACACACACACACACTAGTACCCACACAAATACACACAGTGTAGTACATACACACACACAGTGAAGTACCCACATCCACACACTGTGTAGTACACACACACAGTGAAGTACCCACATACACACACACCAGTAT